>NC_061508.1:9699150-9742851 GCF_022539505.1 Lolium rigidum | reverse complement strand
CTAGAAAAGAAAGTTTTATAGTACATAGAGGATGACATGCGGGTCCCATTTAGCAAGCAGCGGTCTCACCGTTTGAGAGGCTGCAGGGATCGAAAGAAAAAGGTAAGTGACCAAATATGAGGTGCCAAAAAAATCCAAGAAAAGAAAGTTTTATAGTACATAGAGGATGACATGCGGGTCCCATTTAGCAACAGACGGTATCACCGTTTGAGAGGCGGCAGGGATCGAAAGAAAAAGGCAAGTGACCAAATTTGAGGTGCCAAAAAAATCCAAGAAAAGAAAGTTTTATAGTACATAGAGGATCACATGCGGGTCCCATTTAGCAGACAGCGGTATCACCGTTTGAGAGGCGGCAAGGGATCAAAAGAAAAGGAAGTAGCCAGTAAATCGGGGGTCAAAAAAATCCAAGAATAGAAAGAATTTTGGTTCATAGAGGATGACATGCGGGACCCATGATCCCGCATCGTAAACGGCTCGATCGGAGAGCGTTGAACGAGATGGCGCGATCGAGAAAAAAACAATGCCGTAGAGGCTGCCATCCGGGCCCTACATCCCTCGGCGGTGCGGATTTGCGTTGACTCGGCCGGCGAACCCGAGAATTCGAGATGCACCACGTCCGGGCCACCATACGCCACGTTTTGGCCGTTTTCGTCGGGCTAGGTGGCCTCAAAAACGAGAAAATAAACGTTTTGACATGCACAACGGACAGACCCAAAATCGTCGGCCATGGTACACCAGCAACCACGGCGCGACTTCAACTTCGTCGGCCATGGCAACTTTTCTTGTAGTGTAAATGGTTTGAGTATGCATATTGTTAGAGAAGAACATTGGGCCGCCAACCAAAGCCATGTATCATGGTGGAAGTTTCAGCTTGGACATTAATCCTCAAATCTCTTATGAGAATATTATCTGTTGTTGAATGCTTAGCATTAAAAAGAGGAGTCCATTATCTGTTTTCTATGTTGTCCCGTATGGATGTCCTCAAGTTGAGATCTATCAAAATTGAGAAATCAAATGCGATCTATCTCCTTGGACCTTTGTACAGTGTGGCATAGAGGTACCCCTTTGTGACACTTGGTTGAAACATATGTAATGCAATGATAATCCATGGAAGTCCGAGCTAATTAGGACAAGGTGCGGGCACTATTGGTATTCGATGCATGAGGCTTGCAACTTATAGGAGGTTTTATGCATAACACATATGAATTATTACTACCGTTGACAAAATTGTTTCCATGTTTTCAAAATAAAAAGCTCTAGCACATGAGTAATCCATGCTTCCCTCTCGCGAAGGGCCTTTCTTTTACTTTATGTTGAGTCAGTTTACCTACTTCTTTCTATCTTAGAAGCAAACACTTGTGTCAACTGTGTGCACTGATTCTTATATGTTTACTTATTGCACTTTTTATATTACTTTATGTTGACAACTATCCATGAGTTATACATGTTACAAGTTGAAAGCAATTGCTGAAACTTAATCATCCTTTGTGTTGCTTCAAAACCTTCTATTAAGAATCTATTGCTTTATGAGTTAACTCTTATGCAAGACTTTTTGATGCTTGTCTTGAAAGTACTATTCATGAAAAGTCTTTGCTATATGATTCAGTTGTTTAATCATCATCTTTACCATTGCTTTGAATCATTTCATTCATCTCATATGCTTTACAATAGTATTGATCAAGATTATGATAGTAGCATGTCACTTCAAAAATTATCCTTGTTATCGTTTACTTACTCGAGGGCATGTAGGAACTAAGCTTGGGGATGCTTGATACGTCTAAAATGTATCTATAATTTCTTATGTTCCATGCTAGTTATACGACAATACTCACATGTTTTATATACACTTTACATCATTTTGATGCATTGTCCGGCACTAACCTATTAACAAGATGCCGAAGCGCCAGTTCTTGTTTTCTGCTGTTTTCGGTTTCAGAAATCCTACACAGGAAATATTCTCGGAATTGGACGAAACAAAAGCCCACGGTCTTATTTTGCACGGAGCCTTCCAGAAGTCCGAAGAGGAGACGAAGAGGGCGACGAGGCGGCCACACCCTAGGGGGCACGGCCCCAGCCCTGGGCGCGCCGCCCTATGGGGTGGGCCCCTCGAGCGTCCCCCGACTCTGCTCCTTCGCCTATATATTCTCTCCGTCGCGAAAACCCTATCACCGAGAGCCACGATACGAGAAAAGTTACTGTGACACCGCCGCCGCCAATCCCATCTCGGGGGATTCAGGAGATCGCCTCCGCACCCTGCCGGAGAGGGGAATCATCACCGGAGGACTCTACATCATCATGCCCGCCTCCGGATTGATGCGTGAGCAGTTCATCCTTGGACTATGGGTCCATAGCAGTAGCTAGATGGTTGTCTTCTCCTCTTATGCTATCATGTTTAAATCTTGTGAGCTGCCTATCATGATCAAGATCATCTATTTGTAATGCTACATGTTGTGTTTGTTGGGATCCGATGAATATGGAATACTATGTCAAGTTGATTAATTGATCTATCATATATGTGTTGTTTATGTTCTTGCATGCTCTCCGTTGCTAGTAGAGGCTCGGCCAAGTTGATACTTGTAACTTCAAGAGGGAGTATTTATGCTCGATAGTGGGTTCATGCCTCCATTGAACTGCGGACAGATGACGTAAAGTTCTAAGGTTATGGATGTGTCTGTTGCCACTAGGGATAAAACATCGATGCTTTATCTAAGGATATTTGTATTGATTACATTACGCACGATACTTAATGCAATTATCTCGTTGTTTGCAACTTAATACTGGAAGGGGTGCGGATGCTAACCCGAAGGTGGACTTTTTAGGCATAGATGCATGCCGGATAGCGGTCTATGTTCTTTGTCGTAATGCCCTAAGTAAATCTCATAGTAGTCATCATGATATGTATGTGCATTGTTATGCCCTCTCTATTTGTCAATTGCCCAACTGTAATTTGTTCACCCAACATGCTATTTATCTAATTGGAGAGACACCACTAGTGAACCGTGGACCCCGGTCCATTCTTTTACATCTGAAATACAATCTACCGCAATCTCTCGTTCTCTCGTTGTTCTTCGCAAACAAACATCATTCTCCACACCATACGTTTCATCCTTTGTTTACAGCAGTCAGGTGAGATTGACAACCTCACTGTTAAGTTGGGGCAAAGTATTGTGATTGTGTTGTGCAGGTTCCACGTTGGCGCCGGAATCCCTGGTGTTGCGCCGCACTACACTCCTCCACCAACAACCTTCACGTGGCCTTCATCTCTTACTGGTTCGATAACCTTGGTTTCTTTCTGAGGGAAAACTTACTGATGTGCGCATCACACCTTCCTCTTGGGGTTCCCAACGGACGTGTGCATCACGCGCCATCAGAGCTCAGGAGCGAGTTGTGTGATCTTGCACAAGGTTAGTTTTTAGCGGATATTTTATGTTGCTAAATACATTATTTCAACATACTGCAAATGCATGTGTGTTTTGTTGCAAACACATGAGAGAAATGTTCTGACGGACTTCTGCTACAAATGTTATTTCAGTGCTGCAAATATTATCATTAGCTGCTACAAACATTGTTCTCTCATATGTTGCATATGTATTTTGAATTTTTTCTCGGGGATTTGCTGCGACTGGTTGGGATTTGCCACGTCCGGTGGAGATTTGTTGCATACCATTATCCTTTTGCTGCATCTTTTGCTTTCAAAATGTTGTAATGTGTTTTATGTTGCAAGTAGTAATGCAACCACCTCGGCAAGAAATAATGCAACCGATGTTGCAATAGTAAAAATAATTGATGCCCATGTGGTGTATGTTGCAAGGGTTGGATGGCCAAATGCAGAGTTGTGAAGATTGGAGGTATGTACAGGAGAATACCAAGTTTTTGCTTCACGCTAAACACCCGAGAGAAATTTCCTTTCTTTTCTCTCCCTAGTTCAGACAGACTTCAGTTCCGAACTAGCTAGTTCAGATAGTACGTATATGCTCATCCATGTAAATACCGACAGCGCCCTCCTGTGATTCTCCCGTCCGGCGGTGGCGCCCTTCCGTGGCGGCCGACCCCACCCTCCCATGGCCGCTGACTCCGCCCTCCCATATGGTGGCAGCTCGCGTGGTGGCCGACCGCTCCCTCCCGTGGCCTCCGTACTTGACCCTGACGGTCGCCGTCCAGACGTTCAACTGAATTTCGTTGTCGGCCTCCCCTGAAGATCTAAGCTCCCTAGATCTGTCACTTTTTCTATTTTTTATGGTTGGATCTGTGAAGAACTTCACATTGACAACAATGAAACCACACTGTTATTTTGTAAAGAACTTCACAAAAATACATAGACCTTCATAATAAGAACAACGATACCATATGTTTGTTTTGTGAAGAACTCTATAAACAGGAAGGACTTTCTGCTAGGAATTGGATAAAGTCCAAGGTCCTTTTCACAAAAAAAGTCACTAATTTTGATGCACTTCGATCCGATAGACGGAGGGGGATAGGGGCTGGGCACCATAACATCTGGGCAAAATCCGCATCCGCAACAGCAATGCTATTGTGTTTGTATGCATAGAAAATAATTATACCAGATTTTAAGCGTGCCGGTTAGACATTTGGAATGAAATTGACTGTCAAGTAATTATCGGTGGGGAATAAGGCCAGCTAATTCAGATAGATGCATCTCTCACTACGTCACCTCCATCTCAAGGAATAAAGGGTCCTCGTTTTTCGTGTTTTTGTTTGACCAAGATTTACTTTAAATATATCAAGTTTGTCTGTACAAAATTAGTAGCATTAAAAAGTGATTTTCAATACGAATCCAACGACACTAATTACATACTAATATAATTAAGATTTTGTTGCTTAATTTGTATGATCAAAATTTATCTTAAAATACGTGTGCGTCTTATTTGTTGAAACAGAGGTAGTATATATTAAGCAAGCAGGTTTAACACGTTGGCATCCATGTGATGAGATTCTTTTTTTATTAACTGGTGAGAGCCCAGAAGAAAATTACACAGAGAACGAACATTTAAAAAGAAAATTACACTTTGATCCTGAAATCTTTCACCAAAAGCCCTAGAAGATCCAGATGGAGCTTGATCTTATTCACTTAGCTCGGCCGTCAGCTAGCTTTTAGCAGTCGATCGGCTTACAGTCTCTTCGATCGGTCAGACGGCATTGCAGGGCTTGCCGGCGCCAGCGTCGGGGTTCTCCTGCTGCACGAACGCGAGGGCTCGCTCGAACTGCGCCCAGCGCTGCTCGAGGGTGCCGTTGTATCCTACGGACACGCGGATGAGGCCTGGAGAGATGCCGGCGCGTGCGCGGTCGTCGGGCGCGATCTCGCTGCTGGTGCTGTTCCCGGAGCAGGACATGAGCGTCTCGTAGTAGCCGAGGCTGACGGCCATGAGGCCGAAATGGGTGGAGTTCTGGAGGTGGTGCATGAGGCGGTTGGCGCGCGCTTCGGTGGCCATGTCCACGCACAGCATCCCGCCGGCGCCGTAGCCCGGGTTGCCCATTCTGTGCAGCCGGCCATGGTGCGGATGGTCGGGGAGGCCAGGGTAGGTGACGCGGAGGCCCAAGCGGCGCATCCGGGTGGCGAACTCCCCGGCGCGGCGCGAGTGCTCCTGCATCCGCAGCGGCAGGTGCGGGAGGCGACCGGCGAGCTCGGACGCCACCTTGGCGTTCATCGTCGGGCCCAGCAGCATCAGCGCGCCGTCCTGCAGGTCCATCATCGAATTCACCAGGCTCGCCGGCCCGCAGATCGCACCTGGAATCCAACCATAGTAATTCGTTTTAGTCCTCGCTCGTGCAATTTATTTCTCGCCGTTTCATGCATGCATGGAACATGCAGTAAGGTATGACACTTGAGTGTGAGGGAGATGGTCACATCCTTACCAGCGATGATGTCGGCGCCGCCGCTGATGAACTTGGAGACGCTGTGGACGACGACGTCGGCGCCGAGCCGCGCGGGC
This sequence comes from Lolium rigidum, assembly GCF_022539505.1. NCBI lineage: Eukaryota > Viridiplantae > Streptophyta > Magnoliopsida > Poales > Poaceae > Lolium > Lolium rigidum. The sequence continues at coordinate 9,736,900 of NC_061508.1, read as the reverse complement.
GAGACGACGAGGGGAGTGAAGGTGTTGTCCACCACCAGCTTGGCTCCCGCCTCGTGCGCCACGCGAGCCAGCATCGGGATATCGGCAACGGCCAGCGTCGGGTTCGACATCGTCTCCACGTACACCACCTTCGTCTCCCCGGGCCGCACAGCCGCGCGCACGGCCGCCTCGTCGTCAGTGTCGACGAACGTCGTGCTCACCCCCGACGTGCGCGGCAGAAAGCTGGACAGCAGCGCGTGGGTGCCGCCGTACAGGCAATGCGACGCCACCACGTGCCCGCCGGCGCCCACCAGCTGCATCAGCACGGAAGAGATGGCCGACATGCCGGACGCCGTGCAGTAGGCGGCCTCGGTGCCCTCCAGAACCGCTATCTGCCGCCCCAGCGCAAGCACCGTCGGGTTGAAGTGGCGGCTGTAGATGTACAGGTCGTCGCGTTCTGGGCCGAGCTCCCCAGCGAAGAGCCGCCGCATGGTGTCCGGCTCCATCACCGTGAACGTGATCGACGCCTCGATGGACATGTTCACGCCGCCATGCTCGCCGAACTCGTGCCGCGCCGCGGCCAACGCCGCCGCCGGGTCGGACTCCCGGCGGTGCGCCTTCATCGGCTTCACGTCGGTGCTTCCGTTGTTGTCGCCCAAGCCGTCGTCCTGCGGCATCAGGCACTTCAGGAGGGTGAAAGGCTCCACGGCGGCGACAACAGGAGCCATTGGGATTTGGGATGTACTAGGTGCTTGCTGAGATCGGAGGGAGTTGGATTCAAAGAGCGGTGTGGGTTAAGCTAGCAGGGGACGGTGCCAATTTATAGCCGATGGAAAGGACCTTTCCTGGATGGGGATCGAGTTAGGAGATGCTTTCTTACAAAGCGGATTGCGTGTAGACATGCATGCATGGACGACATAGTACGTTCTTTGTAAATTGTAACGTCAAAAAGAATTCATGACAAGTGTAACATGGAACATTTTGCACGGAAAAGGTGTGTCACTCAACAACTTCATCATGAAATCCTTATTAGCAAAAGACAAATCTGCGAACATCCATGCAATTCATTTCATAGTTCATTATGTGGGTTTGGTCTACTGTCAACGGTGTCACCGGCCAACCCAGGGCCTTGATGTCTAGTGGCCAGCCGCGGTCTATGCCTTGCCATCGACTCGGAGGAAGGACGCCAACTCTCTCATCATGATGGTCATCAGATCCCTTTGGCTAGAGCGCAATGCTAGGGGTTTCAATGGGCAGGAGTCCACTTCTACGGTGGTGCAGAGCATGGTCATCGACACTTGGAAGTCCTGGTCTGAGTGTAGAGGTAGATGAGTGAGAGATGTGCACTAGCTCAGGAGCTTTGCGCTTTCCGACCTCCGCCGCTTGTGGCTGCATGGACGTGGTGAATCCACCTTGTATGGGCGTCGTCCTTTTCTCTCAAGCTTAACATAATATGCGCAGATCTCCCGTGGGTACTCGAAAAAATTGTTACAATCATGGATCACCTAGGATTGAGATATGTATCAAGTGAAAAATGAAAAGCCACAAGAATAGTGCATCAAACGAAATGGTTTCCTAGGGTTAGCTCTCGCGAGAGGTGATCTACAAGTGATTAACTCCTACCCTCGGCTGTTGGCACTACCGCCGCTAGTTCCCACACCCTCCCTTACCGCCACAGTGGCGGGAGGGTGGGGAGCCACGGATCGGATGTCCGATCCCCGTAGGGTCCTCGAGTTCTTTGTCTTCGGTGTAGGGGCATCGGCGGCGATGAGAATAAAAGTACTTCAACCCATCCAAGATCAGTATTTTTCCTCGGAGGAGTGTCGAAGGGCTGGAGTTTAGAGTCGATCCTCTGGCATTAATATTGGCGTGATAAGTGTCTGTCTACGGTGGCGGCGTTTCGTGGAGGGGATGATGTCGCATCGTATTGGTGTCCAAAAGTTCCGCCTCCACCTGGTGAAGCTCGGCCAGGTAAGGCTTCATTGGGGAACTTATGAGTTTTGAGTCACCCATATATGTCTGGCCGGAGCTCGGATTATCTCCTGGCCCTTCTCAGTACTAGCTTCTCCGAGACGATGATCTTTCGAGATCATGGTCGCAGCATCTTCTGGTCTCGTCGACGACTTCCTGGCCGCTGCCAAGCACTTTTCTTTTTTCAAACTTTCTCCAACATGAGCTTTGCTACACCGGTGGCCCAGAGGCGACACAGAGCTTTACTCACGGCATGTCGTCGAGGGATGCATAAGGAAGATGGTGCTGATATCTTCAAGGTCATGCATTCTATTTCTTTTGCTTCTAAGGATGTTCATTCAAGGGTTGGTTTCGTATAATATATTGTGACATTTTGCAAAAAGAAAAGGAAGCTATCCATTTTGAAGTCTATCAATATGGTGCCATCCACTAACCTGAAAAATAGAAGTCATATACCACCGTCCGTAGTTGGGTTGCACCCATAACCATAGGCTTCAGCCAATCCTACGGGAGAATGTAGGCTTATAGTTGTATCTAAATATGCAGCTCGTCGAATAACCTGCAAAAAAATTGGCACTATTTTACTTGTCAAAAACAATATTGTTTATGCATGTCATATGGACCAACATAGATCTGAGACACCAATACATATTTTAGCTTTATCTTTCTTATTTGCCCTGTTTATAAGTTTCAAAAACATAAAAAAACATCGTGTATGTAGATAATGGATACAATGAGTTTTAAAAGTTAATCATGTCCATTTTGTGAAATATGCAAAAAGAAAAAATGATCAAGATTCCTGCCTCTGCATTGATAGATGAGTACGACACTTTATTTATTAAAAGTTTTTTTTCAATTTATCTCAAATCATGGATCACATAAAGTGGATATATGGATGAACCATCTAAAGATCAAGCTACACTGCACTGTAGCATACAAACGTTATTTTTTGACACAATTAACAAATAGTTCTACTTAAATATTAAACTATCATAAAAGGTTTAAAACTTGAATGATGTGATTTAGGGATCATATATATTTATGTACCGGTGTTAGAAGTATATATGTGTGCTAAAAATGGAGACACGGTCTTGTCTTGTACTCCAAACCCCTTAATTTTAAGTACCTCTGGATAAATTCCGCGAAGGTTAAATCAATACAACGATAGTTATAGGGATTCATCTACTTTGACACTCAAATTCTAAGAACTCCTTCTAGAACAAAGTTATCGTGATTTGTTCAGAGCTAAGAGATCGATATACATGTGGAGTAATCTGTATATAAGTATATTATGACCGAAGTACACATGGATGTCCTATTACACCACGCCACACAATTATCATCACGTGTTGAAAGTCCCTCTGCTACCACCTAGTCAAAGTATCTCATCCCATACATATCCCTCCATCTACACATCGCGTGAAAAAGGAGTTTGGACTTGGGATAATTAATTAGATTAACTAATTGGGGATTAGAATTATTCCGTACTAGTGCCGTTGGAGCTCACATGCACGCATGGAGCCAATGCGGACTTTGGCGAATTTGATTAGCCGAGGAAGTGATGTTTTGGCACATGGAAGAATATGGTTCCTTTATTTTAACATGCATCTAAAATACTATTTTGAAATGTCCAAAAATTCTCACATATATGTTCACGTGATACACGCTTACAAAGTTGTTTCATAAAAAATCGACTTATCATGTGACATGTGAAAAAATAAATCAGTACTAAAAATAAAGCTTTTCATAAGAATTTTTTTCACTTTTTACATGACCACAAAAATATCATTTTTTCGTAAAACTTGATGAACGCATATATATTGTGGAAATGTAAATTTTTGTCAAAAGAATTCGACAATTTGAAATTTTCTTTTTGGTTAGTGGGAGCAAATGCACCTGGGAGCCAAATTGAGTTTCTGAAGTGAACAGTAGCAGTTCTCCCTTGGATCTATAATAGGTATTAAGAATTAAGCATAAAGTTAGTATAGACTTTGTATTAAATTTCCGATACTTATTATATATGTATCAAAGGGCTAGAGCGCGTAGCTCACATGCGCGTAGAGAACGAATGCTTTTCAAAAGCAATAATGTTATACCGATTTTTTTCCGGGTTGAACGCATCTGTGTTAGCCCGATTGTGAAGTCTGGGAGTTGTTCCAATTTTTGTAACTTTTTTTTCACGACTCATCGCCACGATGTTCGTAAGTTGATTTCGTAGCAAATCATTAGCTAAGTTTAGCTCACATCCCTGGCCCGTCGGAGGGGTCGGGAACTCAACCGATATATCACCTTGCCACTGCTATCGGGTTTTTCATCTTTGCCGCCAAAAAATTATTGGGCAAAGGCAAAAATATACTTAGCAAAGCCTTTGCCTAGGGTTACAAATTTACAATCGCAAAAGAGGATAAGCAAAGATCCCGTCAGCAAATATCTACGATGAGCGGAGTCCAGGTGGGCAGGTCAGACTTGGAAGAGATTTATGGCCCTTCAAAACCTTGAAGAGGTTGCATAAAAAAAAAACTTGAAGAGGTGATCCGTGGAACCTCGTACAAAGATCTGAAGAGGAAAAAAACGTATGGACGGAGAAAGAGCTACGATGTGTTGTGTGTGCGTGTATTCGACCAATTAATTAAATCGTGCGTCCTAGTTAATTGTAACAATGCAGTTGAGCATTATTCTATCGATTCGATCTGGGGATTGTAGAACCACAACTCCATAGTTATCTTATGTATTACCTATATTTATATCTATACTTACTAATAAGGACACTATGGTTTTTTTTATCCAACTTAAATTTATATCTATTTTTTCTATCAAATTACAAAGATTGCCACTGCAAGTCATCAAAAGAAAAACAGTTGGCATGGTCCCAATCTTTCTCCGCTTGACTGTCCATGTGTGGTGTTGAAGAGTAAGGCTCAGTTTGCGAGCTCCGTTTTTTTAAAGTATTTTGAGAATACTTTGGTTTTCAAAAATAAAAAAGTATTGAATACTTCAAGATATTTGGTTCCAACCAATACGGTGGTTTTGGAAACTGAAGTATCCCAAAACTACAGTTTTTTTTGAACTATTAGAAACTTCACCTCGAACTTGTTTTTTTTCTAAATGGAAAAAAGCACATGGACATGACTAAGGAGCCAAGGAGGGTTGCGGCTTAGAGCTCAGTAAAACTTGGTCTATCATTTTTCCAAATTGTTGTATTAATGATGTGCTAGATTTGGACTTGCCTTCTGTTTAATAAAGGCTGCAGCTCTCAGAAAAAAAAAAGACATTACCATGATAGACTAATCGTACTTGCAGAATTTGAGGTAACGCATTATTTAAAACTATTATAAAAGCGACAAGCAAATAGCGAAAAACGATTAAAAAAACGTAGCGGAGACACGAGATTTAACGTGGAAAATCCCTTCCAACACAGAAGGGAAAAAACCACGGGCGCCAGCCAGCAAAACTTCACTATATTGAGGAGTGTTTACAAACGCAGTGGGTTATCTTATAATCTGATAAACCCTAGCCGGCAGCTTACAAGATGTAACCACTTGGGCTAAACAGTTATACCAACCAAGCTTGAGCAAAGCTCAAACTTGGAAACAGGAACTGGCTTTGTCATCATATCAGCATGATTATCATGAGTACTTGTCTTGCATACCTTCAGTTTACCTTGAGCAACAATGTCGCGGACATAATGGTACTTGATATCAATATGCTTTGTCCTCTCATGTCACATTTGATCTTTAGTAAGGTATATTGCACTTTGACTGTCAGAAAACAAGTTAATGCAAGAATCATGTCATCTCCATAAAGCTCAGCATACAAACCTTTCAACCAAACAAACTCTTTGCAAGCTTCAGCAATTGCCATATATTCTGCTTCGGTCGTAGATTGGGCAACAACAGGTTGTAACGTTGCATTCCAACTCACAGCACATCCACCAACAGTGAAGACATAACCTATGAGGGATCTTCTCTTATCCAAATCGGCAGCAAAATCTGAATCCACATAGCCTGTGAGTCCCTCACCGATCTTGCTAAACTTCAAGCAAGATTTGGATGTGCCACAAAGGTACCTGAAAATCCACTGAACAGCTTTCCAATGTTCTTTACCAGGATTAGCCGTGTTTCGACTGACCAAACTCATAGCATATGACAAATCAGGGCGAGAACAAACCATGGCATACATCAAGGAAGCAACAACACTAGAATATGGAACTCGAGACATGTACTCAATATCTTCGTCGGTACTAGGACATTGCAATGCTGATAATTTGAAGTGAGGGGCAATTGGTGTACTATTGCATCATGCATATTAAAACGATGAAGAACTTTCTGAATGTAATTTTGCTGACTAGGAAATAACACACTAGATTTTTTGTCTCTTGTAATTTCCATACCTAGTATTTTCTTAGCAGCTCCAAGATCCTTCATCTCAAACTCACTACTTAATTGGGACTTTAAAGTAGTGATTTCTTTCTTGCTCTTGGCAGCAATCAACATATCATCAACATATAACAGCAAGTATATTGGTGATCCATTAACAAACTTGATATAAACAAAACTATCATATTGAGATCTTTTAAACTCATGTGCAAGCATAAATAAATCAAACCTTTTATACCACTGTCTTGGAGACTGTTTTAGACCATAAAGGGACCTCTTCAACTTGCAAACAAGATCCTCCTTACCAGGCACAACAAAACCTTCAGGTTGGTCCATGTATATCTCTTCCTGAAGCTCACCATGCAGAAAATCAGTCTTTACATCTAGTTGCTCAAGCTCAAGATCATGCATAGCCACAATACCAAAGAGTGCACGAATCGAACTATGCTTCACAACCGGAGAGAATACATCATTATAATCAATGCCTGGAATTTGGCTGAAACCTTTTGCTACTAACCTTGCCTTAAACCTCGGAGGCCCATTAGGAGACAAACTTTCCTTTCTTTTAAATATCCACTTATACTGAACATCCTTCTTTTGTTTAGGCAAGCGCACAACATCCCATGTGCCATCCTCTTGCATAGCAGAAATCCACTTCACGCGGTCAATGGATGCAATGGCCTCAGCATATGTAGCAGGTTCGGTATCATACTCCACCTGTTCAGCACAACTCAAAGCATGATGAACAAGATTACACTTTTGAATTAAACGAGGACGTGGACCTTTGTTACGCCTCGGTCTATCTGCAGCAATGGAACTATTTGTTTGCTGCAAAATAGGTGGTGAGTGTTGAACAACAGTGTTCTCATTATCAGCAACATCAATTTATTTATCCTCCACGTACTCTACCTGCACGCTAATCCTCTATTGCTCATCATCAGAAACATCAGAAAAATCAATAGCATCAGAAACATCTGTAGATGAACTCTTATAAAACATGACAGACTCATTAAAGACAACATTCCTGCCATGCAAAACTTTATTAGTTTCAGAATTCCATAACTTACATGCCTTAACTCCTGAACCGTAACCAAGAAACACACACTTAATTAACCGCCCTAGGCTCTAGCTTTCCATTATCAAAATGAGCATAAGCAGTGCAACCGAAAACTCTCAACTGTGAATAATCAGCAGGTGAACCAGACCATACCTCAATATGAGTTTTCTTATCAAGCGGAATGCAAGGTGACATGTTTATCAAGTAACAAGCGGTGGAGGCTGCTTCAGCCCATAAACATCTATGCATACCAGCATTGGACAACATGCAGCGAGCCTTGGAAAGATGGTTCTGTTCATCCTCTCCGCCACACCATTCTGCTGAGGAGTATATGGGGTGGTGTGGTGCCTTACAATGCCTTCGTCGCTGCAATAATCATTAAAAACAGTAGAACAAAACTCCATGCCATTGTCAGTACGAAGCAATTTGATTTTATTTTCTGTTTGCTTCTCTACCATAAATTTCCAATTTCTAAAAGCATCAAACACATCAGATTTATGTTTCAGAAAGAAAGGCCACACTTTTCTTGAGTAATCATCTATGATAGTAAACATGTAATTTCCACCACCAAGATAAGTCTTGCGGGAAGGTCCCCACACATCAGCATGCACATAATCTAGAATCCCTTTAGTGGTATGAACGGAAGCATTGAATTTAACTCTTTTATGATTACCAAAAATGCAGTGCTCATAGAACTCAAACTTACTTAGATTGCAGCCATCTAGCAGGTCTCTCATGTGCAATTCTGTCATGCCATGTTCACTCATATGCCCAAAATGCATATGCCACAGATTAGTTTTACCAGGTTCATCAGGAATAACAGCAGCAGCAATACCAGACAAAGTGCTACCTCTAAGAACATATAATTTTGCAGAATTCATATCACCAATCATGTGAACGACAGAACCTTTTGATACTTTCAGAACTCCGCGAGAACCGGAGTGTTTGTACCCATTAACATCAAGGGTACTGAGAGAGATCAGATTTCTGGCCATGCCAGGTATGTGTCTCACATCTGTCAGAGTGTGTGTCATGCCATCATGCATCTTGATCTGAACGGAGCCAATGCCCATGATCTCACGTGGGTTGTTATCTCCCATACGCACAACATCTCCACTCTGCACAAACACATAAGAACTGAACAAGTCTTTGTTACAGCAAATATGAAACGAACATGCAGAATCAAGGATCCACTCATCATTACCAGAAACACAACTAGACAATCGTTTATCAAAATTATCACTGGAAACAATAGAAGCCTTACCGTCACCCTCAAATTTGTTTTTCGGTTGGTAAGTACTGTTTCTTTTCTCTTTGTTCTGCAACTTCCAGCAATCATCAATATTGTGGTTAGTTTTCTTACAATACTTGCAGAACTTACCATCCCGTCCCTTGGACTTTGAGCGACCTCTATCGGTCTTGCTCTTATCTCTGTTGTTGTTGTTGTAGTTGTTGTTTCTGTTCTCGGTCCTGCCTCGGACCTGCAGTGTTTCTGCCTTAGATGACGAACCCTCTACCTGCACCATAGATTTCATCTTTTTTCCTCTGCTGTAGGGCCTCATAAACATCGGCAAGGGTTAGTTCATCACGGCTGTATAACAAGGTGTCTCGAAAATTCGCAAAAGAATTAGGCAATGAGACTAACAGTATAAGAGTGAGATTCTCATCCTCGTAATTTACCTCCATGGACAGCAAATCATAAACGATCTCTCTAAAGATCGATAGGTGATTCATATTAATGTACCTTCTTGCAGCTTGTGCGAGAACAACCTCATCTTCACGTGCATCTTACTGGTTAGATCTTTAGACATGCAGATCGATTCCAGTTTCAACCACAGCGCCGCTGCGGATTTCTCAGACAGCACTTCCTGCAAGATATTGTTGGATAGATGAAGCTGAATTAAAGAAAAAGCCTTACGGTCTTTCCTCTTTTCATCGTCGGTCCAGGTCTTGGCATCTTTCTTGCCAAATCCATCAAGAGCTTCATCCAGATCAGAAGATTGGGTAAGTATCGCCCTCATCTTCACTTGCCACAGAGAAAATCTCGTGGTATAATCCAGCTGCGGTAAATCGAACTTCAAGGAAGACATGTCGCAAAACCCTAAATTGAAACACGGGCTCTGATACCACTTGTTATAAAAGCGACAAGTAAATAAGGAAGAACGATAAAAGAAAATGCAGCGGAGACACGAGATTTAACGTGGAAAACCTCTTCCAACACAGAAGGGGAAAAACCACGGACGCCAGCCAGCAAAACTTCACTATATCGGGGAGTGTTTACAAACTCCGTGGGTTATCTTATAATCTAGTAAACCCTACCGGCGACGGGCCTCGCTCCGCTCGACAGAAGTTAGCCTCCCTTTAGTATATGAATTTGGATCACAATATAACAACAGGTGTGTTTTTTAGGGAACTATTTGCAGGTGTGTTGATTAGTTGTAACTAAAACATTCAAGGGGAGAACAACTGCAACAACCATGCAAGCATCTACCGGTCAAAAGAGATTAAAATGCAACGTAAAAATCTGTCAAAGGGACACCAAACAATATTTTCCAAACACCTTGCAGTTTTGACGAAAACTGAAAAATACTACAGTATCAAGATACTACAGTATTCTTCACCCGTTCACCGAAAACTTCAGTATTGTAATACTTCGGTTTTAAAAAAAAAACTTTGTTGCCAACAAGATCTAAATTACATATAGCTACCGTATTTCATATCTATTTTGTTATTTTTTGCAGAAACCTACCACTTCTGGGGTAGAGCGTCACAAATCGAGCTAATTCTTATCGAACAACATTTGGATAACCGCCCTGACCAGTGAGACCCATTTGTCAGTGCTAAGTTCGCAGTACATGTGAGACATAAGATGAGTTGGATCTGGGGCCCAACTGTCAGCCTCACATCATCTTTCCCTTATTCTTCTTCTTCTCACTCTCTCTCTGGAATGACCCGCCCCCGCCACCAATTCTTCACCGATGTTCCTCTCCTCCAGATGAGCGCCTCCATTCCGTACCCTCAACCGGTGCGGTTCCCGCTAGCATCAAGGCCACTGTCCCGTTCTAGGTCACATCAACGCCACCAGCGCCACCAGCGCCACCTAGGCCCACCCTCGCCACCGGATGGCTCTTCTCCAAGTCAGTGCCACCTCTGGGTGGAACTTGGAGGTCCACCAGAGCTCGATGATGGCGGCGCGAACACGTCCCGCAAGCCCGCTGCATTCCGCTGGAGCCCACCAGGGTGCCTGCAAGGTCAAGGCAGAACGTCGCATGTCCACGTCCTCAGCGGCGGCGCACCTCCGTTGTCCATGGTGCTCGACAGGGCCGCATAACGTTCTACAACGCTGGCCTCCTCCAGCCCTAACTCCCCAATGCATCCCCAAGCACTGCCACAAAGTGGTCTCGGTGCCGGTGCCGGTCCCGGAGAACATGACGCGAACGTCCTCGCAAAGGAAGCCCGTGAGCTGCGGGAAGAGGGCAAGCGCGGTGGCAAACGCGTCCTATAAGACGTCGAGCGGGTTGAGGAAAACCAGGTCGGGAGGGAAGAAGCGGACCACACTCGGCCAGATCCAAATCTGGCCGGAGAGAGATTTGAGGAGGAAGAAGAAGAGTAGAGATGACGGAATATTCTGACATGTGGGGCCTTATGTCCACCTGAGCGTAATATGTATTTATTTTGCCATCTCACCCCTGACAAGTAGGGCCCATCGATCAGGAGAGCCGTCAAAATGCGATTAAACTAGAATCCGTGCTATTTGTAAATGTCTGCCTTAGATGTGGTAGGTTTCCGTAAAAAATAGCAAGAGATACTGACTTGTCACCCTAGATAGAATAATGGTAGTTTTATGTAATTTACTCGGTGCTGAAGAGCACTGCATGTCCCGTTCGTTAAGGGCGGGATTGGTAGTATGCATCCTTTTCACAGTCCAATTGGGCGGTGCTGAGTTGAGCTAGGCCGGACAAAAAAGAGAATTTTGCAAAATTTGCATTTCGTTTGGTAGTCTACATCGCCACTGTTTGCGCGAGTAGAGAAGCAGATGCAAGTTGTTTGGTTGCTTACACTCGATTGTGTTGCCCGTTATTAGAGGCACATAAACTAACATTCGCGGACACATAAGCCACTAGTGTGGCTCGCTGGTGGCGACCACCACGGTGAGCGACGGTGCTCTTCAACAACGTTTCCACCAAAACCGTGGTCGTCCATGGTTGCCAAGAATCTATTGCACTCTCCCGAATGCACACGAACAACACGGCGATGACGCCGCCAAGCGCGCCCACAGTAGCCAAGAATTTGTGGCCGCTGACCTCGGCCAAGAGTGCCGGTGGCAAGCCACCTCGTTTTCACGAGAAACCTCGGTCGCGCTGTTGCGCTTGCCCGGTGTTTACAGGAAAATATACTTACTCCTTCCACCGTCTCGTCAGCCCAAGAAAATACTACCATCTTCTTTCCAGCAACTCCAAAAACTTAGTGTAGTCGGTCGTCCTATGTCAACCGTGGCGTTGAATAGAAAATTGTTGCATTCTTGGTCACCTCTTTTATTCAGGCTGGCTTCTTTTACGGCAACTTCGAATAAATATCTTCTATGTTTTTTTTTGCCTCTTTTATTCGGAAATTTTTTGCTACATTACTTTATTGATGATCACCTAACGATAGCCCTATGGGTGCGGCATGTCACTCGCTTCACGATCGGGACAAAATAATCCTCCATTATTTGTCCTCTATTTTATTTGGGAGAAATATTTGCCTTTTTTTGGTATTCATTTTATGATCGTCATGTGGCGTCGGAAAAAAGAGTTCACTATTTTCGTCACCTCCTTTATTTGAGAAAAAATCACCATATTACCGTGAGTGTGAGGTGATAAAAATGCTCCATTATTCCTTGCCTCTCTTGTTCGATTTTTTTCGATAAGGAGTATATATTAATATCAAGAAAATAACAATTACACCCAGCCTCTGCAACAACGCAATACTCTAATATCATTACGGATGCACACAGCCAAAAAGATAAAGAAGAAATACATAAAAGAAAAGTCCCGCTATGGTCTACCAGCCCTAGTAACAACGGTACATCCACCACCAAGACAACACCTGAACTCCAGGCTCTCCAAAAGCGACACCTTCAAGAAGGTAACAGTGCACAAACACTATCGTCGCCCGATTAGAAGACCTTAGGTTTTCACCCTGAAGATAGTTCACGCTTTCAAAACAATGCCTCCAATAAGGTCATTGCCATGCACAACCAGTTAAGGCCAGACATTGAATTTTCATCCTGAAAGGTAAGACCCTGAATTTCGCATGTATTGCCGCCCCCACTTGCTTACCGCTGTTGCGAAACCTAGAAAACCATGCAAGCCCTTCAAATGGGGAGAATTTCATTTCTCGGCCTCTACGCCAGGGTCTTAAGTATAAATAGGAACCTTAATTCGCATCCGTGAGAATTTGAACTCAGGTGCTAGGTTTGTATATCCACTCCCCCAACCAGTTGAGCTAGGCTCACTTCCTAAAATACCATTATCTTCTTTTGGTGATTGCCTCACAACCGAGACTAAATTGCGTTACTGCAGTGCTTTGATGTGGTATTTCTTCAAATATTTCGATCGGGAAAAAAATGTTGAACCATTCTGTTGCCTGCCAAAACTCACCGGCGAGCAGTGGTTAAGCAACACGAAGAGCCGGGAGGCTCCCAAGGCCGCTTAGTGGACCCTGGCACCTCGCGTCGTCCCGCAAGTTTCCTGCACACGTCCCGGCGGTTGCAAGGGCGTGCCACCCGACCTAGACCCGATCGGAGAAGGTGTTAGATTGCTTCGATTGTTCTCCTGCATGGTAGACACGTAAACATTAAATACGAGCCCTATCGGCTCTCGAAGTTGCCTCGTGGATCGGCTCAAAGAGCCGATCGCCCCATGGTTCACGATGGATCCGCAATGACATGGGGATCCCGCTTGATCAAAACAAAGCTAAACCAATCTACGACAGTTTAGGGTTTTCACCGCATAACCGGAACGTCCTACGCGTAGTTGGGCCTAGCGGATACGAAAGATGATGAAAACTATCCCTAGAAGAGGCCTAAAAACCAACATTACGTCAATTCCCGGAACATCCCTTATAGGAACGGTAAACAACACCTAACGCACTACCGGATCATCCAACCCCAGCGTAAGGCCTAATCATGCAGATATTAAACTAATCCTTGAAGAACAAGGAGCAACTATAACAGATCGGATCTACTAAGCATCGAACAAGCAAGATGCTGCCCTTACACCCAGATAGGTGTAAGGGCAGCTAGGTGTCGAGGGACGGCATTGCTAAGCAAATATGCATAAGAAAAGCATCAATGCAAGCCCCAAAACACCTAAGATAAGTAGTGCTACTCGCCATCAACAACGCTTCAAGCACGAGTAACACAAGGTAGACGAATAAACGTGTATCGCCTAGATCGCGAGATGCGATCTAGGCAGCATGATGCTTACCCGGAAGGAAACCCTCGAAAGAAGGGGTGGCGATGCGCCCGGTTTGTGTTTGTTGTGAACGTGATTGTTGTTTATTTCATAAACCCTAGATACATATTTATAGTCCGGGGACTTTCTAATTCAGGCGTGCACCTAACCGTGCACGGGTTAAACTCTAACTTCTAAACTAAGATGCGATCTACTATAATACAGATACACGGGCAATTTAGCCCAAACTCTCGTGCAAGGCCGCTTCAGAGATCTTCCACGCGTATATCCTTCAAGCCCATCTCACTTACGGCATATCTCCTGATTTGGCCAAAATCTGGCGATAACACATGCCCCCCTGGTTTTGGTAATGACAATTTCAAAACCACTCTGTTTTTCCTTCGAAGGGTCATGTCGTGGCAGAGCAGAACCGCTGCAGAGTCTTTCATCATGTCGCCTCGCCTCCTCAGCTTCTCTGCGTGAATTGACAGATTCGGCATCATGTCCTCGAGAACCGTCATGGCATTAAATCTCCACTACATCCCCTTTATTTATCTGTGCCAAACGGTTCGCCACTTCATCCCCTTGCTCTGTTCTGTCCACCAGCACCCAAAAAAACCTCTTCCCCTGTAGCAATGTCTTCCTCTTCTTCTATCTCCTCAGGCCTCTCCCTCCAATCTTCCTCATCGAGCGAGCAGGAGTGGGACTTTGACCACATACCAGATGGCCCACCCGAAGCACTCGTCGGGTCAGATGGTGACTTACCTCTCGACCGATGGGGAGGACGACCTCGAGTTCCTCATCGAAGGGGAGCTGAAGAGCGAGAGTGAAGACGACCTCCATTCCTGGGCGAACCCCACCTCCTCCGACAAGGAGGAGGAAGAAGAAGAAGTAGAGGAGAAAGAGGAGGAGGATGATTCCTCCTCCTACGCCGGGTACCCGCCGGCAAAGCGCTCCCGCGCGTGGGCGGACAGCGAGGACGATGATGATGACGAGGAAGGAGAGGAAGAGGAGGAGGATGATTCCTCCTCTTCCGCTGGGTATCCGCCGGCGAAGCGCTTCCGCGCTTGGGCGGACAGCGAGGATGATGATGATGACGAGGAGGAAGAGGCTCCGGCCGAGGGCTGGGGCAGCAGCGACGAGGAATTCTCCGGAAGTAGCGCCGACGGCAGCTCCGATGCCGACGATGAGGCCAGCGAGGATTAGCAATGTAGGATTAGTAGTCTCTGGACCATGTGCGCCAACGAATTGTACTCCACTTGGAACGTCAGATCCTTGAGTGGCGCTGCGAGGCCTGCCACGGCCAGCTCGACTGCTTCTTTCTCAGACAAATGAACCGAATAACATCGGTTCTTGACAGCTTCTGAAACGCTTAACGTATTCGGACACTGTCTCTCCTCGCCTTTGCCGAACCTCGGGTCAGATCGGCAATGCCGCCTTCGATGGCTTCGAATGATATTGTGTGTGAAACTGCTTCTTCCAGCTCGCTTCCATGATCGAACCGAATTTGGCTGCAACGAGGTGTACCACCCAAAAGCTGGACCGGTGAGAGATTGCGCGAAAACCTCACACGCAGCTGATCCGATGCCGAAACCATGCCTAGCTGGGCCAAGTATCGGCTCACGTGCTCGATGGAGCTAGATCCTTCGATCCACCGAATTTTGTGAAGTCGTGGAGCCGATACTTAGGTGGCAGCGGGATTAGGTCAAACTCGTTGGGGTACGGCTTGGAATAGCCGATTATTTTCTTCTTCGGCAGGATACCGAACCGGTCTCTCAAGACCGCACCGATCTGATCCACGGTGGAAGCCGTAGCAGCTTGAGCTTTCATGACTTGGTGCAGTGGCGTATTTAGCTAGCCACGCCCGTTTCTCAGCCGTCCGCTCCCAAACTCCCCGTCGCTCCAGCCCATCCCTCCCGCCGTAACAATTGCTCCTCGCTCCGGCAATCCCTCCCGTTGGAGTCCGGATCGCTTGCGTCCAGTTGTTGCAGTCCGGCACGTATGTGCACACGTATCCATGTGGGATCTCCTTGGGCGGCTCATATAAGAATTGATAGTCGCCAGGATCACCTCCAACCTTGTAGACAACGTATGCTGGTGAACCTTGTTGCTGTGGAGCTGCCATCGCGTACGGCAATGGTGGCCTGGTGTGGAGTTGCATCTCTCCCTGGTGAGTCCCTAGAACAGGCCCCGAGGGGGAGTACTGATGCTTCATGATTTCTTGGACCACATGAAGCGCAATGCGCTCCAAAGTATTCACCAGGCTCTCGGAATGCCGATGTAGCGAATGAGCCACTACGTAGTTGATTTCCTGACGCAGGGCTCTGGTACGTTCCTCCGAAGGGAGAGACAGATCCAAACCCTCGAGTATGCCTTGGGAGTGAATCCTTTAAACCTGATGCCGTGCGAACGGGTCTTCTCAAAGGAGCCGATGAGTTCGGCTTCACGGATGGCCTTCGACTCATCGTATTTCTTCTTATGCTCGCAGGGAGATCCTCGTACTTGATCGGTTCGTCCGCCATCTCGGATGCAGGTGTTGACGTGGATGTTGTAGAAGATGGTCCCACCGGGCGTGCCGTAATGTGTTGCCTGCCAAAACTCACCGGCGAGCAGAGTGGTTAAGCAACACGAAGAGCCGGGAGGCTCCCAAGGCCGCTTAGTGGACCCCCGGCACCTCGCGTCGTCCCGCAAGTTTCCCGCACACGTCCCGGCGGTTGCAAGGGCGTGCCACCCGACCTAGACCCGATCGGGAAGGTGTTAGATTGCTTCGATTGTTCTCCCGCATGGTAGACACGTAAACATTAAATACGAGCCCCTATCGGCTCTCGAGTTGCCTCGTGGATCGGCTCAAAGAGCCGATCGCCCCATGGTTCACGATGGATCTGCAATGACATGGGGATCCTGCTTGATCAAAACAAAGTTAAACCAATCTACGATAGTTTAGGGTTTTCACCGCATAACCGGAACGTCCTACGCGTAGTTGGGCCTAGCAGATACGAAAGATGATGAAAACTATCCCTAGAAGAGGCCTAAAAACCAACATTACGTCAATTCCCGAACATCCCTTATAGGAACGGTAAACAACACCTAACGCACTACCGGATCATCCAACCCCAGCAGTAAGGCCTAATCATGCAGATATTAAACTAATCCTTGAAGAACAAGGAGCAACTATAACAGATCGGATCTACTAAGCATCGAACAAGCAAGATGCTGCCCTTACACCCGCATAGGTGTAAGGGCAGCTAGGTGTCGAGGGACGGCATTGCTAAGCAAATATGCATAAGAAAAGCATCAATGCAAGCCCCAAAACACCTAAGATAAGTAGTGCTACTCGCCATCAACAACGCTTCAGCACGAGTAACACAAGGTAGACGAATAAACGTGTACTGCCTAGATGCGATCTAGGCAGCATGATGCTTACCCGGAAGGAAACCCTCGAAAGAAGGGGTGGCGATGCGCCTGGTTTGTGTTTGTTGTGAACGTGATTGTTGTTTATTTCATAAACCCTAGATACATATTTATAGTCCAGGGGACTTTCTAATTCAGGCGTGCACCAAACCGTGCACAGGTTAAACTCTAACTTCTAAACTAAGATGCGATCTACTATAATACAGATACACGGGCAATTTAGCCCAAACTCTCGTGCAAGGCCGCTTCAGAGATCTTCCACGCGTATATCCTTCAAGCCCATCTCACTTACGGCCTATCTCCTGATTTGGCCAAAATCTGGCGATAACACATTCGCAACAGTGCCTTTTGTAGTACTTCGAAAAAACATTGCTAGATCGTTCGTTGCATCTTTTCATTCCCCACTTTGCAGGATTTGCATTATACTACTTTTGAATACCTACTCTATAGCTTTGTGTAACAATGCAATGCCAAAAGTATGTAAGCTACTCTATCTAGTAACTATGGGAGTACTTTATCATGGTAATTGTTTGATCTTAATCTCACAATCACTGTAATGTAATCAAGCAACAGGTGCGATGAATTTTTCCGTTGAAACATAACAATGTGATCTAGTTGCATTCCTTCTCTCCTCAAAAAAAAAAAAAAACGTTGCATTCCTTCTCAGATAAACGCAATGGTGAAAATGAACCACTAATGGAATTAGGCGCATCTGAGATAAATCATTTTCAAAATCTAAATTTAACATTAATATGTTGGTATCAGCACATGGTGACACATTTCTACATGCATGATACCTCTCTTTCTATAGGGGAAAGCCTACTGAGAAACAACAGTCCTAATAGTTTTCCCCAAAACAATACTCCAGTTTTGCAAAGCTCAAAACAGAACGAACCAGAAATTGCGGTGCTTTTAAGAAACACTAAATTCAGGATAGGGTTTAGACTAAAAGAATGTACTTTAATTTAAGATTTCGCACAAAAATCTATCGACAGGGCCAAATGAATACTGCTTTCGGCTGCATTCAAGAATGAAGAGCACCCGGTCAATCGGAGATCTTCATCGGTCAGAGAAGTACTCGTGATACCCTCCACATTGTAGACTTGAACAAGCATAGTTCAGGAATCACCCATAACAGCTCAGAAACGACGACATTGAAAAATAGTACAACAGAGTTGTAACTTAGAACATGTGCCCATGAGTGCCAAATACAACATAACAGGAGTACCAGTAACTCGTAGATAGATAGACGACATAGATTGATAGAAATTGTTTTTCCTCTTCTACCAATTCCGCAAAGACCAGAGTCTCAAGGTCCTAACTCCTATCATCAATACAGGACGTTAAACCCTGAGGGTACTTACCAAATATTTAGCCTATCCAGCATTGCTTTGGAGGCTCAACTGGTAAGGGTGTCAAGTGGGATCCCACTTTTGTCCCACTTGTAGTATAATTTGACTTTTTTAGTACAAATTTTGACATCAAAATTTGAACTAGGTAGTACAAAATGACATCCCACCGGGATCCCACCTTGACACCCTATCAACTGGTTCATACATGCTACGCTCCTATGGGATAAACATTGACAAAAAATGAGGCGTGCAAATAATGCAACAACGGTCACCATCAAGCAAAGCGCCGGCTGCAGTGCGGTGCGCACGTTCTTCAGAGACTACCGTTCTAGAGGATTAGGGATCAGCGGCTCTACCTGCCTGCCTATAATACTAGTTGCCAGCCTTGCAGCTCAATTTGGCACAGCCTCACCTGCCGGCATCACTGTCACGCTGGAAGGGACCTGCTGATCCTGACTTCTTGGTCGCCTTCTCGCCTCACCGCTAGTGCTTGCATCTCCGACATGGATTTCCTTTCTTCGTTGTTTCATGCTAGTGTGACCATCTCTTTCTATTGCTCGCAGGACGGCTTTCCGGAGTCTGGACTCCACCATTTCCCATGACACAAGCTTCTCTAGAACTGCAGAGACATACTCAGCCCTTCGATTCTGCAGTCATGTAACCAGAACAAACTAAGTCGGAGAATGTGGAAATATAAACAATGGCAATCACGGGCAGCATTGGCATCTAACCTCATAATCCAGGTAGTACGCGTGCTGTTGCCAAGCCAGAGAATTTGTTAGAAAAGTTCACTTTTATCAAGGAAAATGCATAGAAAATTAGAAAATGGAATATGTGCACATACCTCCCAAACATCGATAGCAAGGAGTGGCTGCCAAGAAGAATAGATAGCCAGATAAGAATGTCAGATAACTGTGGAATACAGTATGCATGGGGAGACAAGTGTTTTATATAAATCAAAGGAACAAATAAGAGGCAATACAAATCTTCCAAAATGAAATACATGGTATACACTACATGATGTAGGGGGAAACAGTTGCAGGTTAATACTTACAGAGTGGCCCCATACAAGGGGATTGATAGCATTTGGAGACTTTGAGATGACTAGCCTACCATAATTGTCAGATGGGATTGGGCTTTTTGAATTCACATGAGGCAACTTGCTCCCTTTGTCTAGAACAGGTTACAGAGCAGAGTTCAGTTCATCACATTCACGTCCCTCGGAGCAAGTTTAAAACTGGTACACGAAGCTAACAAATGAGGGTTTTAGGGTCACTTACAAGAAAGCCAAACCCATCCAGAACCAAATTGAGTCAATGCAGCATCCATGAATTGTTTGATCATGCCGTCATAGGATCCAAAGTCTCTGTTTACAAACTTCAGAAGCCGTTCCGGAGGCTTGCCCCCACCGCCAGGTTTCATTGATCGCCAATAGAAATCATGGTTCCATATCTACAAGGCAAGGCCAAGAATTAGGCATGTAAAGCGTACACAAAACCAGGATAGATGGTTCCATATAGTATGGAATGCTACCTGTGCGGCATGGAAGAAGGGAGCTTGGGGTGGCTCCCTGCCCTCGTTGAACGAGGCGAGCATCATCTGCCCAATCGACATCCCTTCCCACTCGCTGCCACCGATCATGCCGTTGAGCCTCTCCACGTGCTTGTGCTGGTGAACTCCCCAGTGCTGCTCCACCGTCTCCTTGCTTATGTACGGCTCCAGAGCATCCTGCATTACAACTCCTTGTCCGTCACCCCATTCTCTGCACCAATATTTGCGCATCGGTACTTTGTACTTACAGTAGGATAAGGGAGAGGCTGCTGCTTTATCCAGTAAACCGAAGAAACATCGTCCGGGTTCAGGGGCTCAGGCACATCCGTGGAATCACCATTGGTGTCATCAGCTTGGTCAGCGCCGGCATCGGTAACAGCATTGTGTGAACCGTCCTCGGTCACTGCAGTCGCTTCGCCGGCACAATGAGATACGTGGAGATTCCATCTTCTCCAGCTCTGTCACATGTGCACATACGGTCACTCCGCCACATCAAATCACACATCGTAGGGACTTTTGAAATCTAAAAACGGTAAGTACTACTGTACAATATAATCTGCACACGGACGGAGCTGTTTCCTAAAATGTCTATCTTAGCTGAACCCAAGAATGAAACCAACTGACTTGCTCCAGAGGGTTGAGAATGACCAAACAAGAGGCCATGAAGCCCTGCTCTTTGCGGTGGCTCTAGTATCTAACCACGAATAGTACGGGGTCGGGGGGCAAGGAGCAGTACGTGTGAAGAGCTTACCCTGGCGCCTCCTCTCCGTGGGATGGCCAAGCGGCTCCGTCGGGAGTCGCCGCCGGCGCGGAGCCCGGGGAGGAAGGAGGCCGAGCTGGAGGTTGAGGAAGCGGAGAGAGTGAGGGAGAGGAGGCCGCCTCCCAGTCCCGCCGGTGCGGTGAACGCCATGGACGCGAGCTTGGGGGGAGAGGAATGTGGCTGACTGAGAATTGGGGGAAGGAGACGAAGCAGGAGGAGGGGATAAGCGGCCATGGACGCGGGGTTTGGGCAGTGGGCTCAATTAGTTGCAAGCTTTGGGCTTATAATGGGCTCACTTAAGTAGGCCGAGAGCTATTCTACAAGACACAAAACGTGTCGAGTAAAAGCCCACATCCAAGAAACTTTGTTTGGGAGTAGGGGAACTCAGAAAATTTAGTGGGCATCGACGCCCACTGCGCCCACGGTCAATCATCTACTCTTTGCAGACGATAGCTTGTTTTTTTTCAAGGCAAATTCTGATGCAACAGCTGAGGTCAATGAGTTTTACAAGTATACTGTCAGGCGTCTAGGCAGCGTATAAATTTTGGCAAATCTTCCATACACTTTGAAAGGGGATGTCCTGATCTTATACGAGAAGAGATCAAGTTGCTTCTTGAGGTAAAATATGAGTCTTTGTCGGAGAAGTATTTGGGAGTACCAATGGATGTGGGGAAATTCGTAAATGATGCTTTCAAATATATTAAAGAGAGAATTTGGAACAATATCATGGGCTGGATGGAGATATTCTTATCTTCAGTGGCAAAGGAGTACTTATCAAATCGGTTATCCAAGCCATTCCCACTTTCTCAATGTCTTACTTTAAACTTCCGAGAGGATTGTGTGAGTATATTAACTCAATGATTAGAAGTTTTTGGTGGGGCTCTAAACAAGGGAAACGGAAACCACAATGGATTTCATGGAGTGAAATGACAAAACCAAGATTTGATGGAGCTGTTCAATCTGGCGCTATTGGCACGCCAAGCCTAAGGCTACTAACTAGAGCCCAAATACCCTAAGTGCGCGAATTTGGGAAGCAATTTACTACCCAAATGAAGACATTCTATCGGCTGAGAGGCTCGCGCCCATCCAAGATTTGGTGCGCTATCGTTGAAGGAAGGGATGCTCTTCGATTTAGGCTTGTCGAGCGAATTGGGACAGGGAACAAACAAGGGTCCGGGAAGAAAATGGTTACCATGGGACACTCGGTGTCGACCAATTTGATCAAAGAGTCACCGCCCGTGTGTGTTTCACAGCCTGGTCGATCAGCTCATCCGGATCATGGAACTTGCGGTAGCTCAATGCATTTTTTTTGCCGATTGATGTGGAGATTATCCGTTCGATACCGTTGGGAATGGTCAGCCACCACGATGACTTTTGGGCTTGGCATTTTGAGAAACACATCAACTTCTCGCGAGAAATCAATGATAGCAGCTTAGCTTCATATGGTTTTATTTTGAAAGAGATTGGAGACGCCGGCATTTTAACAACTTCAGGGTGGTACATGAACAATGATCTTTCAACACAGAAGCTCATAATTTTGCTAGATCTTCAGCACCTTTACAAACGGGCCGTCATTTGTGGCTTGGTTTTTCTCCTGATCCAGTCCTTGTACACTTAATAAACATTATTACTTTAATAAAGATGGATCTTACGTAAAAAAAAAACTTTGACTTCTACATGGGCCCAATAAACATTTCCAGATGAAGGCGTAATCAACCTTTTATCGTCTTGCCTGTCCGAAAACGGAAACAAGTATGAACGCACAAACTCAACGCAGGCCTCCTCTAAAGACTTTTACCGGATCTGATTTTAAACTGATCGCCTCGCCTGCTCAGAAGATTTCTTCCAGCCAGCCAGCCGTGAGAATTTTTCCCCAGAAGATTTCTTCAGCTAGCTAGCCAGCCATGGGAAATGTTCTTTACAAGAAACCATCCCGGGTCGTCGGCGGCGAAGCGCGTCCTTGCGCCGGCACCCGGCAGGATCGGCCGCCGGCGATCACAGCGACGGCCAGCAGTTATAATAAACATTGGTGAGGTCCGTTTCACAGACGACGCTCTTCCGCGGCCGCCGCGGCATCGATCGCAGATGACGCTGACATGCCACCTAATGAAACCTCGCCATCAGAGTCCATTCAGTGACGGATGTACCTGGACCGGACGCAAGAGTAGAGAGAGAGAGATCCTGGTCAGAGCTCCTGTACTCTAAACGGAAATGGAGACAATAAGGTCGGTGTCAGTGTGATCATACTTTGGATCCTACCTTCTTCTGCACCAGTCAATACCCCTGCACTGCAAGCAACGGATTTGAAAACTACCCAATTATCAGTAAAATGGTGAATGTGGTGACCTGAACAGGAAGATCACTTTCTTAACGGGTATGATTTGGTTAGGAAGGGGTGGGGAGCCATGAATCGTAGCCGGTGGCGGCAGAAATGTCCACACTCCAGAAGAAGGGTTTCGGCGTCCAAGATTAAACAAGGCAACAGTCGTTTTACCTGACCGGTCGATAAAAGATGATTCGCTGTAGTGCCTTGTAAGCAGCTCTCCTGGACTGGCCGTCCACTGATTACAAACCATGTACTACTGTATTATATTGCCATGAATCATCATTGATGTTGTGTCACCCCTCACCCTGGACTGGCCATCCACTGATTGATACTATTAAATGGTTCTAAGCATGCAAACATTGTATATGCCTTTGTGCCTAAATAAAAGAAAGAAAATCATGGGTTGGAGAAAAAATAGCACTCTGCAAGAATATTCCCAAAAATAAATGTGAAAGATTTGTCTGATCTTTGTATTGAAATTTTCGCTGACCGTGATGAAAAGGGCATCCATTTCAAGTAGCGTGCGGTTTTTTCTGTTCATACCTGTCTGATGTAAGCCTTCTAGAGCACCTCTCCAAAAGCCAATGATGAGACAAAATGAGAGCTATGGAATCTTTGCCTCTCATTGCAGGAAGATACCTCAATCAGTTAGTTTAGTCCCAGTTACAGCTATATTTAAATTAGAACAAATGTCTTCTGTGCTTGATTTCTTCTGCCAAGTAACGTTTCCTAGTTTAACAGGTGTATTAGGTGGGATTCTATCTTATATTATCTTATTTGTTTCATTATGGGTATACAAACTATACTGCTGCAGTAGTACTAAAGACATCTTTTCGGAACTATTTCGGTCAATCAGATCAAGTGTTTCGTCAGGAGAGGCGAGGGTGAGTTAAGAAGGGGTTCATGGAGATGGAGGGCAGGGGTCTGTCTGAACTGTTCAGGAACACCAGCGAGGAGATCTTTCTGAAGGCAGTGATGGAGAACTCGATTGGAGTGGCAGCACCGCCAAGCATGGAGATGATGGGGTTCAGAAACATGTCACAAAGTTTCAGAGAAGACAGCGAGGAGTTGTTCAACAGCTGGCTTATGAATGGAGAGGCAAGCATTCTGAAAGTTTTTTCTGTCGATTTTTCTCTCTCAGTGCATGAAAAGTGAAATACATCAATATTCAGAAGAAATTTTCTTTCACTTAAACTGAGACCATTCATTGGGTCATCTTCTTGTTTCAGGTGTTACATAGTAATTGTTTTCCAGAATATCTTTTGGAGTTAGACTGATTAATTACTATCTCAGGTTGACCTTTTACTTGAAATCTATCACCTAAAATTCTGGTTTTTCGTTCACAGATTCCAGGCTTCGGTCACCTGAATAATCGGCCTCGACAGCCATCTAGGTAAGATGCTAGTGAAGTGTAGTGCAGAAGATAATATCAGTAAACGTGAATTGACAAAAAAAAACTGTGTTACACAAAGTGAAACCACTTGGCTAGTTTCAGCAGCTTAACTATGTAAAATTTACAAAAGTGACAGAAGAGTTGACAGTTCTACTGCAGTAGGCATGTCTACAAAATTTCTTTCGAATAGGATATTTCTTCTACATAACATGTAAATGATGCTGAACTTTCTGTTGTGCTATGAACATGACCCATGAGAACTCTGTAAAGTGCCACATGACACCATGTTTAATCTGTACAGGTTATCATCAGAAGCAGCTGCCCTTCCTACTCAACAACATGAGATTGGTCGACAAAATTTTCTCGGCGACAACTTGATTCCGGAGAATTCTGCAGTTCATCCTGAATACTCGATTAACCACAACCAGCAATCGCTCAAGTACTGTATCTTTCTTTCTTTTCTTAGTTACTCAAGTATTGCATCTTATGAACCATCGTCGTCATCATCATCTTATGGTCAGAGATGTATAAAATCTAAAGCAATACCAACTTGTTTGTTTATCATACACCAGGAATGCAGCAGAGAAAGGAATGCAAGCCAGTGATCTACTCTTGGCGAAGGTTTGCTATTGCATTACCCAGTTACTAGATAATTAGAGCTACATGGATAAAGTTCTAATCGGTATTTGGTGGTATTTGTTCATATACAGACCTGGTTTCACTGCACTCAACCAATGACCAGAAGCAGATCTTCAGAACTAAGGTATGAACTGAATTTCCAGTGACATGTGCATCATTACCTTCCTACCTGAGTTCTGTGATTCTTAGTTCAATTGTGTCTGAAATATGGCCATCTTTTGCAGAAGGCGGTATGCTGCAATGCAAACTAACGTGCCACCAATAACCGTGGGAACAACGAGAGCAGCTAACCAGTTGAGACTAGATTTTACAAACACAAATGCAACAAATGGTGCCCCAATGGGCAACACTCTCATTCAGACTTCAACATTTGTAAGTCCCTCGTGTTCATCGACGTCCCCTTTGGATAGTCCACATATGGTACCGCAGGATACTGTTACCTCAGTGGTGAGCATGCTCAAGGATACACTCGAGCGCAAGAAGCACGGTAGCCATACCAACAAGGACATCCCGCATGGCAATTCGTTTGGGTTTTACGACAATCAGCAGTTTCAACACAACACTCTTGGAGGAGCAGATATCTTCCCACTGGTGGCAACTTCCCATGTTCAGGACTCCCTGGTATTTCCTGAAGTTGAGGGACCCACAGAACTAAATGCCGGGAACTTTGTTACTCCAGCAAACCAAATTTGGATCAGTGCGGCGTCTAGAGAGCCTTCACAGAGTGGATCGTCTACAGCTATGACGGCTCAATCAGCCGGATTTGAGGTATGCGATGAACTACGACCCATGGGGCAAGCACTGTCTGCGTGCGAGAGCACTAGAAGAAATGCTGCAAATGGGACAGCTGACTGTAGATCAACAGGAAAAGGTAATTCTATCAACACACTTAGCCCTAAGCTACACCAAATCTCTACTTACATCACTTCCTGATATCTAGACTAAAATGTCATACCATCATGAAGGGTGAATAACACTGTATTTATTTATCAACGGTACACAGAATACATAGGGAAGGTACTACAAGATAATTTGAAGGATGATAAAAAGGTAATACCTAATTCAGCTTCCTGGAGAATTTGAAGTTCCATCTCTTAGCCAACGATGTTAATCTTTTCATTTTGATCATTGACAGAGAGTGACCCTGACTAGAATGGGATCCATCTCATCAGAACAAGCAGGTAAACCCGACAATCAACTTCCCTTTTGAGCACCAATTCTTCAGCGTAACTGCAAAGAGTTACTTACTAGATATGTGCTTTAGATTAGATGAAACATAAGAATTGAAAGATCATATTCTGCAGCTTACATAGTACTAAATCAATTATTAATCACTGAAAGCCCTAAATGGTTTCCTTCTGCAGTTGATAGAGGAGATCCTACAAAGAAGCGCAGGGTTGAGCGCACACGCAAGTATGTCAATGCAATCTGGATGAAATGTTTTTCTATATGTAATGTGTTTTTCTGCTATCTAGTAAGCACAATGGCAAGAACCAGTTTAAGGAATGTGCTCCAATCCAAATGATACTGTTAGGAGTTAGGACCCCTCTGGATAGAAGTTCTCTAGGCTTGATTAACCATTCTATTCCAGAACCTTTGAACAGCTCTAGGGCAAAATTAAAGTTGGAGGATGCTCTCGAGCAAATTGAGTCATCTTTCTCATAGAGGAAGCCTTGTTGGGTAATGTTATTAACTTGTTATCGTTCAGAATGGCAGAAGCGAAGGAAAGAAGTTCCACACCAGTAATACCATCTGACATGCAAGCAGTACTTAAGCGATGTGAAAATCTAGAGAAGGAAGTCAGATCGCTAAAGCTTAACTTGTCATTCATGAATCGGTGAGTAGAATGTCCGAGAACAATCCTAATCTTTTATCAAGATTTTACTAGCCTTATTTTTACTTCAGAATACGCAGTTATCCTTAATTCTCTATGTAATTGCAGGAAGGATTCTGAACAGACGAAGCAGATCGAGGACCTTCAGCAGCAAAATGAAGAAATGGCAGAAGAGAAGGAGCGGCTGCAAGAGGAGATTGAACGCATGGCCTCCAATTCCGCCTCATGAATCACCTATTCCTTGCGGCGCTTCATCATATACTAAATAGCAGCGGACATTTAAAGAGTCACTGCTTCCTAGATACAGATATACACCCAATTGTAGTTGATGGCCTTAATGTACCATTCTTTTCGTTCCATGTTCCTACTGTAAGCTTTAACATGTACTAGTACAAACAAGAACAGATTGGGAATTGCATCTGAATTAAATTTGCAATTCATGTTACCTTCAACTGATGACAGAAAATGTTAGAAGAATCAAACAAGATCAAGAAACTGAAGAATTCAGATATACAAGGGGAGGATTGTATTGTTTGAAAGTAGTGCTGCAAGAAAATATTATTCCAGAGTTGGATCAGAAATGTCCTAAGGGATTTGATTCACAGAAGCAACACTTAAAATTTCATTCAAAAAAATTAGATAATACTATGCACTTATAAACAAGAAACGCTGGATTTCAGAAACCAGGGCAGGACCAATATATTTTTCAGGGTTTAACTTCAACATTGATCAGATATATTTCAAAAGGATTTGATTCAGATATATAGAAGCACTGCATTACATTTCATTCCAACAATTCACCGAACATATAGCAACTAGCATCTCCAAGACCACTCCCCAATCGCTCGAGCTACCGATCAGAATTCAGACACATCAAGAAAATGAATTGCACATCTGAAGGCGCACCGGTTGGTCAGTGCTTGGACCTCGGCGAGGTCCTCCTTGCCGCCGGCGCCTCCGCAGCCTTCCTCTTCGGTGAGGTCTTAGCATCAGCCACCTTCTTCTTCAGTGACGCCTTCACGGGAGCTGCAGCAGCAGCCTTGGTCTTTGGGGAGGCCTTGGCAGGAGGAGTGACGGCCGCGACCTTCTGCTTCTTCTTCTGCGGCGCGATGCGGTCGAACTCGTCGACGAGCTTCCTGGCGCGCTTCCTCTTGGCGGCGGCGGCTATGGTGACGAGCGCCACCAACTCCTCGTCCTCCGACTCGCTGGAGCCGTCGTCCTCCTCGTCGTCGACGACCTCCCGCCGGAGGGCCCGCTCCTGGGCCTCGACCTCCTCCTTGTCCGACTCCTCGTCGTCGTCTGACCCGAGCGCGTCGAGGAGGCGTCGGGCTTCTCCCCGGCGGCGCGGGCCTTGGCGTCGCGGCGCGCGGTGCGGCGGAGCTTGACGAGGTTGCCCTCGATGCGGCCCTGCAGGCGGAGGCGCTTGGCGCCGAGGCCGCCCATGGACCAGTGCGCCTCGCGCGCCCAGCAGAGGAGCGCGTCGGTGACGGGCGCCGGCGGGTCGACGCGGTCACCGGGGAAGATGCGTGGACGAGGGAGGCCGCTGCCGTAGAACCGGCCGGGGCCGAGCGCGACCACCATGGTGAGATGGGTGGGATCCGGCCGAACTCTCTCGCTCGTGGATCCGGCGATCTGTCTGGGTCTGGATTGCGGCGGAGGGGGATGGGATGAGAGAGAGGAGTCATGGGGGAGGTTTATAAGTGAGAGAGACGCGCGTGGCGGGAAAACCGATAGGGAATTGGCGCCAACAAAATCTGTGTGTTTTTCTGCTATTTGATAAGCAAACTGGGCTCTCTCCCTCCACCTTGTCGTCTTGACAGTCGCCCGCCGTTGACCGGGCCGCCGACGGCCGCTCCGCTGCAATAGCTGGCTGAAGTGTGTCTTGGAAGGGTGTCGGAGTAGTTTAGAAGTAGTTTTAGGTGGTGTTGTCGGGTAGTATGTCGGAGGTGGTGTCATGGATCTTATCCGTGGTGTATGCCTCTGCTGCTGTGGCTCCTCCGGTCGAGGCGAGCGGGAGAAGAGGCGATACCATCTTCTTCAATAAAGTAGCAGCGGTGGATCTACGACGCACTGTGCGGAAGCCAAGATATCGAAGCTCTCCCGGCGGCGAGGGGAGAATGGCGACCTCCCGGTGATTCGCCTCTTTTTCTCCCGACCAGCATTGGTGGGGAGGGGGAGAATGGATGCGGTGCATCTCTCTACGCTCCAGTGACAAGATCCAAGTTAGTGGATGGTAGGCATCGATTCGGGATAAGCCTCTCCTTTGCTTCCCAACCTCACCACGGTGGTGAGAAGGAAGTGGATTTTGAAGCCGATGCCTTCTTGAGATGGTGTCGTCCTTTGCCTACGAGGTGCTATTCCTATGAGCTCAACCAAACAGCTGGCAATCACGCCGCTGCCACTAGTAGGAAAAGGCCCACCCATGGCGCACCAAACTGGCCTACACGTGGCGCAGGGGTCTGCGCCACGCATATCGGGCCAATAATGTTCCCTCACCCGTGGCGCAATGTGATGTGCGCCACGGCCGTGTGCGTAATCCAGTGGGGCAGCACAGATGTGCGCCATGGGCGGCAGCCCTATCGACGTGCGCGGGTGAAAGCTATTTTAAATATTAAAATGAATTTAGTGGGCATTTTAAATTTTTCCATTGCATAAAAAGATAATTAATTTACATAGTCAAATTCGAAGAAAAAAAGTACTACTACGACCGTCGGCAGGCTATTCGCCAGCAGCGATGTCTCCACCGCCCACTACTAGTCCTCGTCGTCGTCCTCGGTGAGGTCGACTATCGTTGGCAATGTCCACGGGCCCTGCTGCGGCCAAGCAGGGTACTCAGGGTAGGCCCGAGGCACCTCTCGCTGCGGTGGCAGCGGGACCATCTAGCCACCCCACTGAGCCAGCGGCGGCGCGTGAGGAGGTAGCGGTGGAGGCGGCAGCAGCTTCGCCTGGTGCTCCGCCACGAGCGCGCTAAGCCGGAGCACGTCGTCCATGCCAGGCTCCTAGCTCCAGAGCGCGTCCTCCTCCAGCTTTGACAAGCGGAGGGCCTCGGCGGTGGTCGCGTCCTCGTCGTACCCCTCGGGGACGATTTCCGACTTGCCGTAGTCCTCGTCGTGATGGAAATCCCGGACAAACGCTGTTGCGCGGTGAGCCTCGTGCTCCCATGCGAAGAACGTGCGCTAGAAATAGTGTCGGTGATAGCTGCGATCCTGGCGCGGCGCCGGCGGGAGAAACTGAAGCCATCGGCGCACCTTCGCCTTGAAAGTCGGTCCGTCGACGAGCGCTGGAGGCACCGGCACCCGGCTCGGCTCGGCCGCCACCCGCCGGCAACGAAACTTCGTTGTAGAGGATCGGGTCGGCCTCCCTGAAAGAACATATCTCCTTAAGTAAGTGATTTTGGTGTTGATGACAATGGTTATATTTAACTAATTATTTTGTATAAGAATTGAAGGTGTAGCAATGATCATTATGCCCAAAAGTTGAAGAGCTTGAAGTTATTATTTCCGGGAAATGAAATGATCTTCATATTCGAGCTTAGATGGAAGAAAGAAAAGAAGGAACAAAGGAAGAAAGAAAAGAAAAAGGAGAAGGAAATGGAGAGGATGGGCGAGCAGCGGAGGCGCCGGCGGTACCACCGGCTTGTCCACGGCCGGAGCCTCCGGGCGTGGTACCGCTCGCGGTACCGCTAAGCGGCTCTTGCTCACAGAGATGGTCCAGGGGGTTGGGGCGCCTCGGCGGTACCCGGAACGGTACCTTAGCCGGAGCCTCCGGTCTCCCTCCCCCCCCCTCCCCCGGCCCGCGGCTCCTCCCCTACGCGCCATGTCGCCTCCGTCTCTGCGCGCCGCATCGACCACGGCCGGTAGTACCGGCCCAACCTGGCCGGTACTACCGGTCACACCATCTCCAACGGCGAGGATCCCCTCCGGGGTATAAAAGACTCTTCTTCCCAAATGGTTTTGACCAACGAAAATACCAAATCTGAGACCACCATTGCTGAGCTCAAAACGCCTAGATCTCTCTACTCCTCCACTCAAACTCCACCATACTTGAGGATTTGGTAGAGATAACCTAGATCTATACTCGTCCACTAAAGGAATTTGTGTTTCATCAACATTCTTAGTGGATCTTTGTGAGGTGACCCCGAAGCTACTCTTCGTGTAAAGCTTTGTGGTTACATGTTGGGAGCCTCCAATTTGGTTGTGGATGTGTGCCCCAAGCTTTGTGTAAAGGTGCCGGTTGCGACCTCAAGGCAACCGCTTAGTGGAGCGTGGGCTAGGCCTTTGTGGTGTTGCTCACTGGAGAACCGGGCGAGCCTCCGTGTCGTTGGTTGGCCTTCGTGGAACCACACCCCTCCAAACGTAGACGTACTTCCCTTTACAAGGAAGGAACTACGGGAATCATATCATCGTCTCTCCGTGTGCTCCACCTCGGTTACCTCTATCCTCTCACCACCTTTACTACTTGTTGTTGCTTGTATCTTTTCATATAGGTGAATTCACTTAGTTGCATATGTAGAGAATTTACCTTCGTGTCAAGCCTAATTTGAAAAAGAATTAAAATTTGAGATTACACCTATTCACCCCCCCCTCTAGGTGTCATACGATCCTTTCAATTGGTAATTCTTATTCGGGCTTTACCGCCTAAAAGAGTATGGCCGAAGAGGGGTTGCTAGTTCGGAGCCCGCATCCATGGAGGACATTAAGGAGATGAAATCGTCAATCTCCTCGATGAATGACTCCATGAGTGAATTAAGGGAGATGATGATGAGCTTTATACAAGCCAATAAACCTCATATCCCTCCTACCACCACTACCGAGGTTGTCACTCCTATTGTGGATAAGACCTCCCTTGGTGCCCCTACGGAGGCCGAAACCAAGGATGGAGAGGGTAGTGGTGAGTCTCGATACGTCTCCAACGTACCTACAATTTCTGATGTTCCATGCTTGTTTTATGACAATACTTACATGTTTTGCTTGCACTTTATAATGTTTTTATGCGTTTTCCGGAACTAACCTATTAACAAGATACCGAAGTGCCAGTTCCTGTTTTCTGCTGTTTTTGGTTCCAGAAAGGCTGTTCGGGCAATATTCTCGGAATTGGACGAAATCAACGCCAAACATCTTATTTTTCCCGGAACCTTCCAGAAAGTCAGAGGGGACCAGAGGGGTGCCCTGGAGGCCCCACACGTGTGGCCGGCGCGGCCTAGGAGGGGGGCGCGCCGCCCTAGTGTGAGGAGGCCCCGTGGCCCCTCTGACTCCGACTCTTCGCCTATTTAAGCCGTCTCGACCTAAAACATCGATACCAATTGACGAAACTCCAGAAAGACTTCAGGGGCACCGCCACCATCGCGAAACTCCAATTCGGGGGACGAAGTCTCCGTTCCGGCACCCTGCAGGGACGGGGAAGTGCCTCCGAAGTCATCTCCATCAACGCCACCGCCTCCATCATGCTCCGTGAGTAGTTCCCCCATGGACTACGGGTTCTAGCTGTAGCTAGTTGGTATTCTCTCCCCCATGTACTTCAATACAATGATCTCATGAGCTGCCTTACATGATTGAGATTCATCCGATGTAATCGGTGTTGTGTTTGTCGGGATCCGATGGATTGTTACATTATGATTAGTCTATCTATAAAGTTTATGAAGTTATTGTTGCTGCAATCTTGTTGTGTTTAATGCTTGTCACTAGGGCCCGAGTGGCATGATCTTAGATTTAAGCTCTATACTTATTGCTTAGATTGTATGTACAAGTTGTATGCACATGTCTATGTCCGGAACCAAAGGCCCCAAAGTGACAGAATTGGGACAAGCTGGAGGGAAGGCTTAGATATGAGGATCACATGTTTTCACGGAGTGTTAATGCTTTGCTCCGGTGCTCTATTAAAAGGAGTACCTTAATTTCCAGTAGATTCCCTAGAGGCCCGGCTGCCACCGGCTGGTAGGACATAAGATGTTGTACAAGTTTCTCATTGCGAGCACGTATGACTATATATGGAAAACATGCCTACATGATTAATGATCTTGATGTTCTGTCTTAATGCTATTTCAATCCTATCAATTGCCCAAGCTGTAATTTGTTCACCCAACACTTGTTATTGGAGAGTTATCACTAGTGTAGATAGTTGGGAACCCCGGTCCATCTTTCATCATCATATACTCGTTCTACATGTCATTGGAAGTAGTATCAACTATTTTCTGGTGTCATTGCTCTCATATTATCTAGTATCTTGCTGATGTGTTACTATTATTACTTGCTCTCATATCATTGCTACTTTCACATCACCCCTGTTACTAGTGCTTTTCCGAGTGCAGCTGAATTGACGACTCGGTTGTTAAGGCTTATAAGTATTCTTTACCTCCCCTTGTGTCGAATCAATAAATTTGGGTTTTACTTCCCTCGAAGACTCGTTGCGATCCCCTATACTTGTGGGTTATCAAGACTATTTTTACGGCGCCGTTGCCGGGGAGGCATAGCTCTACTCATAAGTTCACCTAGGGAGTACACTCTACCTCTCTCTCTCGTTTTTGTTTTATTTTATTTTGTTTTGCTTAGTTTATTTCTGTCTAGTATTATTTTGCTTAGTTTACTTCTTCCTAATTTGTTTTTGTCTTGTTTTATTTTCTCCATATACCCAAAAATCCATAAAAAATTGAAAAACCTAAAAATTAAAAACTGTTGCTATGGGAGAACCTACAACCTATTTGGATCTTATTGAATTATATAATAATTATAGAGAATC
Organism: Lolium rigidum; assembly: GCF_022539505.1. NCBI lineage: Eukaryota > Viridiplantae > Streptophyta > Magnoliopsida > Poales > Poaceae > Lolium > Lolium rigidum. The sequence goes on along the minus strand of NC_061508.1, from coordinate 9,703,079 downwards.
AAGAACGGGTAAAGTTATGAGTCTTTGTGATAGAAAAACTGAATACAATTGCTAAGATCTTGCTTAAACGCCATGATATAAACTGTTGCTCTAAACAGGATACTAAACATCTTAAATTTCAATGTGGCTTTAGTGAGGAAGTGTTAATTAAGAACTATAATTGGAATAGCTATATTCATTTTGGGTTCGAAGAGGTAGAACAATTTGTTTTGTTTATGGGAGCTTACGAGATCGAATCCTTCATTGCTAAAAATTATGAAACTTGTGCTTGTTTGTAAGGACCTTAAAGATTATGTCTCTTCTATTCTTAATTTTTGCATAGAAAGCTACAGTGATAATCCTTATATCATTGATTATAAAGAGAGACTCATTAATGCACAAGAATGCACTCACAATTTGCGGGAACCGAGTGGAAGAAGAAATTGATGAACCCGAAAGCTCATTGGATGAAAAAGAGGAGGAAATTGATGAACCCGAAAGCTCATTGGATGAAAAAGAAGAGGAGAGTGATGAACAACGGGAGGAAGAATGGATTAGCTACCCATGCCAACCTTCTAATGAGAGTAACTCTTTATCTCTTACACTATTTGATTGTCCTCCATGCTTACCAAAGACGGATGAATGTTATGTTCCTGTGGATTCTCTTGAAATATTCCCTATGAGTAAAACTTGTGAGAATAATTATGCTATCGTTATTTATGATAATCCATGCTACTTTGATAAATTTTATGATAATGCTTTGTTTGTGCCTGATGTCGAAATGCATGGTACTAAAGAGTTTTGTTTGGTAAATGTTTATGATAAATCTCTAGATGATGGTCCTATGTTACTTGATAATATTAATTGTACTACTAATGAAAATGGGATTGGAGAGTTCTTGACTTTATCTATGAGTCCCATATCTTTTAAGATTGATCAATCATCTTGTTATATTATTGATAAAAGTGGGTTTGAAAGTTTTAATCCTATTATTTCCGAGCTTGATAAAAATTATGTGTTTGTGAATCATGAAAATCATGTCTGTATGTGATAGTTATGTTGTTGAGTTTGTTCATTAAGCTACTGAAAATTATTATGAGAGAGGAAAATATGGTTTTAGAAATTTTCATGGTACCAAAACACCTCTCTATATGCTTAAAATTTTGAAGTTACTCTTGTTTTATCTTCTTATGCTTGTCACTTTGTTCTTCATGAATTTATTTGTGTACAAGATTCCTATGCGCAGGAAGTGGGTTAGACTTAAATGTTTTTTGAATTTGCTTCTTGATGCTCTCTTTTGCTTCAACTCTTATTTCTTGCGAGTGCATCATTAAAACTCATTGAGCCCATCTTAATGGCTATAAAGAAAGCACTTCTTGGGAGATAACCCATGTCTTTATTTTGCTACTGTTTTGTTGTGTTTTGGAAGTTGCTACTACTGTAGCAACCTCTCCTTATCTTTATTTTATTGAAATGTTGTGCCAAGTGAAGTCTCTAATAGAAGGTTGATGCTAGATTTGGATTTCTGCGCAGAAATAGATTTCTTGCTGTCACGAATCTGGGTATGATTCTCTGTAGGTAACTCAGAAAAATCTGCCAATTTACGTGAGTGATCCTCGGATACGTACGCAACTTTCATTAGTTTTGAGTTTTCTCGATTTGAGCAACGGAAGTACCTCTTAAAAATTCGTGTTTATCGGTTGTTCTGTTTTGACAGATTCTGTCTCTGTTTTTTTGCATTGTCTCTTGTGGACTTTAAGTGAGGCTTTCTAGACGTGGAGAGCTATAGCTAATGTTTTATTGAGTTCTTGCAATGTGTCACTACAGGGCCAAGGTGGATTAAAGGCTTTTGAGTACTAACTCCTCTAATGAAGTTTATGAGAAGTTTGGTGTGAAGGAAGTTTTCAAGGGTCTAGACGAGGAGGATGATATATGATCAAGAAGAGTGAAAAGTCTAAGCTTGGGGATGCCCCCGTGGTTCATCCTCGCATATTTCAAGAAGACTCAAGCGTCTAAGCTTGGGGATGCCCAAGGCATCCCCTTCTTCATCAACTTATCAGGTTCTTCTATTGAAACTATATTTTTATTCGGTCACATCTTATGTGCTTTACTTGGAGCGTCTGTGTGCTTTTATTTTTGTTTTTGTTTGAATAAGATTGGATCCTAGCAATCCTTGTTTGGGAGAGATACACGCTCCGCTTTTTCATATGAACACTTGTGTTCTTCGTTTTACTTTTAATGTTCAATGACAAAAGTTGGAAGCTATTGCATTTATTGCTATTTGGTTGGAAACGAGAAAATGCTTCATATTGTCTTGGATAATTTGATACTTGGCAATTGTTTTGATCTCTCAAGTAGATCATGTTTCTCTTGCATCATGTAGTTTAAACCTATTAGTGGAGAAATACCGTAGAGCTTGTTTAAACTGGTTTGCATGATTGGTCTCTCTAAGGTCTAGATATTTTCTGGTAAAAGTGTTTGAGCAACAAGGAAGACGAGTGTAGAGTTTTATAATGCTTGCAATATGTTCTTATGTAAGTTTTGTTGTACCGGTTCATACTTGTGTTTGCTTCAAACAACCTTGCTAGCCAAAGCCTTGTATCGAGAGGAAATGCTTCTCGTGCATCCAAAACCTTGAGCCAAAACCTATGCCATTTGTGTCCACCATAACTACCTACTATGTGGTATTTTCTCGCCATTCCAAGTAAATACTTCATGTGCTACCTTTAAATCTTCAAAATGCTTCTCAATTTGTGTTGATGTTTTATAGCTCATGAGGAAGTATGTGGTGTTTATCTTTCAATCTTGTCATTTACTCTGACGGACTTTCATAATGGACTAGTGGCACATCCGCTTATCCAATAATTTTGCAAAAAGAGTCGGCAACGGGGTTCCCAGACCCCAATTAATTAACCTTCATTAATAATTCTCTTCACGTGTTTTGCCCTCGATCTATCGGTAAGCTAATCGAATTTTGCAAATAGACACTCCTTCATGGTATGTGAATGTTGGAAGGCACCCGAGGATTCGGTTAGCCATGGCTTGTGTAAGCAAAAGGTTGGGAGGAGTGTCAACCATAAAACTAAAACTAAAATACATGTGTAAACACTACAAGAAAAGTTGCCATGGCCGACGAAGTTGAAGTCGCGCCGTGGTTGCTCGGTGTACCATGGCCGACGATTTTGGTCCCTCCGTGGTGCATGTCAAAACTTTTTTTTTTCTCGTTTTTGAGGCCACCTAGCCCGACGAAAGCGGCCAAAACGTCGCGTATGGTGGCCCGGGACGTGGTGCATCGCGAATTCTCGGGTTCGCCGGCCGAGTCAACGCAAATCCGCACCGCCGAGGGATGTAGGGCCCGGATGGCAGCCTCTGCGGCATTGTTTTTTTCTCGATCGCGCCATCTCGTTCAACGTTCTCCGATCGAGCCGTTTACGATGCAGGATCATGGGTCCCGCATGTCATCCTCTATGAACCAAAATTCTTTCTATTCTTGGATTTTTTTTGACCCCCGATTTACGGCTACTTCCTTTTTCTTTTGATCCCTTGCCGCCTTGGAAACGTTGAGACCGCTGCTGCTAAATGGGACCCGCATGTCATCCTCTATGTGCAATCAACTTTCTTTTCTTGGAGTTTTTTTTGGCACCTCAAAATTGGTCACTTGCTTTTTTCTTTCGATCCCCTGCCGCCTCTCAAACGGTGATACCGCTGCTGCTAAATGGGACCCGCATGTCATCCTCTATGCACTATAAAACTTTCTTTTCTTGAATTATTTTTGGCACCTCATATTTGGTCACTTGCCTTTTTCTTTCGATCCCCTGCCGCCTCTCAAACGGTGATACCGCTGCTGCTAACAGGGACCCGCATGTCATCCTCTATGCACTATAAAACTTTCTTTTCTTGAATTATTTTTGGCACCTCATATTTGGTCACTTGCCTTTTTCTTTTGATCC
>NC_061508.1:9613133-9699050 GCF_022539505.1 Lolium rigidum | reverse complement strand
ACTTGTGGGTCATCAATATGTTTCTTTGTTATGGAGGTGACCAAGAGCTCGTTGTAACAAGTTACACCGATGCAAGTTGGAACACTGATCCTGATGACTCTAAGTCACAATCTGGGTACGTGTTTATATTGAATGGTGCTGCACGATAGAGCTGGGCAAGCTCGAAGCAGTGCACGGTGGCGAAGTCTTCAACAGAATCGGAGTACATAGCGGCTTCAGAGGCTTCATCAGAAGCGGTATGGATGAAGAGGTTCATTGTAGAGCTCGGTGTCGTTCCTAGTGCATTGGACCCACTAGTCATCTACTGCGACAACATGGGTGCCATCGCCAATGCACAAGAACCAAGGTCACACAAGAGGCTGAAGCATATCAAGCTGCGTTATCATTCGATTCGCGAGTACATCGAAGATGGAGAAGTAAAGATTTGCAAAGTACACACTGATCTGAATGTAGCGAGATCCGTTGACTAAAGCTCTCCCTAGGGCAAAGCATGACCAACACCAGAATGCCATGGGTGTTATGTACCTTACAATGTAATCTAGATTATTGACTCTAGTGCAAGTGGGAGACTGTTGGAGATATGCCCAAGAGGCAATAATAAAAGTGGTTATTATATATCTTTATGTTTATGATAAATGTTTATATACCATGCTATAATTGTATTAACCGAAACATTGATACATGTGTGATATGTAAACAACAAAGAGTCCCTAGTATGTGTTGCGGTCAGAAACCCACCGGCGGGCAGCGACGGGCAACACCGTAGAGCCGGGAACAACTAGGGCTGCGGCTGGCCCCAGTCCCTCAGAGCGACGGCCCGCAAAGCCTTACGGGCACGCACGTCCGATGCTTCGTCGCAAGGGCGTGCCACCTGACCTATACCCGGTCGGGAAGGTGTTGGATGATGCCTCGCTTAGTTTCTGCATGGCATACACGTAAACATTAAATACGAGCCTCGATCGGCTCTCGAGTTATCGTGTGAATCGGCTCAAAGAGCCGATCCACCCATGATTCGTACAAGGTGTCCGAATATATGGTGGTCCTGCTTGATCAAGATAAAGCTGATGAGATCTACGACGATTTAGGGTTTTCACCGCATAATCGGATCATCCTACTCACAATTGGGCCTCGCGCTCGCGTACGGTGATCGTAAGCCGATCCTAGACAGGGCCTAAAAACCAACACGAGGTTGATCCCCGGAACATCCTGTCTAGGGCTAGCAAACTACACCCTACACGCCACCTGGATCCTCCAACCCTTTGTAAGGCCTAACTATTGCGGATATTAAACTAATCCTTGTAGAACAAGGAGCAGCGTAACGGATCGGATCTACTAAACGATGATCAAGCGGGGTGCCGCCCCTACACCCGAGATAGGTGTAAGAGGCGGCTAGATGCATAAGGGTTGCACTACGACAGCATATGATACTAAGAACAATGCTAACCCTAACACATCTAAGATAACTACGTTGCTCGCCATCAAAAAGGCTTCAGCACGAGCAACGCATGAACAACGTGATAAGCTTGTGCCGCCTAGATCGCAAGATGCGATCTAGGCGGCATGGTACTACCGGAGAAACCCTCGAGACGAAGGAGTTGGCGATGCGCCGAGATTGATTTGTGTTGAACGTTGGTTGTTGTTTATTTCATAAACCCTAGATACATATTTATAGTCCAGGGGACTTTCTAACGTGGGAATAATCCCAACCGTGCACGAAGCCAATTCTACCTAAAACGACACGTAATCTACTATGTTACAGATACACGGGCCAATTAGCCCACATTTTGCATATAAAGGTCGATTCACATATTTCTCCCATGTATATTCTTCAAATCCATCTTGATCGCGGCCCACCTTGATGTCTACGGGAGCTTCTATTCTTGTAGACAGTGTTGGGCCTCCAAGAGCAGAGGTTTGTAGAACAGCAGCAAGTTTCCCTTAAGTGGATACCCAAGGTTTATCGAACTCAGGGAGGAAGAGGTCAAAGATATCCCTCTCATGCAACCCCGCAACCACAAAGCAAGAAGTCTCTTGTGTCCCCAACACACCTAATAGGTGCACTAGTTCGGCGAAGAGATAGTGAAATACAGGTGGTATGAATAAGTAGTAGCAACGACATCCGGAAAAGTGCTTTGCCCGGGACGATAAACAAGCGAGTAGTAATGCGAGCGGTAGTAACGCAGATGAAAACGAGTAAACAAGCAGCGATATCGGTATTTAGGAACAAGGCCTAGGGATTAGACTTTCACTAGTGGACACTCTCAACATTGATCACATAACAGAAGAGATAAATGCATACTCTACACTTTTGTTGGATGATGAACACATTGCGTAGGATTACACGAACCCTCAATGCCGGAGTTAACAAGCTCCACAATAATGCTCATATTTTAGTAACCTTTAGTGTAAGATAGATCAAAAGACTAAACCAAGTACTAGCATAGCATGCACACTTGTCACCTTCATGCATATGTAGGAGGAATAGATCACATCAATATTATCATAGCAATAGTTAACTTCGAATCTACAAGAGATCATGATCATAGCATAAACCAAGTACTAACACGGTGCACACACTTGTCACCTTTGCACACATGCAGGAGGAATAAAACTACTTTAATAACATTGCTAGAGTAGCACATAGATAAATTGTGATACAAACACATTGCAATCATAAAGAGATATAAATAAGCACCTCACTATGCCATTCAACAGTGAATAAGTATTCTGTGAAATATAGCCTAAGAGACCCACACGGTGCACACACTCGTCACCTTTACACACGTGGGACAAGGAGTCTCCGGAGATCACATAAGTAAAACTCACTTGACTAGCATAATGACATCTAGATTACAAGCATCATCATATGAATCTCAATCATGTAAGGCAGCTCATGAGATTATTGTATTGAAGTACATAGGAGAGAGATGAACCACATAGCTACCGGTACAGCCCCGAGCCTTGATGGAGAACTACTCCCTCCTCATGGGAGCAGCAGCGGTGATGAAGATGGCGGTGGAGATGGCAGCGGTGTCGATGGAGAAGCCTTCGGGGGCACTTCCCCGCTCCGGCAGGGTGCCGGAACAGAGACTCCTGTCCCCCAGATCTTGGCTTCGCGATGGCGGCGGCTCTGGAAGGTTTTCCGTATCGTGGTTTTTTTCCATAGGGTTTTCGCGACGGAGGCTTTAAATAGGCGGAAGGGCAGCCTCGGAGGGGCTCGGGGCCACCACACCATAGGGCGGCGCGGCCCCCTCCGGCCGCGCCGGGGTGTGGTGTGGGGCCCCCGGGGCTTCCCTCCGGCGGCTCTCGGGTGTTCCGGATGGTTCCGGGAAAAATAGGAACCCGGGTCTTGATTTCGTCCGATTCCGAGAATATTTCGTTACTAGGATTTCTGAAACCAAAAACAGCAGAAAACAGGAACTGGCACTTCGGCATCTTGTTAATAGGTTAGTTCCGGAAAATGCACGAATATGACATAAAGTGTGCATAAAACATGTAGATATCATCAATAATGTGGCATGGAACATAAGAAATTATCGATACGTCGGAGACGTATCGGCATCCCTAAGCTTAGTTCTCGCTCGTCCCGAGCAGGTAAAACGATAACAAAGATAATTTCTGAAGTGACATGCCATCATAAACTTGATCATATTGTAAACATATGTAGTGGATGCAGCGATCAAAACAATGGTAATGACATGAGTAAAACAAGTGAATCATAAAGCAAAGACTTTTCATGAATAGTACTTTAAGACAAGCATCAATAAGTCTTGCATAAGAGTTAACTCATAAAGCAATAAATCAAAGTAAAGGTATTGAAGCAACACAAAGGAAGATGAAGTTTCAGCGGTTGCTTTCAACTTATAACATGTATATCTCATGGATATTGTCAACATAGAGTAATATAACAAGTACAATATGCAAGTATGTAAGAATCAATGCACAGTTCACACAGGTGTTTGCTTCTTGAGGTGGAGAGAGATAGGTGAACTGACTCAACATAAAGGTAAAAAGAATGGTCCTTCAAAGAGGAAAGCATCGATTGCTATATTTGTGCTAGAGCTTTGATTTTGAAAACATAAAGAGAGCATAAAAATAAAGTTTTGAGAGGTGTATGTTGTTGTCAACGAATGGTAGCGGGTACTCTAACCCCCTTGCCGGACAAACCTTCAAAGAGCGGCTCCCATTTTATTTTATTTTTGGATGGCACTCCTTCCAACCTTTCTTTCACAAACCATGGCTAACCGAACCCTCGGGTGCTCGCCAACAATCTCATACCATGAAGGAGTGCCTTTTTATTTTAGTTTTATTATGATGACACTCCTCCCAACCTTTGCTTACACAAGCCATGGCTAACCGAATCCTTCGGGTGCCGTCCAACAATCACATACCATGGAGGAGTGTCTATCTTTGTTAATTAATTTGGGATCGGGAATCCCATTGCCGGCTCTTTTTGCAAAATTATTGGATAAGCGGATGAAGCCACTAGTCCATTGGTGAAAGTTGCCCAACAAGATTGAAAGATAAACACCACATACTTTCTCATGAGCTATAAAACATTGACACAAATCAGAGGTGATAAATTTTGAATTGTTTAAAGGTAGCACTCAAGCAATTTACTTTGGAATGGCAGGAAATACCATGTAGTAGGTAGGTATGGTGGACACAAATGGCATAGTGGTTGGCTCAAGTATTTGGATGCATGAGAAGTAATCCCTCTCGATACAAGGTTTAGGCTAGCAAGGTTATTTGAAACAAACACAAGTATGAACTAGTACAGCAAAACTCACATAAAAGACATATTACAAGGATTATAAGACTATACATCGTCTTCCTTGTTGTTCAAACACCTTACTAGAAATTATCTAGACCTTAGAGAGACCAATTATGCAAACCAAATTTTAGCATGCTCTATGTATTTCTTCATTAATGGGTGCAAAGTATATGATGCAAGAGCTTAAACATGAGCACAACAATTTCCAAGTATCACATTACCCAAGACATTATAGCAAATTACTACACGTATCATTTTCCAATTCCAACCATATAACAATTTAACGAAGAGGAAACTTCGCCATGAATATTATGAGCTAAGAACACATGTGCTCATATGAACCAGCGGAGCGTGTCTCTCTCCAACACAAGCATGATGTAATCCAATTTATTCAAACACAAACAAAAACAAAAGCACACAGACGCTCCAAGTAAAGTACATAAGATGTGACCGAATAAAAATATAGTTTCAAGAGAAGGAACTCGATAAGTTGTCGATGAAGAAGGGGATGCCTTGGGCATCCCCAAGCTTAGATGCTTGAGTCTTCTTGAAATATGCAGGTATGAACCATGGGGGCATCCCCAAGCTTAGACTCTTCACTCTTCTTGATCATAGTATATCATCCTCCTCTCTTGACCCTTGAAAACTTCTTCCACACCAAACTTTAAGCAAACTCATTAGAGGGTTAGTGCATAATCAAAAACTCACATGTTCAGAGGTGACACAATCATTCTTAACACTTCTGGACATTTCTCAAAGCTACTGGAAGGTAATGGAACAAAGAAATCCACCCAACACAGCGAAAGAAGCAATGCGAAATAAAAGGCAGAATCTGTCAAAAACAGAACAGTCCGTAAAGACGAATTTTAAAATGGCACCAGACTTGCTCAAATGGAAAAACGCAAAACTAATGAAAGTTGCGTACATATCTGAGGATCACTCACGTAAATTGGCATAATTTTCTGAGTTACCTGCAGAGAATTAGACCCAGATTCGTGACAGACAGCAATGCTGTTTCTACGCGCAGCAATCCAAATCTAGCATCAACTTTACCATAGAGACTTTACTTGGCACAAAAACATGATAAGTAGAGGTTGCTACAGTAGTAAACAACTTCCAAGACACAAATATAAAACAAAGTACTGTAGCAAAATAACACATGGGTTATCTCCCAAGAAGTTCTTTCTTTATAGCCATTAAGATGGGCTCAGCGAGTTTTAATGATGCAATCATGAAAAATAGAGTATGAAGCAAAAGAGAGCATCAAGAAGCAAATTCAAAACAAATTTAAGTCTAACATGCTTCCTATGCATAGGAATCTTGTAAATAAACAAGTTCATGAAGAGCAAAGTAACAAGCATAGGAAGATAAAACAAGTGTAGCTTCAAAAATTTCAGCACATAGAGAGGCATTTTAGTAACATGAAAATTTCTACAACCATATTTTCCTCTCTCATAATAACTTGATGTAGCATCATGAGCAAACTCAACAATATAACTATCACATAAAGCATTCTTATCATGAGTCTCATGCATAAAATTATTACTCTCCACATAGGCATAATCAATTTTATTAGTTGTAGTGGGAGCAAATTCAACAAAGTAGCTATCATTATTATTCTCATCAAGTGTAGGAGGCAGAGTATAATCACAACAAAATTTACTCTCCATAGTAGGTGGCACCAAAAGACCACTATCATTATAATCATCATAAATAGGAGGCAAAGTATCATCAAAGAAAATTTTCTCCTCAATGCTTGGGGGACTAAAAAGATCATGAAAACCAGCTTCCCCAAGCTTAGAACTTTCTATATCATTATCAACAATGGTGTTCAAAGCGTTCATACTAATATTACTACCAGCATGCAAATAAGATTCCATAGGTTTTTTAATTTTCGCATCAAACAATCCATGTTTTAGATCAGGAAATAGAATAAGAAGCTCATTGTTGTCCATTATGCCAAACTAGTGTAAACAAGAAACAAAAAGATGCAATTGCAGGATCTAAAGGAAATATCTTCGAGCACAAACACAATGGCGCCGGAAAAGTATCGTTACACTGGAACCGGAGTATGAGTGCCTTTTTACCTTTCCTCCCGGCAACGGCGCCAGAAAAGTGCTTGGCGCGTAGTTGACGAGGGAGGAAAAGTTCTTAGTTGCCGGGCTTGCCAATGTGTGAGTGCCGTTTACCTTCCCTCCCCGGCAACGGCGCCAGAAAAGTGCTTGATGTCTACGGGAGCTTCTATTCTTGTAGACAGTGTTGGGCCTCCAAGAGCAGAGGTTTGTAGAACGAGCAGCAAGTTTCCCTTAAGTGGATACCCAAGGTTTATCGAACTCGGGGAGGAAGAGGTCAAAGATATCCCTCTCATGCAACCCCGCAACCACAAAGCAAGAAGTCTCTTGTGTCCCCAACACACCTAATAGGTGCACTAGTTCGGCGAAGAGATAGTGAAATACAGGTGGTATGAATAAGTAGTAGCAACGGCACTGGAAAAGTGCTTTGCCCGGGACGATAAACAAGCGAGTAGTAATGCAGCGGTAGTAACGCAATAGAAACAAGTAAACAAGCGGCGATAGCGATATTTAGGAACAAGGCCTAGGGATTAGACTTTCACTAGTGGACACTCTCAACATTGATCACATAACGTAACGGATAAATGCATACTCTACACTTTTGTTGGATGATGAACACATTGCGTAGGATTACACGAACCCTCAATGCCGGAGTTAACAAGCTCCACAATAATGCTCATATTTTAGTAACCTTTAGTGTAAGATAGATCAAAAGACTAAACCAAGTACTAGCATAGCATGCACACTTGTCACCTTCATGCATATGTAGGAGGAATAGATCACATCAATATTATCATAGCAATAGTTAACTTCGCAATCTACAAGAGATCATGATCATAGCATAAACCAAGTACTAACACGGTGCACACACTGTCACCTTTGCACACATGCAGGAGGAATAAAACTACTTTAATAACATTGCTAGAGTAGCACATAGATAAATTGTGATACAAACACATTGCAATCATAAAGAGATATAAATAAGCACCTCACTATGCCATTCAACGGTGAATAAGTATTCTGTGAAATATAGCCTAAGAGACCCACACGGTGCACACACTCGTCACCTTTACACACGTGGGACAAGGAGTCTCCGGAGATCACATAAGTAAAACTCACTTGACTAGCATAATGACATCTAGATTACAAGCATCATCATATGAATCTCAATCATGTAAGGCAGCTCATGAGATTATTGTATTGAAGTACATAGGAGAGAGATGAACCACATAGCTACCGGTACAGCCCCGAGCCTTGATGGAGAACTACTCCCTCCTCATGGGAGCAGCAGCGGTGATGAAGATGGCGGTGGAGATGGCAGCGGTGTCGATGGAGAAGCCTTCCGGGGGCACTTCCCCGCTCCGACAGGGTGCCGGAACAGAGACTCCTGTCCCCCAGATCTTGGCTTCGCGATGGCGGCGGCTCTGGAAGGTTTTCCGTATCGTGGTTTTTTTCCATAGGGTTTTCGCGACGGAGGCTTTAAATAGGCGGAAGGGCAGCCTCGGAGGGGGCCTGGGGCCACCACACCATAGGGCGGCGCGGCCCCCCCTCTGGCCGCGCCAGGGTGTGGTGTGGGGCCCCCAGGGCTTCCCTCTGGCGGCTCTCGGGTGTTCTGGATGGTTCCGGGAAAAATAGGAACCCGGGTCTTGATTTCGTCCGATTCCGAGAATATTTCTTTACTAGGATTTCGAAACCAAAAACAGCAGAAAACGAGAACCGGCACTTCGGCATCTTGTTAATAGGTTAGTTCCGGAAAATGCACGAATATGACATAAAGTGTGCATAAAACATGTAGATATCATCAATAATGTGGCATGGAACATAAGAAATTATCGATACGTCGGAGACGTATCACACCTACGACTCGGTCAAATTCTGGTGATAACACATGCCCCCCTGGTTTTGGAAATAACATTTCCAAAATCATTACGCCTTTCTTTCGTCGGGTCATGTCGTGGCAGAGCAGAACCATTGCAGTATCCTTCATCATTATGCCCTGTCCTCTCAGCTTCTCTGCAAAATTCGATAGCTTTGGCATCACCTCCTCGGAAACTGCAATGGCATTAAATCTCCACCAGGCTCCTCATTATTTATCCGTGCCGATCGATTAGCCCTCTTCATCACCTTCCTCTATTCTAGCTATCGGCAACAAAAAACCCTCTTCCCCTGTAGCAATGTCTTCCTCTTCCTCAACCTCCTCCGGCCCTTCCCTCCAGTCCCCATCCTTGCGCGAGCCGGAGCGAAACTCCGATCATGTGCCAGACGGCAACCTGCCTCTGACCGACGGGAAAGAGGACCTCAAGTACCTCGTCGAAGGGAAGCTGATAAGCGGAGGCGAAGATGACCTCCATCTCCGGGTGAAGCCCACCTCCTCCGACGGGAAAGAGGAAGAAGAAGAAGTAGAGGAAGAAGAAGAGAAGGAGGAGGGAGACCCCTCTTCCCCTGCTAAGCTTCTGCCGGTAAAGCGACTCCACGCTTGGGCGGACAGCGAAGACGATGATGATGACGAGGAGGAAGAGGAGGAGGATGAATCTTCCCCCTCCATCGGGTACCCGCCGACGAAGCGCTTCCGCTCTTGGGCGGACAGCGAGGATGATGATGATGACGAGGAAGATGAAGCTCCGGCCAAAGGCTGGGGCAGCAGCAACGAGGAGCTTCCTGGGAGCAGCGCCGACGACGTCGACGACGGCGATGATGAGGACAGCGACGACTAGTAGAGTAGGACTAGTAGTAGTAGTGCACTAGGCACCAGATCCCTCTTTTGAGAGCCATCGGCTCTTTCTTGTAAATCTGCTCCTTTGAATTAATGAAAATTATTCTTCCAATTTCTCTTTCAATTAATCCAATTTCAATCCTTCCGCTTGCCACACCAAGGCCGATAGCAACGTATCGGACCTTTTTTCCTTCAGACGCCCATGAAGCTGGACTCAGACATCGATTAGACCGTCAGTCAAACATTTCTCAAATTCAGACTGTGATTTGATACTCCGCAATCCTATAGCCGATGAACGTTCGTCGGCTATTTTGAGAACCCAGTCTCCTTCCCTTTCTCGCAGCAACAGGACGGTCCAAACCCTGTAAAAGACGACGGCCTCCCTTTCCAGCTCCCCTCCGTAGCCTTAGCAGTCCTCTTCTGAAAGCAGCTCAGCACTTTTGGAGAAGGCCACAATGTGGGGTCAGCCGATGTAACTTCAATCGGCTCCCAAAAATAGAGCATCTACCAAGTTAGCTGCCCCCCGAGCCTTAATCAAGGCGAGAACATCAGCGAGGATGCACAGAACAGAAAAGGCTTTGACCTCAGGCAATCTGGTAATCTGAGACAGCCACCAGGAAAAGTCAGCCAAACTTGCCCCCATTGATCAGCTTTCTTCCAAGGAAACAGAAGCTCTTGAAGCTGAACTGAGAACCATCTTGGCGCAAATCTGAGCCTTGAGCGCCTATCTGGTGGGTCTCGTGTAATTGTTCTAGAGTCGAGGGCTGTGCCTCGGCTTTGTTTCTTAGTTCTACAGGCGATGCCCTTGCATCGGCTGTATGTTATGAATTTTTTTTTTACTGGCCGATTTTTTCCTATCGGCCCCCAATATTTTACTGCACACATGTTCATCTGCACATGTTCACCTGATTAGGTGCCCCCCGAGCCGATTCTGCCGCTGTAACTGCTGAAATCGGCTCTGTGATTAGCCAAGGCACTCTATGCGAACGTCGGCTTGATTAGGACCAGTGTGGACTTCTTCTAGCTCATTAGCCGACGTAACCCTGTTGCCCAGGCAGCAAGGATGGTGAGGATAATTTTGGCCGATTGCTGGAATCGGCCTCCACGTTGCTTGCTCGATGAAGGTTTTTGCAATGTTCCTCCATAAATCCTTGGGGCCGATCGTCTGGATCGGCATCGCCACGTTTGTTCATCGATGTTGCTCTTGTTACTCGGTCAGGCCGGTGGATAAAACCAGCCCAACCTCTAACTTTATCACGTTGATGCGCTTGCAGTCGTTGAAACTGGGTGCCTCGTGTAATCCCGGAGCACCAAACTCCGTTGGAAGGACGAGCACCATGTTTGTGCCAGCCGATGTTTCATCATCGGCTTTCCTTTGCTTGGGGCGCCACTCTTTTCTTTGTGGCCGACCTTCTTCGTCCAGGGTTCGCTGAATTTTAGCGGCCAGATCCGGCTGCGCCTTCCTCAACGTGTGCAGGTATAATCTTTCAGCTTCTTCCAACCCACGTAGTCGTTGAACCCTTCGCTTTTGGGAACGGCTGAGTCCATCAGGGCACCACCTTGGCCGGTGGTACTTGTCTTCTTCCTCTCCCTCGTCCTCTGAATCCTCGAGATCTTCCAACCGAGGGGACTCAGCGCGTTTGCTTCGTGGTGGGAGAGGCCCTAGGCGCTTGAACACGGACACGTTGGCTGTCTCCTTCTTCTTCTGGTTGCACTCTGGGCAATTGCCGATTGTGGGCAATCGGCTCATTCCTGAATCCCAGCAGTGTCTGAAGAAGGGACAGTCCCGTGCTCTGTCCTCGTCGTCTCGCTCCCCGACTTTTCCTTGGCACGGCGCTCGTGCTCCTCCTCATCGCGATCGTGCCGACGACGTCTCCTGTCGTCCCTAGCCAGCCGATCTTTGTCATCATCATCGCTGGATCGTCGGCGTTGGTCATACTGACTCACATACTTGTTGAGGAGGTGATCAGAGAGAGGTCGCTGATATCTTATGTTCTTCACTTCTCCCTCTGTGACGTAGCGCTTGCCGTCGTGGCGGAGCCGATCGCGTGGAGCGGCTTCCTCCGTGTTTTTGCTATGAGAGCAGCTGCCCTCATCTCCGTCCTTACCAGAGTGGTGCCCAGGTCCTACCATGTTGATATTGCATGAGAAATCTGGCTGGCATCCTCCATGGTAAGCATACTCCACCATGTTAACGGCGGGGAAGGGGTGTGTGTCGACCTTCATGGCGTACTGGTTGAAAATTAACCGTCCATTTTCTATCGCCATTTGGATCTCGCCGCCGCCACACCCTGCAGTCGTTGGTGGTGTGGGTGAACGTGTTATGCCACTTGCAGTACGGCTTTCCGTTCAGCTCTTGCACCGTGGGGATCTTGTGGCCTTCGGGTACCTTGATATGCTTCTCCGTGAGTAAAAGATCGAAAATCTGCTCAGTTTTGGTCACGTCGAAATCGAACCCTTTTGGAGGGCCTTGTGGCTTAACCCATTTGCAGGACACGGGGCCTGCTGCTCGAGTCCACTCAGCCACTGCTACCTCTCGATCTCCCGCAGCACCTTCATCCTCGTCCGCCTCAACTAGGACCACCGCACGCTTGAATTTGTCCCGGTAAACATCCGGGTGGCGCTGTTCATATGCCGACGGCTTCGCACCATGTGCGCTAATGAAGGGTAGTCCGCTTGGGAGGCCACGTCCTTGATCGATGATGAGAGACCCACCACCGCCGCCTCGATCGCTTCTTTTTCACTTACGTGAACCGAATAGCATCGGTTCCTAATGGTTCCGAAGCGCTGGATGTATCTCGACACCGTTTCCCCGCGCTTCGTCGTACTTGTGCAAGATCGGCAATACCAGCCTCGGAAGCTTCGAGTGATACCGTAGGTGGAACTCGCTCTTCCAACCGCTTCCAAGTCCGGACCGAGTTCGGTGGCGGCGATGTGTACCACCCGAAAGCCGATCCCGTGAGGGACCGCGCGAAGAACCTCACACGCAGCTCGTCCGATGCCGAGATAGTGCCCGACTGTGCCAAATATCGGCTCACATGCTCGATGGAGCTGGAACCATCCGATCCACTAAACTTTGTAAAGTCGGGGAGCCGATATTTGGGAGGTAGCGGAATCAATTCGTACTCGTTGGGGTACGGCTTGGTATAGCCGATTGTCCTCCTTTTCGGCATCATGCCGAACTGGTCTTTTAGGATCGTACAAATCTCATCCGCGGTGATGGCCGAAGGCGTTGAAACCTGAAGATTCGCCGGGGTGGCATACTTGGCCAGCCATGCTTGCTTTTCCAGTTCTGAGCCAACTGCAGGAGCTGAGCTCTGGGGATTCGTCGGAGTGGCATACTTAGCTAGCCACGTCTGCTTCTCAAGGTCTACTCCCGACGTTCCTCTTGCTGTCCCAGAAGTCCCTGCTGTTGCAGCCTGGTTCGAGAGTGCCCGATCACTGCGGCCTCGGTACGTATGCACACGTGTATCCGTGCGGGATCTCCTTGGGCGCCTCATGTAAGAATTGGTAGTCACTAGGGTCACCACCAATCTTGTAGACGACGTATGCCGATGAGTTCGGCACTTCGGTGCTGCCAACGCGAACGGCAGCGGTGGACGGGACCGGAGTGGCATCTCTCCTTGGTAAGTCCCCGCAGCTGGTCCCGACGGAGAGTATTGATGGCTCATGATTTCCGGATCACGCGAAGAGCGACACGCTCCAAAGTGTTCACCGAGGCTCTCGTAGTGGCGGTGCGGCGAATGAGCCACCATGAAGTTGATCTCCTCGACGCAGCGACCTGGTGCGTTCTTCCGACGGGGTGGACAGGTCCACTCCGTCGAGCGCGCTCTCGGTGAGAACCCCTTCCACCCGATGCCATGGGAGCGGGTTCCGTGAAAAGAGCCGATGAGGTCGGCTTCGAGGACCGCCTTGATCTCGTCATACTTCTTCTTGAGCTCGTCGGCCGGATCCTCGTACTTGACCGGAGTGCCCTCCGCCATCTCGGATGTAGATGGCGATGCGGTGGATGTTGAAGATTGTCCCACCGGCGTGCCGGAATGTGTTGCGGTCGAAACCCACCGGCGGGCAGCGACGGGCAACACCGTAGAGCCGGGAACAACTAGGGCTGCGGCTGGCCCCGGTCCCTCGCAGCGACGGCCCGCAAAGCCTTTCCGGGCACGCACGTCCGATGCCGTCGCAAGGGCGTGCCACCTGACCTATACCCGGTCGGGAAGGTGTTGGATGATGCCTCGCTTAGTTTCCTCGCATGGCATACACGTAAACATTAAATACGAGCCTCGATCGGCTCTCGAGTTATCCCGTGAATCGGCTCAAAGAGCCGATCCACCCATGATTCATACAAGGTGTCCGAATATATGGTGGTCCCGCTTGATCAAGATAAAGCTGATGAGATCTACGACGATTTAGGGTTTTCACCGCATAATCGGATCATCCTACTCACGATTGGGCCTCGCGCTCGCGTACGGTGATCGTAAGCCGATCCTAGACAGGGCCTAAAAACCAACACGAGGTTGATCCCCGGAACATCCTGTCTAGGGCTAGCAAACTACACCCTACACGCCGCTGGATCCTCCAACCCTTTGTAAGGCCTAACTATTGCGGATATTAAACTAATCCTTGCAGAACAAGGAGCAACCGTAACGGATCGGATCTACTAAATGATGATCAAGCGGGGTGCCGCCCCTACACCTGAGATAGGTGTAAGGGCGGCTAGATGCATAAGGGTTGCACTACGACAGCATATGATACTAAGAACAATGCTAACCCTAACACATCTAAGATAACTACGTTGCTCGCCATCAAAAAGGCTTCAGCACGAGCAACGCATGAACAACGTGATAAGCTTGTGCCGCCTAGATCGCAAGATGCGATCTAGGCGGCATGGTGCTTACCGGAGAAACCCTCGAGACGAAGGAGTTGGCGATGCGCCGAGATTGATTTGTGTTGAACGTTGGTTGTTGTTTATTTCATAAACCCTAGATACATATTTATAGTCCAGGGGACTTTCTAACATGGGAATAATCCCAACCGTGCACGAAGCCAATTCTACCTAAAACGACACGTAATCTACTATGTTACAGATACACGGGCCAATTAGCCCACATTTTGCATATAAAGGCCGATTCACATATTTCTCCCATGTATATTCTTCAAATCCATCTTGATCGCGGCCCACCTCTGACTCGGTCAAATTCTGGTGATAACAGTATGCCTCTTAACTAGCTTGTTGATTAATAGATGATTAGTTTCATAATCATGAACATTGGATGTTATTAATAACAAGATTATATCATTATATGAATGATGTAATGGACACACCCAATTAAGCGTAGCATAAGATCACGTCATTAAGTTATTTGCTATAAGCTTTCGATACATAGTTACCTAGTCCTTTCGACCATGAGATCATGTAAATCACTTATACCGGAAAGGTACTTTGATTACATCAAACGCCACTCGCGTAAATGGGTGGTTATAAAGGTGGGATTAAGTATCCGGAAAGTATGAGTTGAGGCATATGGATCAACAGTGGGATTTGTCCATCCCGATGACGGATAGATATACTCGGGCCCTCTCGGTGGAATGTCGTCTAATGTCTTGCAAGCATATGAATAAGTTCATAAGAGACCACATACCACGGTACGAGTAAAGAGTACTTGTCGGAGACGAGGTTGAACAAGGTATAGAGTGATACCGATGATCAAACCTCGGACAAGTAAAATATCGCGTGACAAAGGGAATTGGTATCGTATGTGAATGGTTCATTCGATCACTAAGTCATCGTTGAATATGTGGGAGCCATTATGGATCTCCGGATCCCGCTATTGGTTATTGGTCGGAGTGAGTACTCAACCATGTCCGCATAGTTCGCGAACCGTAGGGTGACACACTTAAAGTTGGATGTTGAAATGGTAGAACTTGAATATGGAATGGAGTTCGAATATTTGTTCGGAGTCCCGGATGAGATCCCGGACATCACGAGGAGTTCCGGAATGGTCCGGAGAATAAGATTCATATATAGGAAGTCATTTTATAAGATTTAAAATGATCCGAAGGTTCTATGGAAGGTTCTAGAAGGTTCTAGAAAAGTCCGGAAGAAACCACTAAGGAAGGCGGAGTCCCGGAGGGACTCCACCTCCCATGGCCGGCCAACCCTAAGGGGGAGGAGTCCCAAGTGGACTCCCCTAAAGGGGGCCGGCCACCCCCCACATGGAAGGGGGAATCCCACCCCAAGTGGGATTCCCACCTTGGGTAGGTTTCCCTATCACATGGAAGGTTTTGGGTTCGGGTCTTATTCGGAGACTTGTAGTCCAACACTTGGGGCTTCCACCTATATAATGAGGGGCCAAGGGGAGGGGGCCGGCCACCCCAAGACCACAAGGTGGCCGCACCCCCTAGTGGCCGGCGCCCCCCTCTCCCAAACCCTAGCGGCCCTCTCTCCTCCACCACATCCCGCACGCTTAGCGAAGCTCCGTCGGGTTTCTCCACCACCACCGACACCACGCCGTCGTGCTGTCGGATTCAAGAGGAGCTACTACTTCCGCTGCCCGCCGGAACGGGGAGGTGGACGTCGTCTTCATCAACAACCGAACGTGTGACCGAGTACGGAGGTGCTGCCCGTTCGTGGCGCCGTGATCAAGATCTTCTACGCGCTTTTGCAAGCGGCAAGTGAACGTCTACCGCAGCAACAAGAGCCCCATCTTGTAGGCTTTGGAATCTCTTCAAGGGTGAGACTCGATAATCCCCTCGTTGCTACCGTCTTCTAAATTGCATCTTGGCTTGGATTGCGTGTTCGCGGTAGATTTTTTTTTTTGTTTTCTACGCAACGTATCCCTACAGTAACAAGACCACTTATGTATGTATATACATGGTATATGTTTTGTATGATTTGGAATTGCTTCTTGATTTCCATTGCGTGACTAGTTCTGTGCACAAAGTTGAGCTCAGAAAACTTGCGCATGGAGTAATTATGAGTACCACTTTGTGTTGCAGAACTAGGGGGATATGTCGGGACCGGTAGGTGAGGAGAGTGAAGCGCAGCGCATGGAACGCGAAGCCAAACAGAAGGAAGAGGCTGATGAAGCAGCCAGAAATCAGTTACCACCACCACCACCACCCATGACGCAGCAGAACTTCCTCCAATACATGCAAATGTTGGAGGAAAGGCAACGTATAACGTTGGAGCAACAGAACAAGTTCTTCCAGGAGCTGCTTCAGCAGAACCGGGTAGAGAGGCCCGAGAACCAGGGAGTCACCTTGTCAGACTTCCAGAATACTAAGCCTATATCCTTCGCATACGCGCCCGAGCCAATGGACGCAGAGGATTGGCTGATGGACACGGAGCGAAAGCTCAACACCGTTGGATGCAATGACCTGGAGAAGGTCAGATATGCAACACATTTATTGTGTGGACCTGCCGCATCATGGTTGGACAATATAGTAGCCGTATATCCGGCTGAGAAGGTATTCACCTGGGAGGAGTTTAAAAGGAAGTTCAGGGAATCCAATGTCCCTGAAAGTATAGTAGAACTGAAGCGTAGAGAATTTGAAAGTCTCGAGCAGAAAGACAAGGCCATCCTGACTTATGTCAGGGAATTTTCGAAGTTATCCCGGTATGCTGTTGAGGAGGTCAACACCGAGGACAAGAAGAAAAAGAGGTTCATGCGGGGATTAAATCCCCAGTTCAAGGTTCAACTCAGGATGATGAGAGCGATTGAGTTCCAAGAGTTGGTGGATGCAGCCATCACTCTTGAAGATGACTTCAAACAACTGCAAGAGGAGAAGAGGAAGAAGGCCAAGTTTGAGCCTAAGAGGTTTGTCAGCAACAAGCCCAATACCAGCTTGAGTTTCAAGCCGAGGTACAACAACAACAATAACAACAACAACAACAACAGCAACAACAACAACAACCAGAGGAGGAATCAAGGATTCCAGCCTGCAAACTTGGTATTGTGCCGAAGCTGTGGGAAACCAGGACACCTTTCCAAGGACTGCAGGAAGCCAAGGATAATCTGCTTTGGTTGTCGTGAGGAAGGACACATGATGAAGGATTGCCCTAGGAATAAGAATGGAGGAGGAAGCCGAGGAGGAAACACCGGAGGGAACTGGAAGAACAAGAAACCCTTCGGCAAGTTAAACTGCACCAGCTTGGAGGAGGTGGTTAACTCCGATCAGGCAGTGATAGGTACGCTCCAGATACTTACTCATCCTGGCAAAGTACTTTTTGATACTGGTGCAACTACATCATTCATTTCTCAACAATTCATCATCAAACATGGGATTAGTTGCACTAAGTTAGATACACCCATAACCATACTTTCCACGGGGGGAACGATAGTAGTAACCCATACCAAATAAGGACAAGTTATTATGATCAATAAATGCGCATTTGACGCAGACCTGTTCATTTTACCGATGAAGGACATTGATGTCATTCTTGGTATGAACTGGTTAGAGGCTAATGGAGCATTGATCGACTGTGTGAACAAGACTGTGTCTTTGAAAAGCCCCGATGGAAGTAGAATGATCTACCAAGGAGATAAACATACACAGATTGAAGTAGAACTACAGCTGAATAGCATGAAGGAAGTGAAGTTGGAAGATATACCTGTAGTAAATGAATTCCAGGATGTGTTTCCTAAGGAATTACCTGGAATGCCACCAGATAGGGAGATAGAATTTACTATCGACCTAATTCCAGGCACAGCTCCGATTGCTAAAGCACCATACAAGATGGGGCCTAAGGAGTTGAAAGAGCTCAAGGAGCAATTGGATGACTTGGAACAAAAAGGATTCATACACGAGAGTATCTCACCATGGGGATCACCTGTGATCTTCGTGGATAAAAGAGATGGAGGAAGAAGGATGTGTGGAGACTACAGGAATTTGAATAACGTTACTATCAAGAACAAGTATCCACTTCCTAGAATACAAGATCTATTTGATCAAGTTAGAGGCGCGGGAGTCTTATCCAAGATTGATCTAAGGTCCGGTTATCACCAGATAAAGATCAAGAAGGAAGACGTTCCGAAAACAGCCTTTGTCTCGAGGTACGGACATCATGAATACCTTGTAGTACCTTTTGGATTAACCAATGCCCCAGCAATTTTCATGAATCTCATGAATAAGATCTTCATGCCATGTCTAGACAAGTTTGTCATCGTATTCATCGATCATATCTTGATCTATTCCAAAGATAAAGCTGAACATGCTGAACATCTGAGGATAGTGTTGCAAACACTAAGAGAACACCAACTCTATGCCAAATTCAGCAAGTGTGAATTTTGGCTAGATCAAGTAGAATTTCTTGGTCATGTTATTAGCAAGGATGGAATAGTTGTTAACCCAAGTAAAGTAGCAGCAGTTTTAGACTGGGAAGCACCAACGACTGTCAAAGAAATCCGAGGATTCCTAGGAATGGCAGGATACTATCGGAGATTCATTGAAGGATTCTCCAAAATAGCAGGACCGATGACCAAGCTGTTAAGAAAGAACACACCATTCGTATGGTCGGAGGAGTGTGAGAAGAGTTTTCAAACTCCGAAGGAGAAACTCACCACAACGACCGGTGTTAGCAAGCATCGGAAGTTGGCAAGGATTACACCGTGTACTGTGACACATCCAAACATGGATTGGGTTGCGTACTCATGCAAGATCGGAAAGTAATATCCTATGGATCAAGGCAACTCAGACCTCATGAAGTGAACTATCCAACACATGACTTAGAGCTAGCAGCAGTTGTATTTGCACTTAAAACATGGAGACATTTTCTCTATGGAGCCAAGTGTGAGCTCTACACGGATCACAAGAGTCTCAAGTACTTCTTCACTCAGAAGGAACTCAATATGAGGCAGAAAAGATGGCTTGAACTAATCAAGGATTATGATTTGACCATCAATTATACTCCAGGAAAGGCTAATGTTGTAGCAGATGCTCTGAGTAGGAAGAGCACTGGAGGAGTGGAACAAGAGTTATCACCGGAGTTGAGGAAGGAAATAAGTCAAGCCCAAATACAACTTTGGGAGAAAGAAGCTCATGAAGGACTATCGGCTTTACAAGTGGCCGATGAGCTAAATGTTAACTTAAAGAATGAGATAATGATGGGTCAATTGGATGATCCATTCATCGTAGAGGAGATGAGAAGGATAGATGAGGGTAGACCATCAGAATTTCACCGAGGAGAATCTGGATCATTATGGTTTCAGAAGAGGATTTGCGTTCCGGATATTGCTGAGATCAAGGAAGTAATACTCCGGGAAGCCCATCAAACACCATATTCCATACATCCAGGAAGTACAAAAATGTACATGGATCTTAAGGAGTTATTCTGGTGGAATAATATGAAGAGAGAGATAGCACAATACGTGGCGGAATGCCATACCTGCCAAAGAGTGAAGGCTGAACATCAAAGTCCGGCAGGAAAGTTACAACCTTTACCAATCCCATAATGGAAATGGGAGGAAATAGGAATGGATTTCATCACCGGACTACCCATGACAAATAAAAAGAAGGACATGATATGGGTAATCGTGGACCGGTTGACGAAAAGCGCACACTTCTTAGCGGTAAATCAGCAGGATAAAGGAGAAAAACTCATCAATCTTTACATCAAAGAGATCGTGAGTAAACATGGAGTGCCCAAGAAGATCGTGTCAGATCGAGGATCAGTGTTCACATCAGCATTTTGGAAGCAACTACATGAAGCTTTAGGATCGAAGTTAGACTATAGTACCGCCTATCATCCTCAGACAGGTGGGCAAACAGAGAGAACCAACCAAATCCTAGAGGATATGCTTAGGGCTTGTGCCCTAGACTTCGGAGGATCATGGGAGGAGCACTTGCCACTAGCAGAGTTTTCATACAATAATAGCTATCAAAGCAGCATCAAGATGCCACCATTCGAAGCTCTGTACGGAAGGAAGTGTAGATCACCCATATGCTGGTATGAGACTGGAGCAAGCAAGGAGTTTAATCCTGATTATGTCACGGAAAAGCAACAAATCATTGACATTATAAGAGATAGGCTTAAGATAGCTCAAAGTCGACAGAAGAGCTATGCCGACCAAAAGAGAAGGACATGGGAGCCACAAGTTGGAGACATGGTATATCTCAAGGTGAGCCCGATGAAAGGTCTCCAGAGATTTGGAGTAAAAGGGAAGTTAAGCCCTAGATACATCGGACCTTTCAAGATTTTGAGTCAGAACCGAGGATTAGCCTTTGAATTGGATCTACCGGGAAGGTTAGCCCAAGTTCACAACGTATTCCATGTGTCGCAACTCAAGAAGTGTTTAAAGACCCCAGATGAGCCAGTATCACATGATGAGCTCGAGTTACAACCAGATTTGACGTACATCGAGAAGCCAGCAAAGATTCTAGAGGAGAACTGGAAACAACTCAGGAATCGAGCAATAAAATACTGCAAGATACAATGGAAGCATCACCCCGAGAGGGAAGCCACCTGGAAAAAAGAGGAAGACCTGAGGAAAACATACCCCGAACTCTTCAGGTATTACAACCACAACTTCGAGACGAAGTTTTCTTTAAGGGGGAAAGGCTGTAATATGTCCCAGGTTTAGAGACGATCGAGGGGTAGATTTTAGAAAGGGATGTGCATTGCATCGTAAATTCCGGGGAAATTTCGCGCTTTTAAAACAAAACAGCATCGAAGGGGGACAAGTTTCTCTCTCGACACCTTACAGGGTTAGGGTTTCGAGAGTGCGACAAACTTGTTCTTATTCAACTGAATTAGGGTTTTGAGAAGAGAGAAGGGATATTGCATTACAAACTTAAGTTGCATGATTGAATTCAATTTTAAGTTGTATGATTGAATTCAAACCTAAGTGGAATTTGAATTTCAAATTCAAACATTAAATAAATACCTCATAATTCAAATGTGAGGAAATTCATTAAGTAAATTATAAATAATACACATTATGAATAATACAAATAATAAGTAAAGCTCATTAGAGAAAACCTTGAGCTTTATTGATTAACACACAATATACATTGTCTTTACAATATTCATAATAGAAATAAAGGAATATTACAACACATTACAAGAATTGGCAAAAGAGAAAAAGAAAATAAAAGAAAAGTACAATGTCATATTCTATCCTAACACTACAAGCTAATCTTCATTTAAGCTTGAGCTTGATGATCTTCATCTCCATTTGATCATCATCTGGAAACCTGCACACAAACACAACAAACACAAGTTATGCCAAGTGGCATAGCCACTTGGTATGTTAGAAAGAAAATGGAATTGGGGAGGATATGACCAAAAGCTGCCGAGCTGATCCTCTCACAGCCAAGTTCAAGGCATCAAGCTGAACCATCTGGAGGAGGACAACGACAACCCTGAAGGAGCCGACATCATCGGCTATGAAGAACCAGACCTCTCTAGAGGTGTCGAAGGTGTAGACTACCTTATAGTCTACGGAACCGGGGAGGGTTCCGGAGGAGAGCAAGCGTAGACCGTTAAATAGTAGTAGTAACCGAGCAGTACGAACTCTTAGTACTTTACTGCTCGAGGGAATAAATGTATAACTTAGTAAGACTCCTGTATTATAAGTTAAGTTGGGTTCGCCTCGAACCCAGGAGTATCCCTCTTAGGACTCAAGAGGAGCTCCGAGATGATATGTACATTATGCTTGTAATAATAAATGAATGAGTTATGGACCTGCTATGTTCTGTTGTACTACTCCGAGGGATGTAATATTTGCGGAATGGTACTTCTTGAATGTTATATCAACGACTGGCATACTACAACATGCAGTGGCATGCAGGGTCACCACATTTATACCCCCTTCTTCTACCTTCCTCCTTGCTCAATCATTGCACAAAATTCTGCCAAACCTCACCTCCATTAGAGCCACCTCAAGAACACAAGATTTGCAAGATCTCCTCCTTCACCCAACCAAAGCTCTTGATCTTTGGAGATTCGAAGGAGAAGACACCGATCTACATCCTCACCGAAGCAATTTACATTTCCCCCTCATATGCTTGAGGGCCCTGTTGCTAGTGTTCCTCTTTGGATCCCTAGTTGTTTGTTGTTGATGTATTGTTGTTGATTGTTGTGTTGTTACAGATTTGGAAGCCTCCAATTTGGTTGTGGATGTGTGCCCCAAGAACCTTGTAAAGGTCCGGTTTCCGCCTCGAGGAAATCCCTTACTGGAAGTGGGCTAGGCCTTCGTGGCGTCGCTCACAGGAGATCTGAGTGAAGCCTTCGTGGCTGTTGGTTTGGCTTTCGTAGCAACCACACTCCTCCAAACGTAGACGTACCTTCTTGCAAAGGAAGGGAACTACGGGAATCATCTCCGTGTCTCCGCATGCTCCACTCTCGGTTACCTCTATCCTATTCTATCTCATATATATTGCGTAGCTATATCTTGCTTAGTTGTTATTCTTATCATATAGGTAAATTCACTTAGTTGCATATCTAGAGAATTTATCTTTGTGTCAAGCCTAAATTGAAAAAAACTAAAAATTGGTTAGCACCTATTCACCCCCTCCTCTAGGTGCGGCATACGATCCTTTCACCTTGTCATCAACTTCCACCATCGTACCCCTCATGAGTGGCTTTGAGATGCTTATACGTACTTTCACTCTCAAATACTGTCCCATTGCCATACCATTCTCCACACCATCTACCTCCATGAATTCCCCAATTTGATCTCCAATATCCTTGCTTGTTCTCTTACTCATAATACCTAGTGGGATCTTGTAGATCGTAACCCATATCAGGATCTTATCAAACTCATATTCGTCCAGGGTTTTGGTCTCCACGAACTCTTCCAGAATCAGCAACTCCTTGTCGAAAGTCCAAGGACCTCCATCTACGCACCTTCTTCCTCCCCGATGCTTGGTGGAAAGTGATCAGAAACTCCTAGATCCTTGCAAGTGATACCTTTCATCGGGCACCAGATAGGTCCCAATTCATTCGTCATCCCTTCAGCAAACGCTGGTTTGTCGGCCAACAACTTCGCAATCGCCTGCACTTCCCCTCCTCCCGACTTACTCCCCACAGACCCGACGATCCGGACCCCCTTCCTCTCCGCCTCCGACAGACAGACGAAGGCCTTTCATCATGGGTGTGCCTATGTCCCAGTTGACTGAGATTTTCTTAAATCTCAGTCAACTCAGAAAAATACGATTACAGTTTAAAGAAAAGTGCAACTTGATTTAGTTGCACATTTTTGCCAGAAAAATGCAATTGCAACCCTCTACTCCCTCCATACTGCCCTTGGGATCCAGATCCCTCCGTGGTCTTGTCGCGTGCCGGCCGCGCGTCCTCTTCCCCACCGCGCTGTGCCGCCCACACGACTCCTCTCTCTCTCGCTCCCGGACCGACGGAGCCAGCCAGCCAAGCGAGCCCTCCGGCGACTCGGCGAGGTAACCACCACTCCGCCCTCCCCCTCCCGGCCGCCCCTCCTCCCACGCTCTCGCCGCCGTTCCCCGGATCCGCCCCGGATCGCCGGGACTCACCCCGCGATCCGCCAAGAATTCTTCATCCGTTCGGGGCGTCCTGGTTCCTCGTCGTCAGTAGCTCCTTCCGCTGTAGGCAGCGGTACTTCCATCCAAGTCCGCGCGTGAGGATTTGGTCGGCAGATCTGGCTTGCAATTCGTTGTTAATGGCGTATGACGGGCGCAAGGTGCCGATGCCGCGATCGCGGGTCCATCACGACCGCCCGGGGCAGTGTGGGGGATCTGGATTCGGGCGCCCATGGGATCGAATTCGTGTAGTAGGCTCTCGTGCGGTCCAGGCAGATTCCAGGAATCAGCTTTCCCCCTCCCAGATGGTAGGGGGCTTTCGGCTGGGTGGGGTGTCCCGGAGGCATGTGGGATACGTCTAATAATCCGGTTGTTGTGCAATCGGTGAGATGCCGCTCGCTCGCCGGTTGGTGTGTGCAGGCTGCGTGATTCCTCGTGTTTGATCTGGTAGTCTAGCCAGCTTCCGGAGCCGCAGCGGAGCTATGGGCCTTGCTGTAGAAATGTCAGGATTCTCGATACGAGGAAGGTGAAGTAGAGGGTGTTGGTGGTTGGGTGTACGTTGGGTAGATGAGATCTGGAGTGTGTATCGACGTGCTAATATATCCAAAGCCGTGCAGGAGTAACTAGCCACTGAAATAGTGAAATGACAAATTCATTGGCAGTATGAAATTGCTAATAAACCAGCTATTAACTTTTTGGCACCATCTTTTGTACCTAAAGCACATGCCGAATGCTGGAGGTGCGTGGTAATGCCTATTCATTCTGGCCCCGAGCCCCTGGCTAATTGAGAATCATGATCACTCTGAGTCAAACCTGCATGAACTACCAATAGCGCACCACCCTTACCGCACGCATTTGCATGTGAGTTGTATCTGAGGAAGGCCTGACTTTTTTCAGTCACCATGATGATAATATGTGTCCTGATTCTTATACTCCCTCCTATTCATATTACTTTACGTTAATATAGAATGTATCTAGACACATTTTAGTTGTAGATACATCTGTTTTAGCATCAAGTAATATGAATCGGAGGGAGTAGTAATTTAGTCCAGACACGTGCGCTAGTTTTCCTGATACCCAGTCATGCTTCTCTGGATTCACCTTTAGTACATGTATGATGCATTTATTAGTTTTCTTTACCCTGATCCTCATGTATCAATCACATTTCCATTCCGTAGCTAATTTTTTTATTTTGTATGTCTTCTCTCAGGATGGAAATGCTCTTCAGCAGCCTCTTCTGTGATTCCGCATCGTCGGAGAACTTTTCTGGTCATCCGGATGTTGAGAGATGCCCATTCCTGAGGAACATCAATGGAGCTACAACCTTTTCATTTTCCTCTGCTTTGCCTGTAGCTGTAAGATCTGATTCTTATAGCATTCTGCAACTACAGTGATCTAGGTAGTGCCTTTTTCCTTGACAATCTGTTTTATTCTGCAGGCTCGAGGAGGCAAGGGTCCGATCTTTGAGGATGGTCCAGGCTTTGAATCCGCATTCAAGCTTTTCCATGGACAGGATGGGATAGTTCCCCTCTCAGGAAGATCATATGTGCATGATGAGAACCGGATTGAAACCACCAATGTCAAGCCTGAACCTGCTCTGCCCTTTAATCCATTGGCTGCCAGAGCCGCCACCATAAGTCTATCAGGTTTTGGACCATTCGGTTTTAACTTCTTCAATGGCAAGGGGAAAAAGCAGAACAAGAAGGCCAACAATCTTGACCAGTCACAGAAGAAGCCCAGCAAGCCGGACCAGAATTCGATGAAAGTATGTCCCTATTCCCTTTCCATTCTTTCTAGTAATTTTCATATGCTGCCATGTTTCTGAATTGCTGCCATGTCTCTTGCTCTCTGACTATATTGCAAGAATCAACCTGTGGTTTTACTTATTAAGTTTTGCATCTCAACTGTGTGTCCATGCTAACTGTGAGTGCAACTTAATATGGCATTATTGCCTTCCAAAGCCAAAGTTTGTGCTTTTCCTAAGTTGTTGCAACTGCGCTTTTTTTTTTTAAAGTCTATAGTGACCGATTCCTTTCGATGTTTAGCATCTTTCTGTAGTCAAGTCCTAGTTTGATCAGAAAGGCAATGGTGCTTAGCAAAGATTTTCTTCTATCCAGTAAGTTTTCTCACGTTCCCGTATATGTTCTTTTTCAGCAGAAAGGAGGCAACCCACCGTCACACGAGTCGTTGAGCGATGAATGGCTAGAGAACGGGCAGTGCCCACTTGCTCGGTCTTACCGGGCAATGAGTGGTGTTTTGCCCCTTGTCGCCAAGGCTTTACAGCCACCCGCTGGTATGAAGCTGAAGTGCCCGCCTGCTATTGTTGCTGCACGGGCAGCCCTTGCTCGTACGACTCTTGTGAAGTCCCTACGTCCCCAACCTCTTCCTTCAAAGATGGTAGCAATCGCATTGCTCGGGATGGCAGCAAACGTTCCTCTGGGGGTGTGGCGGGAGCACACAAAGAAGTTCTCTCCTCAGTGGTTTGCAGCCGTCCACGCTGCTGTTCCATTCATCGCAATGCTGAGGAAGTCTGTCAACATGCCCAGGACCGCAATGGTATTCACCATAGCAGCCTCCATCCTTGGGCAGACTATCGGGTCAAGGGCCGAGCGCATCCGCCTGAAGACTCTGGCTGCAAAGAGCACCGCCGACCTCGCCGCCACAAACTCTGCCATGTATCCAAACAAGAACTGCGGTTGCAGCGACAGTGAGGGCAAGGCGTGGGATCCTCTTGCGCTGAAGATGCCTGGCTCCGTTTCTGGCAGTGCTCCTGCACCATCCCCTAGCCTGTGTTTCTGACTTGGGCCGCGTGGAAGTACAGATCTCTATTTATCGTGTATGTAATTGCCTTGCTCGTCCCTCGAAAGCAGAGCTGTTTCAGCGGTTTTTAGGGGGCGACAAGTGGAATAAGGTGCTATAGTACCATTGTTTTCCTGTTTAACTTGTATTGGTCTGCCAGTTCATGCATCCATGCATCTGTAATCTGATGCTGCTGTATTTCTATCGAAACAATTGTATTGTGGTTGTCCTTACAATTTGTTATATTATGCCTCAGATGTTGGATGCTAATAATCCCTCTACCATTATATAACATGTATTTTGATACTGCAAGTTTAAGCTTTCACCGTACCTTCATCTGTATTTTGTACAAAATAAATTATATGAGAATATGTATGAATCCAATACCAATGGTATCATGCTTGCGTTATGTGATCCACGTATGAATTTTTTGAGACAAGGATATCTGATTTATTTTTTTGATAAAGGGATATCTGAACTACATGATGCGCTTGCGTGCACGCCATAGCGCGGACCACGGCCCACTGTCGCTATCGCCTTCTTCCTCCTACACGCTCTTCTTCACTGATATGCTATCGCCTTCTTCCTCCTACACGCTCTTCTTCACTGATATGGGCGGCACAGAGGCCTATGTGGAGCTCAATTTCAGGACTCCACCAGCCTAGTTATCTTATTTTATGTAATGGTCATATGTGGGTTAATTAGGATTTTTAATAAAATCGAGTTAGTATTGGTTTGGGTCTGTCCAAGCCAAGTTAGGGAGGCCCACTAGGGCTTGGCCGGCCACCCCCTCATATAAGGGCTGACACGGCTAGGGTTTAGGGTAGACAAAATTTTAGATAGAATTTAGGTTAAACCTATTTGCGTGTTTTCACGTGTATCATCCCTCCGGGGATACGGCGCTACCGTTTATCTATTATATCCGCTGCGAAGGTTCTTGTGTTCATCAAGGATTGTCTAGCTCAGGTTTGAGGCGTATCGTTCATCGATCCGTTGCTTGCTGGATTCGTTCCCTCTTCTTCAGGCTGCGTTCATCGCGTTGTTGGGAGTATCTACTATCTCGGGTTCTCGCTGTGAACGATCGGGCAACACCCTAGGAGGATATGCTGGGATCCTCCTTATCATTCACTGCACACACGAACATGGATCCCCTTGCCACCACCCGCCACCGGCACCGCTCACGCGGTGCCTCGTGGCCTTGTCCTCTGCAGCGCAACCCATCGCCGCCCCGACCCCCTCTAAATCCCCCCATCTCTGGCTGCAGCCGCGTGAGCCGATATCACTTCGTCACCGACATCCAGCCGCGTCGTGCCCGTCGGTGACGAAGTCCTATCAATCATCGATGTGTCGTCTTCTTCGTCGTTCTTGGTCGGCTGGCCCGTTGCGTCGGAGGGGTACGTGTCACCCCGCTAACCGACGCAACGGGCGCCAAATAGGATTTGCCGATTTCTTCAGTTTACCCTCCCATCGGCCCACAGAGAGAAGTGATATCGGCCTGTCTAGTGGGTACCAGACGCAGAGAGAAGTGAGAACCGCCTGCCAAGTGGGCCACACAGAGAAGCCGAGCGCTCCCGCCATTTTCTTTCGCGCGCCGCGACACCTTCCCGCGTTTTTCCCGCACTGTTTTACCGCCATTTTCTTGGCGCCAATCCCCCACCGGCTTTCCCGCCATGGCGCGTCCCTCTCACCTATAAACCTCCCACCACGACTCCCCTCTCTCTCATCCCACCCTCACCGCCGCAATCCACCTGCACATCTACATCCAGCGCCACCAAGAGATCGCCGGATTCACAGGCCGCTCACCGAAGAAGAGAGGGAGAGTTCGGCCGGATCCCACCATGGTGGTCGCGCTCGGTCCCGGCCGGTTCTACGGCAGCGGCCTCCCTCGTCCACGCATCTTCCCCGGCGACCGCGTCGACCCGCCGGCGCCCGTCACCGACGCGCTCCTCTGCTGGGCGCGCGAGGCGCACTGGTCCATGGGCGGCCTCGGCGCCAAGCGCCTCCGCCTGCAGGGCCGCATCGAGGGCAACCTCGTCAAGCTCCGCCGCACCGCGCGCCGCGACGCCAAGGCCCGCGCCGCCGGGGAGAGGCCCGCCTCCCTCGACGCGCTCGGGTCAGACGACGACGAGGAGGAGTCAGACAAGGAGGAGGTCGAGGCCCAGGAGCGGGCCCTCGGTCGGGAGGTCGTCGACGAGGAGGAGGAGGACGACTCCAGCGAGTCCGAGGACGAGGAGTTGGTGGCGCTCGTGACCATCGCCGCCGCCGCCAAGCGGAAGCGCGCCAGGAAGCTCTTCGACGAGTTCGACCAGCTGGAGGGAGGCAGGAAGAAGAAGCAGAAGGTCGCGGCCGTCACTCCGGCCAAGGCCTCCCCAAAGACGAAGTCTGCGGCTCCTGCTCCAGCTGCTGCAGCTCCCGTGAAGGCCTCACTGAAGAAGAAGGTGGCTGAAGCTAAGACCTCACCGAAGAGGAAGGCTGCAGAGGCGCCGGCGGCAAGGAGGACCTCGCCCAGGTCCAAGCACTGACTGGACCGACTGGTGCGCGTTCAGATGTGCGATTCCTCTTCTCGATGTGTCAGATCCGTAGCTCGAGCGATTGGGGAGCAATCTTGGGAGTTTCAAACTGCTATATGGTCATGGAATTGTTGGAATGAAATGTAATGCCGTGCTTCTATAGGTGAATCAAATCCTTTGGAAATATATCTGATCAATTTTGAAGTTAAACTCTGCTAAAATATTGGTCCTGCCCTGGTTTCTGAAAATCCAGTGTTTCTTGGTTACAGCTTGATCGAAATGTTTGAATGAAATGTGGTGTTTGTACTCTGGATCGAATCACGTTTCTGATCTAATTGTGGAATACTATTTTCTTGCAGCACTACTTTCAGACAATATAATCCTGTCCTTGTATCTGAAATCCCCAATTATTTGTTCTTGTTTGACTCTTCTAACATTTTCTGTCACCAGCTGAAGGTACCATATGAATTGCAAACTGAATTAAGACGAAATTTCCAATCTCTTCTTGTGTGTGCTAGTACGAGTACATGTTAAAAACTTACAATAGGAACATCCAACGAAAAGAATACATTCAGGCCATCAACTATAATTTTGGGTTTTGTATCTGTACCTATGGAGCAGGGACTCTTACCAAGTCCACAGCTATTAGTATGTGAAGAAGCTGCAAGGACTATCAGCTTCATGCAGTGAAATCCGAGGCCATTCTTTCGATTTCCTCTAGCAGCCGCTCCTTCTATTCTGCCATGTCCTCGTTTTGCTTCTGAAGGTCCTCGATCTGTTTGGTCTGTTCTGAATCCTTCCTGCAATTACATAGGAAATTGGGGATGCTTGGGTAATCTGAAGTAGAGATGAGGCTAGTAAAATCTTGACCAGAAATTAAGAATGTGCTCAGACATTGTGCTCACCTATTCATGAATGACAGGTTAAGCTTTAGTGACCTGACCTCCTTTTCCAGATTTTCGCAGCGCTTAAGCACAGCTTGCATGTCGGGTGGTATTACTGGTGTGGAATTTCTTAGCTTTAATTCTGCCAATCTGAACCATAAGAAGTTAATAACATGATCAAACATTGCTTTTTTGCACGAGGGAGTATTCAATTTGCTCAACAGAGCATCCCCTGACACCTTTTTTTTTGTTTTTGTTTTGCTCAAGAGCAATTCAAGGTTTTGGAGTTAGAAATTGAATGGTTGATGTCGTCTTCGATCCAGAGGGGCCCTAACTCCTGGGGATTGGAACACATTCCTTAAGGCCTTGTTTAACTCTAAGGTATTTCCACCCCTAAGATATTTGCTGTGTATTTGGTGAAACTCTACTAGGGCATCTACTCTATCATGTAACCAAACTCCAGAACAGAGGCTCCCTTGCTGTGTATTTTAATCCTGAAATCATTATTAAACTTCTCTCTGATATTATTTATGGCTTGTAACTACATACAATATCCTCGGTACTACACAATTCTATTTGCTTAGAAACGAATTGGTACCAAGCGGTGTTACTGTGGCATCATATCATGCCAGTTGTTTAGATGAAACGCATCAAACCAATAGCACTTGATGGATTGAAGTTGAAAGAACCATGCGCTGATCGGCTGATGTTACAAATAGAGAAGTGCAGAAAAGAAGTGTCACATACCCACATTATCATTGCAATCATCAATATTAAAAAAACTAATCTCACAGGATGATGCATAGCCACAAGTAAGCATATACTAGCATGAATAGAGTCAAATTTTCCTCATTTTCACCAGTTCATCACCAGTCAAAAACAACAGACTGAACATTACACGAGCATGAACAAGAACGGCAATAGAAATTTGTTGGGCTTGCTCATGCATGAAGTGCCAGAAATCTAAAATAATGGGGAAATTCGTAAAACAGTTGATCATAATCAGTACAAAAATGTGACTGTAATGTAGGGCGCATCATAGAACAAAGAATAGAACGATGAGATTTGACAGAACTCCTAAACAAACTAAGATGTATCACTTCACTTTAGTTCTGGGAGGATGAAGTCTATTCTTGTAATTTACCCCTGAACTCCTAATATTAGACCAAAAGAAATGTCATGATTAAAGGCTGGTGGTATCATATATTCTTAGAAATAAAAATATGCAAGGGGCTTTCCAACGTACTTCAGTAAATAAAGCCATGATATAGATTAGCAATTGTCGAAACGCTCAAGTTACTGGTATAAAAGTTTTGCAAATTACTGGTATCAAAGTTTTGCAACCTTGGTACCTCTATGTTTTTATTTTTATTTTTATAAAAGGGTTTCCCCCGGTTTCCATATAAAGAAACAAGTTACAAAGTCATCCACCTCACACAACAACCACCTCTAAGTCATTAGACATGAAAAGGAAGCGCTACTACAGGGGAAAGCCCAAGATAAAAGCTCAGACAAGCCAAATCTAGACTAAACCTGATAAGCAGCTGCTACCAAATTCACAGCAAAAGGTTTGATCCAGTGCAACATAACGCAACTGGAAAGAGCAAAAAAACGTCAGCATTCTCCACCAGCCTCACTTCGCCTTTTCTCCCTTTTTTTAGCCAGAACCAATCTTTGGAATCCATGGTGCCCATCCTCGTTGATCCCTGAACACATCAACCGCGATTTGCTCTAGTAGTCTTGCGCCCAGTCGTAGCTCCCCTTTGCGCTTTTCTTCACTTGCAAATTGCTCCAAAAATCAATCCAGTAACAAGCACGAAACATAACTACGTACGGATCATTCGGCCAAACATGTTGGAAACAGGCCAAATTTTTGACTTTCCAAATGCTCCACATCACAGCCGCAACACCAACAAGTATAACTTTCCTTTTATCCCCAGAAAATTTCTTAAGCCAGATTACCAAACATTCCTCAACATTCTTATTTCCCCAAAAGCGACGCTAACCACATTCCACATGTACCGTGCAAGTCATCAATAACTTTATCAATAGTGTGACCTCAAAGTTCCAAATTTCTTGCAACTCTTATTTTACGACGGGCTTCAATGTCCTCAAAAGAGCTTTGAGACATCACTTGGTCTTCTTGACTATTTTGATCACCGTCTTGATCATCAATTTGAGCTTGCTCAACTTCTTGAGTTTGCTCTTTATCATGAGATTGATCTTGGACATCATTTGGGGTTGCACCATCATCATTGGGTTGTTCTTGTTCAACACTTGGTGCTTCTCCATCAATCTCATTAGGTTGATCTTGTCCTTGATCTTTCTCATGAGAGGGAGGGTCTTGAGCTTGTTCTTCGGTTGGTGTAATATTGTCCACAAGATCCGGAGCTTGTTGAGCTTGTGAGGATGAGGGCTCCACTTGAGTAGAGCATAGTCCTTCCCGAGGCGCGACACCGTGTGGGGAGGTGAAATCCCGTCCCCATTCTTGCTATGGCGTCTTGAGGTATTTCATCATCTCGCACAAACATCAACTTGCCCCACTTGGGAGCCATCATTTTCTTCGAATGTCACACTACAAGATTCAATGACAATAGCCGAGACTTTGTCAAAGACTCTATAAGTGTGAGATTCGGCACCGTAACCAACAAAAATACCCTCCAAAGCTTTAGGTGCAAATTTAGACAAACGAACTCCTTTGATTTTATAGAAACACTTACAACCAAATACTCGGAAGTAGGAGATATTGGGCTTGTTTCTGGTGAGGATTTCATAAGGAGTCTTGTTCAAGCCCTTGCGGAGATAAAGCCGGTTTGAGGAATGACATGCGGTGGAGATGGCTTCGGCCCAAAAGTCATAGCGAGATTTATACTCCGACAACATAGACCTTGCCATATCCATGAGAGTCCGGTTCTTCCTCTCTGCAACACCATTTTGTTGAGGGGTATATGCAGCGGAATATTGATGTCTTATCCCCTCATCACTAAGAAAGTCATTGAGTGTGTAGTTCTTGAACTCGGAGCCGTTGTCACTTCCTATTGCCAATATAGTGAGGTTGTGTTGACGTTGCACCTCGGTGTCAAAGTCGATGAAGATTTGTTGAGTCTCATCCTTCTTCTTGAGAAAGAAAACCCAAGTATATCTTGAATAATCATCAACAATAACCAAACAATGTTTCTTCGCACCAAGACTTGCATGAGTAGTGGGACCAAAAAGGTCCACATGAAGGAGTTCCAATATTCTCTTGAAAGAGATGATGGTCTTGCTTGGATGTGGAGAATCATGCATTTTACCTTCAAGCACAAGCCCTACAAACACGATCTTTGGAAAAACAAACATTGTCCTTTAGTCCAACAATATGGTTTCCCTTGTGGAGACTTTGCAAAGTCTCCATGTTGACATGGGCCAAGCAGCGATGCCACAACCAACCCACATCCGCCTTTCCGAATAAGCACATCACATTTGTAGTGGTTTCCCCCGAAAATTCAACCACATACAAGCTGTTTTCGACGTACCCAACGAAAGCGACTTTTAGAGTCTTGCTCCACAAGAGAACCACAATATCAACAACAATGAAGACGGCGAAACCCATCTTGCCTAGGGCATGAACGGACAATAAATTGTAACCAAGAGTCTTGACAAGCATGACGTCCACAAGAGTAATGTTGTGTGCAATGGCGGAGCTTGAAGAATAACCATGGGTGGGCCAGCCTACAAGAAAACCTAAAAATAATGTTGTCAAACATTCCACTTCTCTAAGGCCCTTTCCATTGTTGTTGCAATTGGTAAAATTGAAAAATAAATTTCGAAAGATTCCATCCTATCAAATTGCTAACAAAGAATTTAGGGGGGAAAATACTCAGCCGTGTAAATTGTAGATGAGTATTAGCTTGATCTTGTTGCAGCCCGGCCTGCCGGCTGCTGGATATTTGGCCGCCGCAGCCCCATCCGGTGCCTATGGCTGCGCAGTACCGGAGTAGGCAAGTAGTTGACTCTTGTATCATCCTCGCTCCACCGATTCTCTCTAATTCCGCCTACTTTGTATGCATAAATCGCTACAACTAGCGGTGGCAAGGCACCTTCCATGATCGCTCCTCCGTTGAGAGAAACTTGAGCGAACGAGTAAGAGTATGAGACAGTCCGGAAGAAAGCATAGCGGGCAGGTCAATGTGTGCCGATGGGCTCTCATAGAATGCATAGAAGTCAATATCCTTTTAGCAAAAAACATGGGCGGGCCACGGCCCGGGTTGGCCCCAACTAAGCTCCACCAAGTGTGTGCAACCACAACCTTGCCAAGACCCAATACCTCGGATTTGGAGTTGTCGCCGAAGGTAACGGTCCACATGTCCAAGTTAGGCTTCAACTCCGTAACGAGGTCCTTGCCGCCGGTCATATGACTTGTGCATCCACTATCAAGCACCCATTTTGATCCTCCAACGACATAGTCCTACATGAGATCAAGTCTTTGTTTTAGGTCCCCATTTCGCAATGGGTCCTCTTTTGTTGGTAACAAGGGTCTTAGGAACCCAAATAGACCAAGCAATATAACCATCATATGGACCAACATATTTAGCATAGACATCTCCATAGTAATCACGGAATAGCACATAATGAGGGTTATATTTTCCCGCAAAATTATTGTGAGTGGTATTGTCCATAGTGACATCACCACCCACAACATTTTTCTCCTTTGCTTGTGCGGGCTTGGCCTTCTTGTTCTTGTTTGTGTTCGGCTTATATCCAATCCCATCCTTCCCATTGTTTGATCTTTGATTGCTCAAAAGATCATCCAAATTTTTCTCACCTTGGGGAGGAAAGGACATAGCAAACTTGGCCTTCAACCTAGTGTTCTCCTTAATAACATTCACATGATCACAAGAAGAAGTAGAAGAACTAGGCATATCATTTTTAGTTAATTTAATTTGAAGTTGCTCATGAGACTTGGTAAGGGTAGAGAATCAACTTTCCAAGGCCTTGTGAGTCTTTTCAAGTTTCTCTAACTCCTTGGTTAGTTTAGCATGACCAACACCAAATTCAACTTTTTTCCTTTTTTAAGAACATTAGATAAGGCAATAGCATGATCACGCTCTTTAGTGAGGTTGGATAAGGTTTCATTGTGAATTTCCTCAATGGAAGACAACTTTTCCTCTAGAGCTTCTCTAAGCTCTTGTTCTTCCCCAAGAGCTTGAGATAATGCACCAATCTCATCGGCATTTCTCTCTCAAATCTCTCCTTGAGATCAAGGAGATCATTGGCATGTGCAATCCTATCCAAGATAACTTGGACATGCTTTTTTGGGTTCACCTTGAAAGTTAGAGATAAATTCATCCAAGCTAATAATTTCTCTCTTTATCTTGAGACTCTCAACATCACACTCCGAAACAATAGTCTTTGGAGGTGGGTTTGGATGAAGTAGTTACCTCGGAAGTCTTGGCCACGAGGCACTTGTTGAGGTTGAAAGAGAGGTCCTCATTGGGAGATTCGAAGAGAGATGTCATAGGGGTAGAGGCACTAGTGGCCTTTTCACTTAATGTGTATTCGTGAACATCTTCTTCATCTCCGGAAGTGAGAACATGAGAAGTCTTGACCATGAAACATCTTGCATTGTTGGAGGAGTCCTCATTGGGAGATTCAAAGAGAGATTATGAAGGTGTGGAGGTGATAGCAATGGCGGCCACCTCACTTCTTGAGTCGTCTTTGTCATCTTCTTCTTATCCGGAAGAATACTCCTCACGGGCAATCAACACATACTTTGATGGCTTCTTGGTAATGTCATAGCCACTTTTCTTGACAATTGGCTTCTTGCGAGGGACCTTTGACTTGTCCTTGAGGATGAGATTTCCACCATGATCTTCTCTATTCTCATATGGGCACTCGGCAATAAAGTGATCTTGATTGCCACAATTGTAGCAAGTTCTAACTCTTGGGCCCTTGGCATCTCCTCTTTGGTTTCCCTTTAACTTGTACTTGGAAGGATCTCTCCAAAAGGATTTTGTGAGAAGAGCAAATGATACGTCTCCGACGTATCGATAATTTCTTATGTTCTATGCCATATTATTGATGATACCTACATGTTTTATGCACACTTTATGTCATATTCGTGCATTTTCCGGAACTAACCTATTAACAAGATGCCGAAGTGCCGGCTCTCGTTTTCTGCTGTTTTTGGTTTCGTAAATCCTAGTAACGAAATATTCTCGGAATTGGACGAAACGAAGACCCAGGGGCCTATTTTTCCACGGAGCTTCCAGAAGACCGAAGAACATACGAAGTGGGGCCACGAGGTGGCGACACCACAAGGCGGCGCGGCCTAGGGGGGGCCCACGCCGCCCTATGGTGTGGCCCCCTCGTCAGGCCCCTGACTCTGCCCTTGCGCCTACTTAAAGCCTCCGTCGTGAAACCCCTGATGCGAAAAACCACGATACGGAAAACCTTACTGAGACGCCGCCGCCGCCGATCCCATCTCGGGGGATTCTGGAGATCTCCTCCGGCACCCTGCCGGAGAGGGGATTCATCTCCCGGAGGACTCTACACCGCCATGGTCGCCTCCGGAGTGATGAGTGAGTAGTTCACCCCCGGACTATGGGTCCATAGCAGTAGCTAGATGGTTGTCTTCTCCTCATTGTGCTTCATTGTTGGATCTTGTGAGCTGCCTAACATGATCAAGATCATCTATCCGTAATACTCTATGTTGTGTTTGTCGGGATCCGATGGATAGAGAATACCATGTCATGTTAATTATCAAGTTATTACATATGTGTTGTTTATGATCTTGCATGCTCTCCGTTACTAGTAGAGGCTCGGCCAAGTTTTTACTTTTAACTCCAAGAGGGAGTATTTATGCTCGATAGTGGGTTCATGCCCGCATTGACACCGGGACGATGGACGTAAAGTTCTAAGGTTGTGTTGTGTCGTTGCCACTAGGGATAAAACATTGGCGCTATGTCCGAGGATGTAGTTGTTGATTACATTACGCACCATACTTAATGCAATTGTCCGTTGTTAGCAACTTAATACTCGGAGGGGGTTCGGATGATAACCCGAAGGTGGACTTTTTAGGCATAGATGCAGTTGGATGGCGGTCTATGTACTTTGTCGTAATGCCCAATTAAATCTCACTATACTTATCATGTCATGTATGTGCATTGTTATGCCCTCTCTATTTGTCAATTGCCCGACCGTAATTTGTTCACCCAACATGCTTTTATCTTATGGGAGAGACACCTCTAGTGAACTCGTGGACCCCGGTCCATTCTTTAATACTCGAAATACAAATCTGCTGCAATACTTGTTTTTACTATTTTCTCTCGCAAACAATCATCTTCCACACAATACGGTTAATCCTTTGTTACAGCAAGCCGGTGAGATTGACAACCTCACTGTTTCGTTGGGGCAAAGTACTTTGGTTGTGTTGTGCAGGTTCCACGTTGGCGCCGGAATCTCCGGTGTTGCGCCGCACTACATCCCGCCGCCATCAACCTTCAACGTGCTTCTTGGCTCCTCCCGGTTCGATAAACCTTGGTTTCTTTCCGAGGGAAAACTTGCTGCCGTGCGCATCATACCTTCCTCTTGGGGTTGCCCAACGAACGTGTGAAATACACGCCATCAAGCAATGTGACCATGTAGATCACGTTGAGTTCTTCGGAGTGTCCTTCATACTTAGTTTGAATCAAATCTTCATCATCCTCTACACAAACATGTGCCTTCAATGCAAGGTTTTCACTTCTCTTCATCCCAATAGCTTGGGCATGACTATCAACCGCAATGTTTGACTCAACTTTGAAAGCATCCATTTCTTGCATGACATCATTCGGGGTCATTTGCTCAAAGTTGTGCTTGTTCTTGAGAATCCTTAGATCGACCGGTTCAAAGGGCAATAGAGCATTGATGTACTCCCTCTTGATCCAATCATCATCAATATAAGTGGCACCAAGGTCTCGAAAGGAGATAGAAAGAGCCTTGAGACGGCGGTACATATCCTGATGATGTTCACCATCTTCCATGTAGAATCCTTCGGCTTTATTGCTAACCTCTTGGAACTTATTTTGCCTCATGCTTGAGCTTCCAATGAATGTTTTGGCGAGAATATCCCAAGCATCCTTGGTGTCGTTGCCTATTCGACGGTACTTCGGAGGAGGGATCCTCACGAGGGAGAGAATAAGTAGGGGCCATCGGGCGGAGAGTCCTCGGGACGGTGGTACGCGATTTACCCAGCCTTCGGAACACCCGCACGATGATAGGGCCTACTGCTGCTTGTCTGGAATTATCTGGGCGCTTTCGCGTTATTACAATGAGTTATGATTGTGCCTCTAGGGCTCCCTGGATCCGGCTTATAAAGGCGCTCGGATCTAGGGTTTACACGAAGAGTCCTAGCCGGAATACAAGATGCCTAACTACGGAATATTACATTGTCATGCACGTCAAGGATCCACCTTTCCTTATTGGCCGTATTGGATCCGGATACTTCATGGGCCTTCACTGGATCCGACTATCTTCATAGGGCGGTTAAGATCCGGCTCCTCAGTTACTCGGGCTGGACTTCATCCATCTTGATCTACAACAACCGGGCCGCCCGATGGGCCTCATGCCATCATCACCATCTATGGGCCACCCGGGCTTGCCGGATCTAGGCCACGCCGTTGATACACCCATAAAGTATACCCACAACACTTGGCGGTTGTTGCCTTCTCGATGTAGGGTCTATCATCCTCGCTAACAGCCTTGTTGAATCATATATAAGACGGTGGCGTTGAGTTGACAATCAACCACTTCCCTACGAGACAAACCATTAGGATTGTGAGGCTTGTATCCTTCCACAACAATTCTCCATAGTTCAATACACGAGGAATTTAAATAAGACTTCATCTTGGTTTGCCACAAGGAAAAAGCATTAGGATTAAGTGACGGTGGATCTCCTCGTGGATTAATGCGAGGGTGAGGAATGGGAGGATCCGGAGAGTACACGGGCGGAGGAGCAACCGCCGAGTACACTCCATTTGCATTAGGATCTATCTTGGGAGGGGACTCACCACTACCCTCTCCATCCTTGGTTTCGGCCTCCGTAGGGGCACCAAGGGAGGTCTTATCCACAATAGGAGTGACAACCTCGGTAGTGGTGGTAGGAGGGATATGAGGTTTATTGGCTTGTATAAAGCTCATCATCATCTCCCTTAATTCACTCATGGAGTCATTCATCGAGGAGATTGACGATTTCATCTCCTTAATGTCCTCCATGGATGCGGGCTCCGAACTAGCAACCCCCTCTTCGGCCATACTCTTTTAGGCGGTAAAGCCCGAATAAGAACTACCAATTGAAAGGATCGTATGACACCTAGAGGGGGGGGTGAATAGGTGTAATCTCAAATTTTAATTATTTTTCAAATTAGGCTTGACACAAAGGTAAATTCTCTAGATATACAACTAGGTGAATTCACCTATATGACAAGATACAAGCAACAATATAAGATACAAGTAGTAAAGGCGGTGAGAGGATAGACGTAACCGAGGTGGAGCACACGGAGAGACGACGATATGATTCCCGTAGTTCCTTCCTTGTAAAGGGAAGTACGTCTACGTTTGGAGGGGTGTGGTGCCACGAAGGCCAACCAACGCTATGAAGGCTCACCCAGTTCTCCGCTGAGCAACGCCACAAAGACCTAGCCCACTCTCCACTAAGCGGTTGCCTTGAGGTCGCAACCAAGCACATTTACACAAAGCTTGGGGCACACATCCACAACCAAATTGGAGGCTACCAAGATGTAACCACGAAGCTTTACCTGAAGAGTAGCTTCGGGGTCACCTCACAAAGATCCACTAAGAATGTTGATGAAACACAAATTCCTTTAGTGGACGAGTAGATCTAGGTTATCTCTACCAAATCCTGAAGTATGGTGGAGTTTGAGTGGAGGAGTAGAGAGATCTAGGCGTTTTGAGCTCAACAATGGTGGTCTCAGATTTGGTATTTTTGTTGGTCAAAACCATTTGGGAAGAAGAGTCTTTTATACCCCGGAGGGGATCCTGCCGTTGGAGATGGTGTGACCAGTAGTACCGGCCAGGTTGGTCCGGTACTACTGGCCGTGGTCAATGCGGCACGCAGAGATGGAGGCGACATGGCGCGTAGGGGAGGAGCCACGGGCCGGGGGGGGGGGGGGGGGGAGACTGGAGGCTCCGGCTAAGGTACCATTCCGGGTACCGCCGGGGGGCCCCCACCCCCCGGACCATCT
Organism: Lolium rigidum; assembly: GCF_022539505.1. NCBI lineage: Eukaryota > Viridiplantae > Streptophyta > Magnoliopsida > Poales > Poaceae > Lolium > Lolium rigidum. The sequence goes on along the minus strand of NC_061508.1, from coordinate 9,658,582 downwards.
CTCCGAGCAAGAGCCGCTTAGCGGTACCGCGGGCGGTACCACGCCCGGAGGCTCCGGCCGTGGGCAAGCCGGTGGTACCGCCGGCGCCTCCGGCCGCTCGCCCATCCTCTCCATTTCCTTCTCCTTTTTCTTTTCTTTCTTCCTTTGTTCCTTCTTTTCTTTCTTCCATCTAAGCTCGAATATGAAGATCATTTCATTTCCCGGAAATAATAACTTCAAGCTCTTCAACTTTTGGGCATAATGATCATTGCTACACCTTCAATTCTTATACAAAATAATTAGTTAAATATAACCATTGTCATCAACACCAAAACCACTTACTTAAGGAGATATGTTCTTTCAGTGGAGGCCAACCCGATCCTCTACAAGGACGTTTCGTTGCCGTGCGGGTGGCGGCCGAGCCGGGCCAGGGTGCCGGTGCCTCAAACGCTCGTCGACGCGACCGACTTCCGAGGAGGAGGTGCGCCGATGGCTTCGGTTTCTCCCGCCGGCGCCGCGCCGGGATCGCAGCTATCACCGACGCTATTTCTAGTGTGCGTTCTTCACATGGGAGCACGAGGCTCGCCGCGCAACGGAGTTCGTCCGGGATTTCCATCACGACGAGGACTACAGCAAGTCGGACATTGTCCCCGAGGGGTACGACGAGGACGCGACCACCGCCGAGGCCCTCCGCTTGTCGAAGCTGGAGGAGGACGAGCGCTGGAGCTAGGAGCCTAGCATGGACGACGTGCTCCGGCTTAGCGCGCTCGTGGCGGAGCACCAGGCGAAGGCTGCCGCCGCCTCCACCGCTACCTCCTCACGCGCCGCCGCCGGCTCGGTGGGGCGGCTAGATGGTCCCGCCGCCACCGCATCGCAGTAGGTGCCTCGGGCCTACCCCGAGTACCCCGCTTGGCCGCCGGGCAGGCCCGTGGACATTGCCAACGGTAGTCGACCTCACCAAGGACGACGACGAGGACTAGTAGTGGGCGGTGGAGACATCGGCTGCCGGCGAATAGCCTGCCGACGGTCGTAGTAGTACTTTTTTTCTTCGAATTTGACTATGTAAATTAATTATCTTTTTATGCAATGGAAAAAAATTAAAATGCCCACTAAATTCATTTAAATATTTAAAATAGTTTTCACCCTCGCGCGTCGATAGGGCTGCCGCCCATGGCGCACATCTGTGCTGCCCCACTGGACCACGCACATGGCCGTGGCGCACATCACATTGCGCCACGGGTGAGGGAACATTATTGGCCCGATATGCGTGGCGCAGACCCCTGCGCCACGTGTAGACCAGTTTGGTGCGCCATGGGTGGGCCTTTTCCTACTAGTGGCAGCGGTGTGATTGCCGCCTGTTTGGTTGATCTCATAGGAATAGCACCTCGTAGGCAAAGGACGACACCATCTCAAGGAGGCATCGGCTTCAAAATCCACTTCCTTCTCACCACCGTGGTGAGGTTGGGAAGCAGAGGAGAGGCTTATCCCGAATCGATGCCTACCATCCACTAACTTGGATCTTGTCACTCGGAGCGTAGAGAGATGCACCGCATCCATTCCCCCCTCCCCACCAATGCTGGTCGGGAGAAAAAGAGGCGAATCACCAGGAGGTCGCCATTCTCCCCCTCGCCGCCAGGAGAGCTTCGATATCTTGGCTTCTGCACAGGCGTCGTAGATCCACCGCTGCTACTTTATTGAAGAAGATGGTATCGCCTCTTCTCCCGCTCGCCTCTGACCAGAGGAGCCACAGCAGCAGAGGCATACACCACGGATAAGATTCATGACACCACCTCCGACATACTACCCGACAACACCACCTAAAACTACTTCTAAACTACTCTGACACCCTTCCAAGACACACTTCAGCCAGCTATTGCAGCGGAGCGGCCGTCGGCGGCCCGGTCAACGGCGGGCGACTGTCAAGACGACAAGGTGGAGGGAGAGAGCCCAGTTTGCTTATCAAATAGCAGAAAAACACACAGATTTTGTTGGCGCCAATTCCCTATCGGTTTTCCCGCCACGCGCGTCTCTCTCACTTATAAACCTCCCCCATGACTCCTCTCTCTCTCATCCCATCCCCCTCCGCCGCAATCCAGACCCAGACAGATCGCCGGATCCACGAGCAGAGAGAGTTCGGCCGGATCCCACCCATCTCACCATGGTGGTCGCGCTCGGCCTCGGCCGGTTCTACGGCAGCGGCCTCCCGCGCCCGCGCGTCTTCCCCGGCGACCGCGTCGACCCGCCGGCGCCCGTCACCGACGCGCTCCTCTGCTGGGCGCGCGAGGCGCACTGGTCCATGGGCGGCCTCGGCGCCAAGCGCCTCCGCCTGCAGGGCCGAATCGAGGGCAACCTCGTCAAGCTCCGCCGCACCGCGCGCCGCGACGCCAAGGCCCGCGCCGCCGGGGAGAGGCCCGCCTCCCTCGACGCGCTCGGGTCAGACGACGACGAGGAGTCGGACAGGGAGGAGGTCAAGGCCCAGGAGCGGGCCCTCAGGCGGGAGGTCGTCGACGAGGAGGACTCCGACTCCAGCGACTCGGAGGACGAGGAGTTGGTGGCGCTCGTGACAATCGCCGCCGCCGCCAAGAGGAAGCGCGCCAGGAAGCTCTTCGACGAGTTCGACCAGCTGGAGGGAGGCAGGAAGAAGAAGCAGAAGGTCGCGGTCGGCACTCCGGCCAAGGCCTCCCCAAAGAAGAAGTCTGCGGCTCCTGCTCCAGCTGCTGCAGCTCCCGTGAAGGCCTCACTGAAGAAGAAGGTGGCTGAAGCTAAGACCTCACCGAAGAGGAAGGCTGCAGAGGCGCCGGCGGCAAGGAGGACCTCGCCCAGGTCCAAGCACTGACTGGACCGACTGGTGCGCGTTCAGATGTGCGATTCCTCTTCTCGATGTGTCAGATCCGTAGCTCGAGCGATTGGGGAGCAATCTTGGGAGTTTCAAACTGCTATATGGTCATCGAATTGTTGGAATGAAATGTAATGCCGTGCTTCTATAGGTGAATCAAATCCTTTGGAAATATATCTGATCAATTTTGAAGTTAAACTCTGCTAAAATATTGGTCCTGCCCTGGTTTCTGAAAATCCAGTGTTTCTTGGTTACAGCTTGATCGAAATGTTTGAATGAAATGTGGTGTTTGTACTCTGGATCGAATCACGTTTCTGATGTAATTGTGGAATAATATTTTCTTGCAGCACTACTTTCAGACAATATAATCCTGTCCTTGTATCCGAAATCCCCAATTATTTCTTCTTGTTTGATTCTTCTAACATTTTCTGTCACCACCTGAAGGTACCATATGAATTGCAAATTGAATTAAGACGAAATTCCCCATCTCTTCTTGTTTGTGCTAGTACGAGTACATGTTAAAAACTTACAATAGGAACATCCAACGAAAATAATACGTTCAGGCAATCAACTATAATTTTGGGTTTTGTATCTGTACCTATGGAGCAGGGACTCTTACCAAGTCCACTGCTATTAGTATGTGAAGAAGCTGCAAGCACTATCAGCTTCATGCAGTGGAATCCGAGGCCATTCTTTCGATTTCCTCTAGCAGCCGCTCCTTCTATTCTGCCATGTCCTCGTTTTGCTTCTGAAGGTCCTCGATCTGTTTGGTCTGTTCTGAATCCTTCCTGCAATTACATAGGAAATCAGGGATGATTGGGTAATCTGAAGTAGAAATGAGGCTAGTAAAATCTTGATCAGAAATTAAGAATGTGCTCAGACATTGTGCTCACCTATTCATGAATGACAGGTTAAGCTTTAGTGACCTGACCTCCTTTTCCAGATTTTCGCAGTGCTTAAGCACAGCTTGCATGTCGGGTGGTATTACTGGCGTGGAACTTCTTTGCTTTGATTTTGCCAATCTGAACCATAAGAAGTTAATAACATGATCAAACATTGCTTTTTTGCACGAAGGAGTATTCAATTTGCTCAACAGAGTAATCCCCTGACACTTTTTGGTTTTGCTCAAGAGCAATTCAAGGTTTTGGAGTTACAAATTGAATGGTTGATGTCATTTGGAGAAATTCGATCCAGAGGGGCCCTAAGAGCATTTGCACTCGCCTTCCCCAAAGACCCCCCATACGCTTTGTGGGGGCGCCGATGTTAAAAATCGCGCCCATCCACGGCTCCCAATTTGTTTTTCGCGCCGGCGCGACCCAACTTTCCATCTGGCGCTCCCAGGCCAAACCCAGTAGAAAGGGAGGCTAGCGGGGGCGCCGCTAGTTCCGCCGATTCCCGCCTACATCTTCCCACCTTTTCCACCGCTTCCCGCCATTTTCGTCGCTATATGAAGGCAGGAAGTGGTGGATGTGGAAGGGCCACATATCACCCTAGTTTTATAGATTTTTCTCTCACACATTGGGACATCCTAGCCATGGCTTAATAGGATTGATAGAATACTCATACCAGCAAGTTGCAACTTCTTTTTCGAAAGTTCATCTTCAAAGAACTCCGAGGTTAAGCGTGCTTGGCTTAGAGCGATTTGAGGATGGGTGTCCGACCGGGAAGTCCTTCCCGGATGCGCACAAGTGAGGATAAAGTGAGTAGAAAAAGACGTGTGTTAGTTTATGGGGCTAGTCTAGAGATCCTAAAGAGCTGCCAGGGGTGGCATGCACATCTCACGCGGTGATCTTGCCCTTACCCACGCGGAGGTGGAGGCGCTCAGCGCCTCAACTAACCCTGTCCACCGGGGTTCATGTCATCAGGAGTTGTGTAACTGAGCGGTGTCTCCGGTGCAGAAAAATCGACAACAAACAGATCAAGAAAACCTAGAGAATACATATGCATGTCCTCAGAAGATGTGTAACCGAACGGCGGCTCCTGCGTGGCTAACTCGACAGCAAAATGACAAAGAAAACCGAGAGAAAACCCATGGCGCCACGAGGCGCCATTACTGAGAGAAAACGCACCTGCATACGCCTTCCGAATATTAGATTTCCAATTGAAAGTGCTACATCCCTCCCATTAATTCCCCAGAAAACTCATATCCCGGAAAGACAAAGGGAAAAAGAACATTCGATCTACTCGCAACAAAGGGAAAAAACAAGATCTAAGTAGGCAGAAAGTAGCGACGACACTTACCGCTAGAGAAGGAAAAATGGCCACCGACGACGAGAAGGAACAAGTCGACGAAAACGGGGAAACAACACCGCCGACGACGAGCAGAAACTGCTAGTACCCAAGAAGAAAGGAGACGAACGATATGACTAAGGAAAAAAACAGGGATAAAAGCAGAAGCTAATCTAGTCGCCCTAAAACCGTTAAGTCCGCCGCGGGCCCATTACGAGAAGGAGGACGGTTGGCAAACGTGTTAAAGCTCAGCACGTGTCGCGCGGGAGGCAGTTCACCGGCAATTTCCGCGCACCACAACCACGTGTCGCGTGCAGAGTAAGCCGTCTCCCTTCGAAAAGATCAGCCTTTTCTAGAGTTTTCGGTTTCGAACTCGTTGAGACTATATGTTTGTGGTTTGTGGCTTTATATATAAAACTGGGCCGTTCGGTCTTATGTTTTTAATTTAAAATGGGCCGAAAAACTCCCCATAAATACCTCACAAGACGGGGCGTTGGGAAATTTTCGGGATTTGGTCATGGGTGAAATTTTCCCTCCCAACCCCAAAAAATCTGAGAAGTAAACAGCGCCTAAGGCCTCGTTCGGTTCCTGCGGGATCAATCCGCGCAGGGAAGTAACCACCCGTGTATTCGGGTGATCCCATCATGTCACCCCAATCCCACCAACCCTCCCCCTGCCGGATTCTGGTCCCTACTGCTCATTCGGTTAATCCCGCTGGAGCACACACATGCAGCGCCTAGCAGCTAGCAGCAGCACATGCAGTTAGGCAGCGGCAATGGACAAGCAGCATCAGCTCGTTAGTGCACACAGCAGATAATAAGTACTCCATAGCAACTTTGAATCAATTTTCGGTGACAATGAAAACTCGATTTCAGTAAAATTGTTATCTCAAACAAAATACACATCAAGTGCTCTGAAAGAGTCATCAGCTTATTACAATAACACAAACATAAATATCAATTTGTTCAGTTTGAAGCATGAAGCATCAAGTTCTCTGATCCAGGAGGTCCTTGAACTCTTCACAACTGGAAGGATGATTTGGCAACTCAGCTCCTCATTCCTCTCTTTTTCTTAGCATCTAATTTTCAAAGAGTACGCTGACTGAAGGTGCTTCCCAAAGAGTACGCTGACACGAGTTCATCATTCAGGTCCTGCACCCCAATCGCCACACAATTCGCAGCTCGGCGATAGTGCACCGCCACGTTTAGATGAAAGTACAAGTAGCAACATGACTAAACCAAAGCTAGCTTGTACTACATGGCTGAACCAAACATCAGTTTAGCAGTCTTTTTGCCAATATTACACCACATATTGACATATATTCACGGCTAAATAGCAAAACGCAGCATAGAATAGCCAGATCAAAATAACTTGCTAGACATCTGATCAAACATTAGTCGGTTCATCCTTGATCTCCCATCATATAAGCTGGACATCGAAAGAAAATTGTGACAGACGACAAGATCTAAAAAAGCTTCATCATCATGTCATGTCTTTCTCCTGTATTTAAGAAATAATAAGGTGCTTCAGATTTACGTATCTTACAACTATTATAAATAAACTGATGGGCAGACAAAACAAGGTAAAAAGTTTGATCATTTGACATATCTATCATACAGATAAAATGATTACCAGCAAACAAGGTTACACACTCATACTTGTACAAAACAATCACTGGAGTATAACTTTTTTTTGCATGTTTCTGTGTCACTACAAAAAGGACCATTCTTTGGGCCTCTTGCTGATATACTCTGCGGCCACTAGCAATCAAAAACTAAAGAAACATGGCCATGCTAGGTCCTCGTTCGTGTAGTAATATGACATCCAGAATTGCATAATATACGACTGAAACTACCTGGAAACTTTGTCGCAAAAAAACTTCCTGGAAACTGTCATATGTAAAATAGCAGGATATGATCTATTTGAATGCACACTATGTTCTATTTTCGCAAGATAATTTAACTGACTTTACTTGTATAAAGAAACTAATGACGGAATAATTCTCAGGTTACTTCTTCAATCAGAAAACTCAACAAGTGACATTAGTAATATGCAAAGGCCCTAGTAAGATTATGTTTTCAACAGAAAACAAGTCTTATATTTTATATGAACTAAAAGGCCTGATCCCCTCTAACATTTCTGAAGAAACTGAGAATAGAACAAGGCAATAACGCATCACCAAATACCGATGCTACTTCAAGAATATCTCATCAAAGAAATCTACAGAGAAAACCCATGGCAGATAGCTATGCAAGCAGTAGGATATTACCAATAATACGTTGTCAGTGCATTTTTCAGAGCTATGCATACAAACTTCTGACAGCAGCCTCACAGTTATACATAAGTGTAGCTAAACCTACAAGAACACATACAAGATTCACTCGCTAGTCCAAAATCGTGTCACTCTTATTCTATCTCAAAATTTATGCTACACAAAATTGTGTCACTAGTCCAAGATTCGCTAACTACTGAAATTCATCACCAGAACTCCATCTTTATTACCGGTTGGACTATACAAAGCCTAGAGCTGAGTTACCAAATAATGCACCAACCACTCCACTAGTTTCCCCGATATTGCTCAAGCGTTGTGCTCTAGTAATAAAACAATTTTAGCTTGTGTATTAGCAAGTTGTATGAAACTGTAAGTTTAGCACCCATGTTCCAATCATACTTTGGAAACTGTTTTAGAAACTGATCTCAAAGGGAGCGGCCTAAGCTACTGCTAGTACTTGTATTCATGTGAGAACAATCGGCATCAATCAGTCTACAAAGACGCAGGATACAATACGTGTACTATGCTGAACTCCTCAGTTCGGTTCGTAAGTCTTGTTAGTGGATGCACCTGCTACACAGCCAAGAATATGTCGCACACAACCAGCTTCCAATACGGTCACTAATCATGCTGTCACTTAGCAATTGAGGTTCCAGGTGCTAGCTTACAGGAAAAAGAGTTAGTATGCCGCTACTGCCCAACCGTTCGAGCACACAAAGCTGCTACTGCCAACGCATCAACAGAGATTGTCGGGCGTTGCCAAGAACCCTAGAAATCGTCGACAGTCAAGAGGAGGAAGAAGAGTAGGGGCATACCAGTTCGACGCATCCGGAGATGGAGAGGGCGCCAGAGATGACGTCTCACGGGCGACGCCGAGCTCGGACGGAGGTGGGGTCGCCGGACCCCGCGCCGCTCGACTGGTCTCTCTGCCGCCGGGTTGGAGAGGGAGGAGGGAGGGAGAACCACGTGTCCTTGATCTGCTCGGCTAGTTGCGCCGCCGCTGTCCATCTGCCCCTGCCGCCGCGCCGCCGCGCCGCCGGCCCATCCAGATCGCGGGAGAGGGATAGGTCGGGGCGAGAGAGACGGGACACTGCGGTCTCGTACCGATTCGGGGATCTGGTCCACGGGATGAGAGTCGTGTATTTTTTTTCCCTGCGAAATGAAGGGGATTGGGGGGAAATTGGGCGTGGTCGAATCCCGGAAGGTTTTAACCGAACACGTCTTAATGGAGCGCCGGGATTAAACACCAGCGGGTCTGATCCTGGCTAAACCACGGGGATTTCGATCCGAAACCCCCCGGGTTGGGATGAAACGAACGAGGCCTAAACTAGTTTGCTTATCAGATTCGGATAGCAGAAAAGCACATAACATAATTTCTTGGCGCCAATCCCCTATCGGCTTTCCCGCCACGCGCGTCCCTCTCACCTATAAACTTCTCCCCACGACTCCTTTCTCTCTCATCCCACCCCCTCCGCCGCAATCCACCTCCGAGAGATCGCCGGATCCACCACATCTACATCTGAGAGATCGCCGGATCCACCAAGCGGAGAGAGTTCGGCCGGATCTCACCATGGTGGTCGCGCTCGGCCCCGGCCGGTTCTACGGCAGCGGCCTCCCGCGCCCGCGCGTCTTCCCCGGCGACCGCGTCGACCCGCCGGCGCCCGTCACCGACGCGCTCCTCTGCTGGGCGCGCGAGGCGCACTGGTCCATGGGCGGCCTCGGCGCCAAGCGCCTCCGCCTGCAGGGCCGCATCGAGGGCAACCTCGTCAAGCTCCGCCGCACCGCGCGCCGCGACGCCAAGGCCCGCGCCGCCGGGGAGAGGCCCGCCTCCCTCGACGCGCTCGGGTCAGACGACGACGAGTCCGACAGGGAGGAGGTCGAGGCCCAGGAGCGGGCCCTCCGGCGGGAGGTCGTCGACGACGCGGAGGACGACGACGACGACTCCAGCGAGTCGGAGGACGAGGAGTTGGTGGCGCTCGTGACAATCGCCGCCGCCGCCAAGAGGAAGCGCGCCAGGAAGCTCTTCGACGAGTTCGACCAGCTGGAGGCAGGTAGGAAGAAGAAGCAGAAGGTCGCGGTCGGCACTCCGGCCAAGGCCTCCCCAAAGAAGAAGTCTGCGGCTCCTGCTCCAGCTGCTGCAGCTCCCGTGAAGGCCTCACTGAAGAAGAAGGTGGCTGAAGCTAAGACCTCACCGAAGAGGAAGGCTGCAGAGGCGCGGCCGGCGGCAAGGAGGACCTCGCCCAGGTCCAAGCACTGACTGGACCGACTGGTGCGCGTTCAGATGTGCGATTCCTCTTCTCGATGTGTCAGATCCGTAGCTCGAGCGATTGGGGAGCAATCTTGGAGTTTCAAACTGCTATATGGTCATGGAATTGTTGGAATGAAATGTAATGCCGTGCTTCTATAGGTGAATCAAATCCTTTGGAAATATATCTGATCAATTTTGAAGTTAAACTCTGCTAAAATATTGGTCCTGCCCTGGTTTCTGAAAATCCAGTGTTTCTTGGTTACAGCTTGATCGAAATGTTTGAATGAAATGTGGTGTTTGTACTCTGGATCGAATCACGTTTCTGATCTAATTGTGGAATACTATTTTCTTGCAGCACTACTTTCAGACAATATAATCCTGTCCTTGTATCTGAAATCCCCAATTATTTGTTCTTGTTTGACTCTTCTAACATTTTCTGTCACCAGCTGAAGGTACCATATGAATTGCAAACTGAATTAAGACGAAATTTCCAATCTCTTCTTGTGTGTGCTAGTACGAGTACATGTTAAAAACTTACAATAGGAACATCCAACGAAAAGAATACATTCAGGCCATCAACTATAATTTTGGGTTTTGTATCTGTACCTATGGAGCAGGGACTCTTACCAAGTCCACAGCTATTAGTATGTGAAGAAGCTGCAAGGACTATCAGCTTCATGCAGTGAAATCCGAGGCCATTCTTTCGATTTCCTCTAGCAGCCGCTCCTTCTATTCTGCCATGTCCTCGTTTTGCTTCTGAAGGTCCTCGATCTGTTTGGTCTGTTCTGAATCCTTCCTGCAATTACATAGGAAATTGGGGATGCTTGGGTAATCTGAAGTAGAGATGAGGCTAGTAAAATCTTGACCAGAAATTAAGAATGTGCTCAGACATTGTGCTCACCTATTCATGAATGACAGGTTAAGCTTTAGTGACCTGACCTCCTTTTCCAGATTTTCGCAGCGCTTAAGCACAGCTTGCATGTCGGGTGGTATTACTGGTGTGGAATTTCTTAGCTTTAATTCTGCCAATCTGAACCATAAGAAGTTAATAACATGATCAAACATTGCTTTTTTGCACGAGGGAGTATTCAATTTGCTCAACAGAGCATCCCCTGACACCTTTTTTTTTGTTTTTGTTTTGCTCAAGAGCAATTCAAGGTTTTGGAGTTAGAAATTGAATGGTTGATGTCGTCTTCGATCCAGAGGGGCCCTAACTCCTGGGGATTGGAACACATTCCTTAAGGCCTTGTTTAACTCTAAGGTATTTCCACCCCTAAGATATTTGCTGTGTATTTGGTGAAACTCTACTAGGGCATCTACTCTATCATGTAACCAAACTCCAGAACAGAGGCTCCCTTGCTGTGTATTTTAATCCTGAAATCATTATTAAACTTCTCTCTGATATTATTTATGGCTTGTAACTACATACAATATCCTCGGTACTACACAATTCTATTTGCTTAGAAACGAATTGGTACCAAGCGGTGTTACTGTGGCATCATATCATGCCAGTTGTTTAGATGAAACGCATCAAACCAATAGCACTTGATGGATTGAAGTTGAAAGAACCATGCGCTGATCGGCTGATGTTACAAATAGAGAAGTGCAGAAAAGAAGTGTCACATACCCACATTATCATTGCAATCATCAATATTAAAAAAACTAATCTCACAGGATGATGCATAGCCACAAGTAAGCATATACTAGCATGAATAGAGTCAAATTTTCCTCATTTTCACCAGTTCATCACCAGTCAAAAACAACAGACTGAACATTACACGAGCATGAACAAGAACGGCAATAGAAATTTGTTGGGCTTGCTCATGCATGAAGTGCCAGAAATCTAAAATAATGGGGAAATTCGTAAAACAGTTGATCATAATCAGTACAAAAATGTGACTGTAATGTAGGGCGCATCATAGAACAAAGAATAGAACGATGAGATTTGACAGAACTCCTAAACAAACTAAGATGTATCACTTCACTTTAGTTCTGGGAGGATGAAGTCTATTCTTGTAATTTACCCCTGAACTCCTAATATTAGACCAAAAGAAATGTCATGATTAAAGGCTGGTGGTATCATATATTCTTAGAAATAAAAATATGCAAGGGGCTTTCCAACGTACTTCAGTAAATAAAGCCATGATATAGATTAGCAATTGTCGAAACGCTCAAGTTACTGGTATAAAAGTTTTGCAAATTACTGGTATCAAAGTTTTGCAACCTTGGTACCTCTATGTTTTTATTTTTATTTTTATAAAAGGGTTTCCCCCGGTTTCCATATAAAGAAACAAGTTACAAAGTCATCCACCTCACACAACAACCACCTCTAAGTCATTAGACATGAAAAGGAAGCGCTACTACAGGGGAAAGCCCAAGATAAAAGCTCAGACAAGCCAAATCTAGACTAAACCTGATAAGCAGCTGCTACCAAATTCACAGCAAAAGGTTTGATCCAGTGCAACATAACGCAACTGGAAAGAGCAAAAAAAAACGTCAGCATTCTCCACCAGCCTCACTTCGCCTTTTCTCCCTTTTTTTAGCCAGAACCAATCTTTGGAATCCATGGTGCCCATCCTCGTTGATCCCTGAACACATCAACCGCGATTTGCTCTAGTAGTCTTGCGCCCAGTCGTAGCTCCCCTTTGCGCTTTTCTTCACTTGCAAATTGCTCCAAAAATCAATCCAGTAACAAGCACGAAACATAACTACGTACGGATCATTCGGCCAAACATGTTGGAAACAGGCCAAATTTTTGACTTTCCAAATGCTCCACATCACAGCCGCAACACCAACAAGTATAACTTTCCTTTTATCCCCAGAAAATTTCTTAAGCCAGATTACCAAACATTCCTCAACATTCTTATTTCCCCAAAAGCGACGCTAACCACATTCCACATGTACCGTGCAAGTCATCAATAACTTTATCAATAGTGTGACCTCAAAGTTCCAAATTTCTTGCAACTCTTATTTTACGACGGGCTTCAATGTCCTCAAAAGAGCTTTGAGACATCACTTGGTCTTCTTGACTATTTTGATCACCGTCTTGATCATCAATTTGAGCTTGCTCAACTTCTTGAGTTTGCTCTTTATCATGAGATTGATCTTGGACATCATTTGGGGTTGCACCATCATCATTGGGTTGTTCTTGTTCAACACTTGGTGCTTCTCCATCAATCTCATTAGGTTGATCTTGTCCTTGATCTTTCTCATGAGAGGGAGGGTCTTGAGCTTGTTCTTCGGTTGGTGTAATATTGTCCACAAGATCCGGAGCTTGTTGAGCTTGTGAGGATGAGGGCTCCACTTGAGTAGAGCATAGTCCTTCCCGAGGCGCGACACCGTGTGGGGAGGTGAAATCCCGTCCCCATTCTTGCTATGGCGTCTTGAGGTATTTCATCATCTCGCACAAACATCAACTTGCCCCACTTGGGAGCCATCATTTTCTTCGAATGTCACACTACAAGATTCAATGACAATAGCCGAGACTTTGTCAAAGACTCTATAAGTGTGAGATTCGGCACCGTAACCAACAAAAATACCCTCCAAAGCTTTAGGTGCAAATTTAGACAAACGAACTCCTTTGATTTTATAGAAACACTTACAACCAAATACTCGGAAGTAGGAGATATTGGGCTTGTTTCTGGTGAGGATTTCATAAGGAGTCTTGTTCAAGCCCTTGCGGAGATAAAGCCGGTTTGAGGAATGACATGCGGTGGAGATGGCTTCGGCCCAAAAGTCATAGCGAGATTTATACTCCGACAACATAGACCTTGCCATATCCATGAGAGTCCGGTTCTTCCTCTCTGCAACACCATTTTGTTGAGGGGTATATGCAGCGGAATATTGATGTCTTATCCCCTCATCACTAAGAAAGTCATTGAGTGTGTAGTTCTTGAACTCGGAGCCGTTGTCACTTCCTATTGCCAATATAGTGAGGTTGTGTTGACGTTGCACCTCGGTGTCAAAGTCGATGAAGATTTGTTGAGTCTCATCCTTCTTCTTGAGAAAGAAAACCCAAGTATATCTTGAATAATCATCAACAATAACCAAACAATGTTTCTTCGCACCAAGACTTGCATGAGTAGTGGGACCAAAAAGGTCCACATGAAGGAGTTCCAATATTCTCTTGAAAGAGATGATGGTCTTGCTTGGATGTGGAGAATCATGCATTTTACCTTCAGCACAAGCCCTACAAACACGATCTTTGGAAAAACAAACATTGTCCTTTAGTCCAACAATATGGTTTCCCTTGTGGAGACTTTGCAAAGTCTCCATGTTGACATGGGCCAAGCAGCGATGCCACAACCAACCCACATCCGCCTTTCCGAATAAGCACATCACATTTGTAGTGGTTTCCCCCGAAAATTCAACCACATACAAGCTGTTTTCGACGTACCCAACGAAAGCGACTTTTAGAGTCTTGCTCCACAAGAGAACCACAATATCAACAACAATGAAGACGGCGAAACCCATCTTGCCTAGGGCATGAACGGACAATAAATTGTAACCAAGAGTCTTGACAAGCATGACGTCCACAAGAGTAATGTTGTGTGCAATGGCGGAGCTTGAAGAATAACCATGGGTGGGCCAGCCTACAAGAAAACCTAAAAATAATGTTGTCAAACATTCCACTTCTCTAAGGCCCTTTCCATTGTTGTTGCAATTGGTAAAATTGAAAAATAAATTTCGAAAGATTCCATCCTATCAAATTGCTAACAAAGAATTTAGGGGGGAAAATACTCAGCGTGTAAATTGTAGATGAGTATTAGCTTGATCTTGTTGCAGCCCGGCCTGCTGGCTGCTGGATATTTGGCCGACGCAGCCCCATCCGGTGCCTATGGCTGCGAGTACTTGGAGTAGGCAAGTAGTTGACTCTTGTATCATCTCGCTCCACCGATTCTCTCTAATTCCGCCTACTTTGTATGCATAAATCGCTACAACTAGCGGTGGCAAGGCACCTTCCATGATCGCTCCTCTGTTGAGAGAAACTTGAGCGAACGAGTAAGAGTATGAGACAGTCTGGAAGAAAGCATAGCGGGCAGGTCAATGTGTGCTGATGGGCTCTCATAGAATGCATAGAAGTCAATATCCTTTTAGCAAAAAACATGGGCGGGCCACGGCCCGGGTTGGCCCCAACTAAGCTCCACCAGTGTGTGCAACCACAACCTTGCCAAGACCCAATACCTCGGATTTGGAGTTGTCGCCGAAGGTAACGGTCCACATGTCCAAGTTAGGCTTCAACTCCGTAACGAGGTCCTTGCCGCCGGTCATATGACTTGTGCATCCACTATCAAGCACCCATTTTGATCCTCCAACGACATAGTCCTACATGAGATCAAGTCTTTGTTTTAGGTCCCCATTTCGCAATGGGTCCTCTTTTGTTGGTAACAAGGGTCTTAGGAACCCAAATAGACCAAGCAATATAACCATCATATGGACCAACATATTTAGCATAGACATCTCCATAGTAATCACGGAATAGCACATAATGAGGGTTATATTTTCCCGCAAAATTATTGTGAGTGGTATTGTCCATAGTGACATCACCACCCACAACATTTTTCTCCTTTGCTTGTGCGGGCTTGGCCTTCTTGTTCTTGTTTGTGTTCGGCTTATATCCAATCCCATCCTTCCCATTGTTTGATCTTTGATTGCTCAAAAGATCATCCAAATTTTTCTCACCTTGGGGAGGAAAGGACATAGCAAACTTGGCCTTCAACCTAGTGTTCTCCTTAATAACATTCACATGATCACAAGAAGAAGTAGAAGAACTAGGCATATCATTTTTAGTTAATTTAATTTGAAGTTGCTCATGAGACTTGGTAAGGGTAGAGAATCAACTTTCCAAGGCCTTGTGAGTCTTTTCAAGTTTCTCTAACTCCTTGGTTAGTTTAGCATGACCAACACAAAATTCAACTTTTTTCCTTTTTAAGAACATTAGATAAGGCAATAGCATGATCATGCTCTTTAGTGAGATTGGATAAGGTTTCATTGTGAATTTCCTCAATGGAAGACAACTTTTCCTCTAGAGCTTCTCTAAGCTCTTGTTCTTCCCCAAGAGCTTGAGATAATGCACCAATCTCATCGGCATTTCTCTCTCAAATCTCTCCTTGAGATCAAGGAGATCATTGGCATGTGCAATCCTATCCAAGATAACTTGGACATGCTTTTTGGGTTCACCTTGAAAGTTAGAGATAAATTCATCCAAGCTAATAATTTCTCTCTTTATCTTGAGACTCTCAACATCACACTCCGAAACAATAGTCTTTGGAGGTGGGTTTGGATGAAGTAGTTACCTCGGAAGTCTTGGCCACGAGGCACTTGTTGAGGTTGAAAGAGAGGTCCTCATTGGGAGATTCGAAGAGAGATGTCATAGGGGTAGAGGCACTAGTGGCCTTTTCACTTAATGTGTATTCGTGAACATCTTCTTCATCTCCGGAAGTGAGAACATGAGAAGTCTTGACCATGAAACATCTTGCATTGTTGGAGGAGTCCTCATTGGGAGATTCAAAGAGAGATTATGAAGGTGTGGAGGTGATAGCAATGGCGGCCACCTCACTTCTTGAGTCGTCTTTGTCATCTTCTTCTTATCCGGAAGAATACTCCTCACGGGCAATCAACACATACTTTGATGGCTTCTTGGTAATGTCATAGCCACTTTTCTTGACAATTGGCTTCTTGCGAGGGACCTTTGACTTGTCCTTGAGGATGAGATTTCCACCATGATCTTCTCTATTCTCATATGGGCACTCGGCAATAAAGTGATCTTGATTGCCACAATTGTAGCAAGTTCTAACTCTTGGGCCCTTGGCATCTCCTCTTTGGTTTCCCTTTAACTTGTACTTGGAAGGATCTCTCCAAAAGGATTTTGTGAGAAGAGCAATGATACGTCTCCGACGTATCGATAATTTCTTATGTTCTATGCCATATTATTGATGATACCTACATGTTTTATGCACACTTTATGTCATATTCGTGCATTTTACGGAACTAACCTATTAACAAGATGCCGAAGTGCCGGTTCCTGTTTTACGCTGTTTTGGTTTCAGAAATCCTAGTAACGAAATATTCTCGGAATTGGACGAAACGAAGACCCGGGGGCCTATTTTTCCACGGAGCTTCCGGAAGACCGAAGAACATACGAAGTGGGGCCACGAGGTGGCGACACCACAAGGCGGCGCGGCCTAGGGGGCCCACGCCGCCCTATGGTGTGGCCCCTCGTCGGGCCCCGACTCTGCCCTTGCGCCTACTTAAAGCCTCCGTCGTGAAACCCCGATGCGAAAAACCACGATACGGAAAACCTTGCGAGACGCCGCCGCCGCCGATCCCATCTCGGGGGATTACGGAGATCTCCTCCGGCACCCCGCCGGAGAGGGGATTCATCTCCCGGAGGACTCTACACCGCCATGGTCGCCTCCGGAGTGATGAGTGAGTAGTTCACCCCTGGACTATGGGTCCATAGCAGTAGCTAGATGGTTGTCTTCTCCTCATTGTGCTTCATTGTTGGATCTTGTGAGCTGCCTAACATGATCAAGATCATCTATCTGTAATACTCTATGTTGTGTTTGTCGGGATCCGATGGATAGAGAATACCATGTCATGTTAATTATCAAGTTATTACATATGTGTTGTTTATGATCTTGCATGCTCTCCGTTACTAGTAGAGGCTCGGCCAAGTTTTTACTTTTAACTCCAAGAGGGAGTATTTATGCTCGATAGTGGGTTCATGCCTGCATTGACACTGGGACGATGACGAGAAAGTTCTAAGGTTGTGTTGTGCTTGTTGCCACTAGGGATAAAACATTGGCGCTATGTCCGAGGATGTAGTTGTTGATTACATTACGCACCATACTTAATGCAATTGTCTGTTGTTAGCAACTTAATGCTGGAGGGGGTTCGGATGATAACCTCGAAGGTGGACTTTTTAGGCATAGATGCGGTTGGATGGCGGTCTATGTACTTTGTCGTAATGCCCAATTAAATCTCACTATACTTATCATGTCATGTATGTGCATTGTTATGCCCTCTCTATTTGTCAATTGCCCGACTGTAATTTGTTCACCCAACATGCTTTTATCTTATGGGAGAGACACCTCTAGTGAGCTGTGGACCCCGGTCCATTCTTTAATACTTGAAATACAAATCTGCTTGCAATACTTGTTTTTACTATTTTCTCTGCAAACAATCATCTTCCACACAATACGGTTAATCCTTTGTTACAGCAAGCCGGTGAGATTGACAACCTCACTGTTTCGTTGGGGCAAAGTACTTTGGTTGTGTTGTGCAGGTTCCACGTTGGCGCCGGAATCTCCGGTGTTGCGCCGCACTACATCCCGCCGCCATCAACCTTCAACGTGCTTCTTGGCTCCTCCTGGTTCGATAAACCTTGGTTTCTTTCTGAGGGAAAACTTGCTGCTGTGCGCATCATACCTTCCTCTTGGGGTTGCCCAACGAACGTGTGAAATACACGCCATCAAGCAATGTGACCATGTAGATCACGTTGAGTTCTTCGGAGTGTCCTTCATACTTAGTTTGAATCAAATCTTCATCATCCTCTACACAAACATGTGCCTTCAATGCAAGGTTTTCACTTCTCTTCATCCCAATAGCTTGGGCATGACTATCAACCGCAATGTTTGACTCAACTTTGAAAGCATCCATTTCTTGCATGACATCATTCGGGGTCATTTGCTCAAAGTTGTGCTTGTTCTTGAGAATCCTTAGATCGACCGGTTCAAAGGGCAATAGAGCATTGATGTACTCCCTCTTGATCCAATCATCATCAATATAAGTGGCACCAAGGTCTCGAAAGGAGATAGAAAGAGCCTTGAGACGGCGGTACATATCCTGATGATGTTCACCATCTTCCATGTAGAATCCTTCGGCTTTATTGCTAACCTCTTGGAACTTATTTTGCCTCATGCTTGAGCTTCCAATGAATGTTTTGGCGAGAATATCCCAAGCATCCTTGGTGTCGTTGCCTATTCGACGGTACCTCGGAGGAGGGATCCTCACGAGGGAGAGAATAAGTAGGGGCCATCGGGCGGAGAGTCCTCGGGACGGTGGTACGCGATTTACCCAGCTTCGGAACACCTGCACGATGATAGGGCCTACTGCTGCTTGTCTGGAATTATCTGGGCGCTTTCGCGTTATTACAATGAGTTATGATTGTGCCTCTAGGGCTCCCTGGATCCGGCTTATAAAGGCGCTCGGATCTAGGGTTTACACGAAGAGTCCTAGCCGGAATACAAGATGCCTAACTACGGAATATTACATTGTCATGCACGTCAAGGATCCACCTTTCCTTATTGGCCGTATTGGATCCGGATACTTCATGGGCCTTCACGAGATCCGACTATCTTCATAGGGCGGTTAAGATCCGGCTCTCGTTACACTGGGCTGGACTTCATCCATCTTGATCTACAACAACTGGGCCGCCCGATGGGCCTCATGCCATCATCACCATCTATGGGCCACCCGGGCTTGCCGGATCTAGGCCACGCTGTTGATACACCCATAAAGTATACCCACAACACTTGGCGGTTGTTGCCTTCTCGATGTAGGGTCTATCATCCTCGCTAACAGCTTGTTGAATCATATATAAGACGGTGGCGTTGAGTTGACAATCAACCACTTCCCTACGAGACAAACCATTAGGATTGTGAGGCTTGTATCCTTCCACAACAATTCTCCATAGTTCAATACACGAGGAATTTAAATAAGACTTCATCTTGGTTTGCCACAAGGAAAAAGCATTAGGATTAAGTGACGGTGGATCTCCTCGTGGATTAATGCGAGGGTGAGGAATGGGAGGATCCGGAGAGTACACGGGCGGAGGAGCAACCGCCGAGTACACTCCATTTGCATTAGGATCTATCTTGGGAGGGGACTCACCACTACCCTCTCCATCCTTGGTTTCGGCCTCCGTAGGGGCACCAAGGGAGGTCTTATCCACAATAGGAGTGACAACCTCGGTAGTGGTGGTAGGAGGGATATGAGGTTTATTGGCTTGTATAAAGCTCATCATCATCTCCCTTAATTCACTCATGGAGTCATTCATCGAGGAGATTGACGATTTCATCTCCTTAATGTCCTCCATGGATGCGGGCTCCGAACTAGCAACCCCCTCTTCGGCCATACTCTTTTAGGCGGTAAAGCCCGAATAAGAACTACCAATTGAAAGGATCGTATGACACCTAGAGGGGGGGGGGGTGAATAGGTGTAATCTCAAATTTTAATTATTTTTCAAATTAGGCTTGACACAAAGGTAAATTCTCTAGATATACAACTAGGTGAATTCACCTATATGACAAGATACAAGCAACAATATAAGATACAAGTAGTAAAGGCGGTGAGAGGATAGACGTAACCGAGGTGGAGCACACGGAGAGACGACGATATGATTCCCGTAGTTCCTTCCTTGTAAAGGGAAGTACGTCTACGTTTGGAGGGGTGTGGTGCCACGAAGGCCAACCAACGCTATGAAGGCTCACCCAGTTCTCCGCTGAGCAACGCCACAAAGACCTAGCCCACTCTCCACTAAGCGGTTGCCTTGAGGTCGCAACCAGCACATTTACACAAAGCTTGGGGCACACATCCACAACCAAATTGGAGGCTACCAAGATGTAACCACGAAGCTTTACCTGAAGAGTAGCTTCGGGGTCACCTCACAAAGATCCACTAAGAATGTTGATGAAACACAAATTCCTTTAGTGGACGAGTAGATCTAGGTTATCTCTACCAAATCCTGAAGTATGGTGGAGTTTGAGTGGAGGAGTAGAGAGATCTAGGCGTTTTGAGCTCAACAATGGTGGTCTCAGATTTGGTATTTTTGTTGGTCAAAACCATTTGGGAAGAAGAGTCTTTTATACCCCGGAGGGGATCCTGCCGTTGGAGATGGTGTGACCAGTAGTACCGGCCAGGTTGGTCCGGTACTACGGCCGTGGTCAATGCGGCACGCGAGAGATGGAGGCGACATGGCGCGTAGGGGAGGAGCCACGGGCCGGGGGGGGGGAGGGAGAGCGGAGGCTCCGGCTAAGGTACCATTCCGGGTACCGCCGAGGTGCCCCAACCCCCGGACCATCTCTGCGAGCAAGAGCCGCTTAGCGGTACCGCGGGCGGTACCACGCCCGGAGGCTCCGGCCGTGGGCAAGCCGGTGGTACCGCCGGCGCCTCCGGCCGCTCGCCCATCCTCTCCATTTCCTTCTCCTTTTTCTTTTCTTTCTTCCTTTGTTCCTTCTTTTCTTTCTTCCATCTAAGCTCGAATATGAAGATCATTTCATTTCCCGGAAATAATAACTTCAAGCTCTTCAACTTTTGGGCATAATGATCATTGCTACACCTTCAATTCTTATACAAAATAATTAGTTAAATATAACCATTGTCATCAACACCAAAACCACTTACTTAAGGAGATATGTTCTTTCAGGGAGGCCAACCCGATCCTCTACAAGGACGTTTCGTTGCCAGGCGGGTGGCGGCTGAGCCAGGCCAGGGTGCCGGTGCCTCAAACGCTCGTCGACGGACCGACTTCCGAGGAGGAGGTGCGCCGATGGCTTCGGTTTCTCCCGCCGGCGCTGCGCCAGGATCGCAGCTATCACCGACGCTATTTCTAGTGTGCGTTCTTCACATGGGAGCACGAGGCTCGCCGCGCAACGGAGTTCGTCCGGGATTTCCATCACGACGAGGACTACGACAAGTCGGACATTGTCCCCGAGGGGTACGACGAGGACGCGACCACCGCCGAGGCCCTCCGCTTGTCGAAGCTGGAGGAGGACGAGCGCTGGAGCTAGGAGCCTAGCATGGACGACGTGCTCCGGCTTAGCGCGCTCGTGGCGGAGCACCAGGCGAAGCTGCTGCCGCCTCCACCGCTACCTCCTCACGCGCCGCCGCTGGCTCAGTGGGGCGGCTAGATGGTCCCGCTGCCACCGCATCAGCAGTAGGTGCCTCGGGCCTACCCTGAGTACCCTGCTTGGCCGCCGGGCAGGGCCCGTGGACATTGCCAACGGTAGTCGACCTCACCAAGGACGACGACGAGGACTAGTAGTGGGCGGTGGAGACATCGCTGCTGGCGAATAGCCTGCCGACGGTCGTAGTAGTACTTTTTTTCTTCGAATTTGACTATGTAAATTAATTATCTTTTTATGCAATGGAAAAAAATTAAAATGCCCACTAAATTCATTTAAATATTTAAAATAGTTTTCACCCTCGCGCGTCGATAGGGCTGCCGCCCATGGCGCACATCTGTGCTGCCCCACTGGACCACGCACATGGCCGTGGCGCACATCACATTGCGCCACGGGTGAGGGAACATTATTGGCCCGATATGCGTGGCGCAGACCCCTGCGCCACGTGTAGACCAGTTTGGTGCGCCATGGGTGGGCCTTTTCCTACTAGTGGCAGCGGTGTGATTGCCAGCTGTTTGGTTGATCTCATAGGAATAGCACCTCGTAGGCAAAGGACGACACCATCTCAAGGAGGCATCGGCTTCAAAATCCACTTCCTTCTCACCACCGTGGTGAGGTTGGGAAGCAGAGGAGAGGCTTATCCCGAATCGATGCCTACCATCCACTAACTTGGATCTTGTCACTGGAGCGTAGAGAGATGCACCGCATCCATTCTCCCCCTCCCCACCAATGCTGGTCGGGAGAAAAAGAGGCGAATCACCAGGAGGTCGCCATTCTCCCCCTCGCCGCCAGGAGAGCTTCGATATCTTGGCTTCTGCACAGGCGTCGTAGATCCACCGCTGCTACTTTATTGAAGAAGATGGTATCGCCTCTTCTCCCGCTCGCCTCTGACCAGAGGAGCCACAGCAGCAGAGGCATACACCACGGATAAGATTCATGACACCACCTCCGACATACTACCCGACAACACCACCTAAAACTACTTCTAAACTACTCTGACACCCTTCCAAGACACACTTCAGCCAGCTATTGCAGCGGAGCGGCCGTCGGCGGCCCGGTCAACGGCGGGCGACTGTCAAGACGACAAGGTGGAGGGAGAGAGCCCAGTTTGCTTATCAAATAGCAGAAAAACACACAGATTTTGTTGGCGCCAATTCCCTATCGGTTTTCCCGCCACGCGCGTCTCTCTCACTTATAAACCTCCCCCATGACTCCTCTCTCTCTCATCCCATCCCCCTCCGCCGCAATCCAGACCCAGACAGATCGCCGGATCCACGAGCAGAGAGAGTTCGGCCGGATCCCACCCATCTCGCCATGGTGGTCGCGCTCGGCCCCGGCCGGTTCTACGGCAGCGGCCTGCCCCGCCCGCGCGTCTTCCCCGGCGACCGCGCCCACCCGCCGGCGCCCGTCACCGACGCGCTCCTCTGCTGGGCGCGCGAGGCGCACTGGTCCATGGGCGGCCTCGGCGCCAAGCGCCTCCGCCTGCAGGGCCGCATCGAGGGCAACCTCGTCAAGCTCCGCCGCACCGCGCGCCGCGACGCCAAGGCCCGCGCCGCCGGGGAGAAGCCCGCCGCCTCCCTCGACGCGCTCGGGTCGGACGACGACGAGGAGTCGGACAGGGAGGAGGTCGAGGCCCAGGAGCGGGCCCTCGGTCGCGAGGTCGTCGACGAGGAGGAGGACGACTCTGACTCCAGCGACTCGGAGGACGAGGAGTTGGTGGCGCTCGTGACCATCGCCGCCGCCGCCAAGCGGAAGCGCGCCAGGAAGCTCTTCGACGAGTTCGACCGCATCGCGCCGCAGAAGAAGAAGCAGAAGGTCGCGGCCGTGACTCCGGCCAAGGCGTCGCCAAAGAAGACTGCTGCCGCTGCTTCGGAGGCGGCTCCTGCTCCAGCTGCTGCAGCTCCCGTGAAGGCCTCACTGAAGAGGAAGGTGGCTGATGCTAAGGCCTCACCGAAGAGGAAGGCTGCGGAGGCGCCAGCGGCAAGGAGGACCTCGCCGAGGTCCAAGCACTGACCGACTGGTGCGCGTTCAGATGTGCAATTCCTGTTCTTGATGTGTCAGATCGGTTGCTCGAGCGATTGGGGAGTGGTCTTGGAGATGCAAATTGCTAGGTGTTCGTCGAATTGTTAGAGTGAAATGTAATGCCGTGCTTCTATATATCTGAATCAAATCCTTTGGAAATATATCTGATCAATGCTGAAGTTGAACCCTGAAAAACATATTGCTCTGCCCTGGTTTCTGAAAATCCAGCGTTTCTTGTTTATAGCTTGTTCGAAATGTTTGTATGAAATATGGTGTTTCTTCTCTGGATCGAATCACATATCTGATCAAACTGTGGAATAATATTTTCTTGCAGCAGTACTTTCAGACAATATAATCCTGTCCTTATATCTGAAATCCCCATTTATTTGTTCTTGTTCGACTCTTCTAACATTTTCTGTCATCAGCTGAAGGTACCATACGAATTGCAAATTGAATTAAGAAGCAATTCCCAATCTGTTCTTGTTTATGCTAGTACATGTTAAAAACTTACAATAGGAATATCCAATGAAAAGAATGGTACATTCAGGCCATCAACTATAATTTTTGGTTGTATCTGTATCTATGGAGCAGGGACTCTTACCAAGTCCACTGCTATTAGTATGTGAAGAAGCTGCAAGGACTATCAGCTTCATGCAGTGGAATCCGAGGCCATTCTTTCGATTTCCTCTAGCAGCCGCTCCTTCTATTCTGCCATGTCCTCATTTTGCTTCTGAAGGTCCTCGATCTGTTTGGTCTGTTCTGAATCCTTCCTGCAATTACATAGGAAATTGGGGATGCTTGGGTAATCTGAAGTAGAGATGAGGCTAGTAAAATCTTGATCAGAAATTAAGAATGTGCTCAGACATTGTGCTCACCTATTCATGAATGACAGGTTAAGCTTTAGTGACCTGACCTCCTTTTCCAGATTTTCGCAGCGCTTAAGCACAGCTTGCATGTCGGGCGGTATTACTGGTGTGGAATTTCTTAGCTTGAATTCTGCCAATCTGAACCATAAGAAGTTAATAACATGATCAAACATTGCTTTTTTGCACGAGGGAGTATTCAATTTGCTCAACAGAGCATCCCCTGACACCTTTTTTTTGTTTTTGTTTTGCTCAAGAGCAATTCAAGGTTTTGGAGTTAGAAATTGAATGGTTGATGTCGTCTTCGATACAGAGGGGCCCTAACTCCTGGGGATTGGAACACATTCCTTAAGGCCTTGTTTACCTCTAAGGTATTTCCACCCCTCAGATATTTGCTGTGTATTTGGTGAAACTCTACTAGGGCATCTACTCTATCATGTAACCAAACTCCAGAACAGAGGCTCCCTTGTTGTGTATTTTGAACCTGAAATCATTATTAAACTTCTCTCTGATATTATTTATGGCTTGTAACCACATACAATATCCTCGGTACTACACAATTCCATTTGCTTAGAAACGAATTGGTACCAAGCGGTGTTACTGTGACATCATATCATGCCAGTTGTTTAGATGAAACGCATCAAACCAATAGCACTTGATTGATAGAAGTTGAAAGAACCATGCGCTGATCGGCTGATGTTACAAATAGAGAAGTGCAGAAAAGAAGTGTCACATACCCACATTATCATTGCAATCATCAATATTAAAAAAACTAATCTCACAGGATGATGCATAGCCACAAGTAAGCATATACTAGCATGAATAGAGTCAAATTTTCCTCATTTTCACCAGTTCATCACCAGTCAAAAACAACAGACTGAACATTACGAGCATGAACAAGAACGGCAATAGAAATTTGTTGGGCTTGCTCATGCATGAAGTGCCAGAAATCTAAAATAATGGGAAATTCGTAAAACAGTTGATCATAATCAGTACAAAAATGTGACTGTAATGTAGGGCGCATCATAGAACAAAGAATAGAACGATGAGATTTGACAGAACTCCTAAACAAACTAAGATGTATCACTTCACTTTAGTTCTGGGAGGATGAAGTCTGTTCTTGTAATTTACCCCTGAACTCCTAATATTAGACCAAAAGAAATGTCATGATTAAAGGCTGGTGGTATCATATATTCTTAGAAATAAAAATATGCAAGGGGCTTTCCAACGTACTTCAGTAAATAAAGCCATGATATAGATTAGCAATTGTCGAAACGCTCAAGTTACTGGTATAAAAGTTTTGCAAATTACTGGTATCAAAGTTTTGCAACCTTGGTACCTCTATGATTTTTTTTTGAATAAAAGAGTTTCCCCCGGTTTCCATATAAAGAAACAAGTTACAAAGTCATCCACCTCACACAACAACCACCTCTAAGTCATTAGACATGAAAAGGAAGCGCTACTACAGGGGAAAGCCCAAGATGAAAGCTCAGACAAGCCAAATCTAGACTAAACCTGATAAGCAGCTGCTACCAAATTCACAGCAAAAAGGTTTGATCCAGTGCAACATAACGCAACTGGAAAGAGCAAAAAAAACGTCAGCATTCTCCACCAGCCTCACTTCGCCTTTTCTCCCTTTTTTAGCTAGAACCAATCTTTGGAATCCATGGTGCCCATCCTCGTTGATCCCTGAACACATCAACCGCGATTTGCTCCAGTAGTCTTGCGCCCAGTCGTAGCTCCCCCTTTGCGCTTTTCTTCACTTGCAAATTGCTCAAAAAATCAATCCAGTAATAAGCACGAAACATAACTACGTACGGATCATTTGGCCAAACATGTTGGAAACAGGCCAAATTTCTGGCTTTCCAAATGCTCCACATCACAGCCGCAACACCAACAAGTATAACTTTCCTTTTATCCCCAGAAAATTTCTTAAGCCAGATTACCAAACATTTCTCAACATTCTTAAACTGACAATTTCCCCCCAAAGCGACGCTAACTACATTCCACATGTACCGTGCAAGTCATCAATAACTTTATCAATAGTGTGACCTCAAAGTTCCAAAGTTCTTGCAACTCTTATTTTGCGACGGGCTTCAATGTCCTCAAAAGAGCTTTGAGACATCACTTGGTCTTCTTGACTATTTTGATCACCATCTTGATCATCAATTTGAGCTTGCTCAACTTCTTGAGTTTGCTCTTTATCATGAGATTGATCTAGCTTGGACATCATTTGGGGTTGCACCATCATCATTGGGTTGTTCTTGTTCAACACTTGGTGCTTCTCCATCAATCTCATTAGGTTGATCTTGTCCTTGATCTTTCTCATGAGAGGGAGGGTCTTGAGCTTGTTCTTCGGTTGGTGTAATATTGTCCACAAGATCCGGAGCTTGTTGAGCTTGTGAGGATGAGGGCTCCACTTGAGTAGAGCATAGTCCTTCCCGAGGCGCCACACCGTATCCCTCAATGGGGAGGTGAAATCCCGTCCCCATTCTTGCTATGGCGTCTTGAGGTATTTCATCATCTGCATAAACATCAACTTGCCCCACTTGGGAGCCATCATTTTCTTCGAATGTCACGCTACAAGATTCAATGACAATAGCCGAGACTTTGTCAAAGACTCTATAAGTGTGAGATTCGGCACCGTAACCAACAAAAATACCCTCCAAAGCTTTAGGTGCAAATTTAGACAAACGAACTCCTTTGATTTCATAGAAACACTTACAACCAAATACTCGGAAGTAGGAGATATTGGGTTTGTTTCTGGTGAGGATTTCATAAGGAGTCTTGTTCAAACCCTTGCGGAGATAAAGCCGGTTTGAGGAATGACATGCGGTGGAGATGGCTTCGGCCCAAAAGTCATAGCGAGATTTATACTCTGACAACATAGACCTTGCCATATCCATGAGAGTCCGGTTCTTCCTCTCTGCAACACTATTTTGTTGAGGGGTATATGCAGCGGAATATTGATGTCTTATCCCCTCATCACTAAGAAAATCGTTGAGTGTGTAGTTCTTGAACTCGGAGCCGTTGTCACTTCCTATTGCCAATATAGTGAGGTTGTGTTGACGTTGCACCTCGGTGTCAAAGTTGATGAAGATTTGTTGAGTCTCATCCTTCTTCTTGAGAAAGAAAACCCAAGTATATCTTGAATAATCATCAACAATAACCAAACAATGTTTCTTCGCACCAAGACTTGCATGAGTAGTGGGACCAAAAAGGTCCACATGAAGGAGTTCCAATATTCTCTTGGAAGAGATGATGGTCTTGCTTGGATGTGGAGAATCATGCATTTTACCTTCAACACAAGCCCTACAAACACGATCTTTGGAAAAACAAACATTGTCCTTTAGTCCCACAATATGGTTTCCCTTGTGGAGACTTTGCAAAGTCCCCATTTTGACATGGGCCAAGCAGCGATGCCACAACCAACCCACGTCCGCCTTTCCGAATAAGCACATCACATTTGTAGTGATTTCCCCCGAAAATTCAACCACATACAAGTTGTTTTCGACGTACCCAACGAAAGCGACTTTTAGAGTCTTGCTCCACAAGAGAACCACAATATCAACATCAATGAAGACGGCGAAACCCATCTTGCCTAGGGCATGAACGGACAATTTAATTGTAACCAAGAGTCTTGACAAGCATGACGTCCACAAGAGTAATGTTGTGTGCAACCACAATCTTGCCAAGACCCAATACCTCGGATTTGGAGTTGTCGCCTGATGTCTACGGGAGCTTCTATTCTTGTAGACAGTGTTGGGCCTCCAAGAGCAGAGGTTTGTAGAACAGCAGCAAGTTTCCCTTAAGTGGATCACCCAAGGTTTATCGAACTCAGGGAGGAAGAGGTCAAAGATATCCCTCTCATGCAACCACTGCAACCACAAAGCAAGAAGTCTCTTGTGTCCCCAACACACCTAATAGGTGCACTAGTTCGGCGAAGAGATAGTGAAATACAGGTGGTATGAATATATATGAGCAGTAGTAACGGCGCCAGAAAATAGCTTGCTGGCGTGTAGTTGATGGTAATATGGTAGCAGTAGTAACGCAGTAAAACAGGTAAACAAGCAGCGATAGCGATATTTAGGAACAAGGCCTAGGGATTAGACTTTCACTAGTGCACACTCTCAACTTTGATCACATAACAGAATAGATAAATGCATACTCTACACTCTCTTGTTGGATGATGAACACATTGCGTAGGATTACACGAACCCTCAATGCCGGAGTTAACAAGCTCCACAATTCAATGTTCATATTTAAATAACCTTAGAGTGCATGAAAGATCAACACGACTAAACCAAGTACTAGCATAGCATGCACACTTGTCACCTTCACACCATGTAGGAGGAATAGATCACATCAATACTATCATAGCAATAGTTAACTTCACAATCTACAAGAGATCATGATCATAGCATACGCCAAGTACTAACACGGATGCACACACTGTCACCATTACACCGTGCAGGAGGAATAAACTACTTTAATAACATCACTAGAGTAGCACATAGATAAATTATGATACAAAACACATTGCAATCATAAAGAGATATAAATAAGTACTTCACTACGCCATTCAACAGTGAATAAGTATTCTGTGAAATATAGCCTAAGAGACCCACACGGTGCACACACTGTCACCTTTACACACGTGGGACAAGGAGTCTCCGGAGATCACATAAGTAAAATTCACTTGACTAGCATAACGACATCTAGATTACAAGCATCATCATATGAATCTCAATCATGTAAGGCAGCTCATGAGATTATTGTATTGAAGTACATAGGAGAGAGATGAACCACATAGCTACCGGTACAGCCCCGAGCCTCGATGGAGAACTACTCCCTCCTCATGGGAGACAGCAGCGTTGATGAAGATGGCGGTGGTGTCGATGGAGGAGCCTTCCGGGGCACTTCCCCGCCCGGCAGCGTGCCGGAACGAGAGAATCCTGTCCCCCGGATCTTGGCTTCGCGATGGCGGCGGCTCTGGAAGGTTTCTCGTACCGTGGCTTTTTCGTATCGAGGTTTTAGGTCGAGGGGCTTCTTATAGGCGAAGAGGCGGCGTCAGAGGGTCGAAGAGGCGGCGACACCATAGGGTGGCGCGGGCCACACCCAGGCCGCGCCGGCCTATGGTCCCGTGGGCCTGTGCCCCCTCTCTGGCGGTTCTCGGGTGTTCTGGATGCTTCCGGGCAAAATAGGATGCTGAGTCTTGATTTCGTCCGATTCCGAGAATATTTCCTTACTAGGATTTCCGGAACCAAAAACAGCGAAAACAGGAACTGGCCTTTCGGTATCTCGTCAATAGGTTAGTTCCGGAAAACGCATAAATATGACATATAATGTGCATATAACATGTAGATATCATCAATAATGTGGCATGGAACATAAGAAATTATCGATACGTCGGAGACGTATCAGCATCCCCAAGCTTAGTTTACGCTCGTCCCGAGCGGGTAAACGATAAACAAAGATAATTTCTGGAGTGACATGCCATCATAAACTTGATCATATTGTAAACATATGTAATGAATGCAGCGATCAAAACAATGGTAATGACATGAGTAAACAACTGAATCATAAAGCAATGACTTTTCATGAATAGCACTTTCAAGACAGGCATCAATAAGTCTTGCATAAGAGTTAACTCATAAAGCAATAATTTAAAGTAAAGACATTGAAGCAACACAATGGAAGATTAAGTTTCAGCGGTTGCTTTCAACTTGTAACATGTATATCTCATGGATAATTGTCAATGTAAAGTAATATAACAAGTGCAATAAGCAAGTATGTAAGAATCAATGCACAGTTCACACAAGTGTTTGCTTCTTGAGATGGAGAGAGATAGGTGAACTGACTCAACATAAAAGTAAAAAAGAATGGTCCTTCAAAGAGGAAAGCATCGATTGCTATATTTGTGCTAGAGCTTTTATTTTGAAAACATGAAACAATTTTGTCAACGGTAGTAATAAAGCATATGAGTTATGTAAATTATATCTTACAAGTTGCAAGCCTCATGCATAGTATACTAATAGTGCCCGCACCTTGTCCTAATTAGCTTGGACTACCGGATCATCGCAATACACATGTTTTAACCAAGTGTCACAAAGGGGTACCTCCATGCCGCTCTGTACAAAGGTCTAAGGAGAAAGCTCGCATTTTGGATTTCTCGCTTTTGATTATTCTCAACTTAGACATCCATACCGGGACAACATGGACAACAGATAATGGACTCCTCTTTAATGCATAAGCATGTGGCAACAATTATTATTCTCATATGAGATTGAGGATATATGTCCAAAACTGAAACTTCCACCATGATTCATGGCTTTAGTTAGCGGCCCAATGTTCTTCTCTAACAATATGCATGCTCCAACCATTAAGGTGGTAGATCTCTCTTACTTCGAGACAAGACGGACATGCATAGCAACTCACATGATATTCAACAAAGAATAGTTGATGGCGTCCCCGAAGCATGGTTATCGCACAACAAGCAACTTAATAAGAGATAAAGTGCATAAGTACATATTCAATACCACAATAGTTTTTAAGCTATTTGTCCCATGAGCTATATATTGCAAAGGTGTATGATGGAATTTTAAAGGTAGCACTCAAGCAATTTACTTTGGAATGGCGGAGAAATACCATGTAGTAGGTAGGTATGGTGGACACAAATGGCATAGTGGTTGGCTCAAGGATTTTGGATGCATGAGAAGTATTCCCTCTCGATACAAGGTTTAGGCTAGCAAGGTTATTTGAAACAAACACAAGGATGAACGGTGCAGCAAAACTCACATAAAAGACATATTGTAAACATTATAAGACTCTACACCGTCTTCCTTGTTGTTCAAAACTCAATACTAGAAATTAGCTAGACCTTAGAGAGACCAATTATGAAAACCAAATTTTAGCAAGCTCTATGTGTTTCTTCATTAATGGGTGCAAAGTATATGATGCAAGAGCTTAAACATGAGAACACCAATTGCCAAGTATCAAATTATCCAAGACATTTTACCAATTACTACATGTAGCATTTTCCGTTTCCAACCATATAAAAATGAACGAAGCAGTTTCAACCTTCGCCATGAAAATTAAAAGCTAAGAACACATGTGTTCATACGAACCAGCGGAGCATGTCTCTCTCCCACACAAGCATTTATTCAAACAAAAACAAAAACAAAAGCACACAGACGCTCCAAGTAAAGTACATAAGATGTGGCCGAATAAAAATATAGTTTCAAGAGAAGGAACCTCGATAAGTTGTCGATGAAGAAGGGGATGCCTTGGGCATCCCCAAGCTTAGATGCTTGAGTCTTCTTGAAATATGCAGGGGTGAACCACCGGGGCATCCCCAAGCTTAGAGCTTTCACTCTTCTTGATCATAGTATATCATCCTCCTCTCTTGACCCTTGAAAACTTCCTCCACACCAAACTCGAAACAACTCATTAGAGGGTTAGTGCACAATAAAAATTAACATGTTCAGAGGTGACACAATCATTCTTAACACTTCTGGACATTGCATAAAGCTACTGGACATTAATGGATCAAAGAAATTCATCCAACATAGCAAAAGAGGCAATGCGAAATAAAAGGCACAATCTGTCAAAATCGAACAGTCCGTAAAGATGGATTTTATTAGGGCACCAGACTTGCTCAAATGAAAATTCCCAAATTGAATGAAAGTTGCGTACATATCTGAGGATCACTCACGTAAATTGGCTTAATTTTCTGAGTTACCTACAGAGAATTAGACCCAGATTCGTGACAGCAAAGAAATCTGTTTCTGCGCAGTAATCCAAATCTAGTATTTACTTTACTATCAACGACTTTACTTGGCACAACAAAACACAAAACTAAGATAAGGAGAGGTTGCTACAGTAGTAAACAACTTCCAAGACTCAAATATAAAACAAAGTACTGTAGCAAAATAACACATGGGTTATCTCCCAAGAAGTTCTTTCTTTATAGCCATTAAGATGGGCTCAGCAGTTTTAATGATGCACTCGCAAGAAATAGTATTTGAAGCAAAAGAGAGCATCAAGAGGCAAATTCAAAACACATTTAAGTCTAACATGCTTCCTATGCATAGGAGTTTTGTAAATAAACAAGTTCATGAAGAGCAAAGTAACAAGCATAGGAAGATAAAACAAGTGTAGCTTCAAAAATTTCAGCACATAGAGAGGCATTTTAGTAACATGAAAATTTCTACAACCATATTTTCCTCTCTCATAATAACTTTCAGTAGCAACATGAGCAAACTCAACAATATAACTATCACATAAAGCATTCTTATCATGAGTCTCATGCATAAAATTATTACTACACCCATAGGCATAATCAATTTTATTAGTTGTAGTGGGAGCAAATTCAACAAAGTAGCTATCATTATTATTCTCATCAAGTGTAGGAGGCATAGTATAATCAAAACAAAATTTACTCTCCATAGTAGGCGGCACCAAAAGACCACTATCATTATAATCATCATAAATAGGAGGCAAAGTATCATCAAAGAAAATTTTCTCCTCAATGCTTGGGGGACTAAAAAGATCATGAAAACCAGCTTCCCCAAGCTTAGAACTTTCTATATCATTATCAACAATGGTGTTCAAAGCGTTCATACTAATATTACTACCAGCATGCAAATAAGATTCCATAGGTTTTTTAATTTTCGCATCAAACCATCCATGCCTTAAATCAGGAAATAGAATAAGAAGCTCATTGTCGTCCATTATGCCAAACTAGTGTAAACAAGAAACAAAAAGATGCAATTGCAGGATCTAAAGGAAATAGCTTCGAGTACTTACAACGGCGAAAATAGCTTAGTAGCCGAGATCCGGAGTGTGAGTACCTTTTACCTTTCCTCCCCGGCAACGGCGCCAGAAAATAGCTTGATGTCTAAGGGAGCTTCTATTCTTGTAGACAGTGTTGGGCCTCCAAGAGCAGAGGTTTGTAGAACAGCAGCAAGTTTCCCTTAAGTGGATCACCCAAGGTTTATCGAACTCAGGGAGGAAGAGGTCAAAGATATCCCTCTCATGCAACCACTGCAACCACAAAGCAAGAAGTCTCTTGTGTCCCCAACACACCTAATAGGTGCACTAGTTCGGCGAAAAGATAGTGAAATACAGGTGGTATGAATATATATGAGCGAGTAGTAACGGCGCCGAGAAAATAGCTTGCTGGCGTGTAGTTGATGGTGGTAATATGGTAGCAGTAGTAACGCAGTAAAACGGTAAACAAGCAGCGATAGCAGTATTTAGGAACAAGGCCTAGGGATTAGACTTTCACTAGTGGACACTCTCAACTTTGATCACATAACAGAATAGATAAATGCATACTCTACACTCTCTTGTTGGATGATGAACACATTGCGTAGGATTACACGAACCCTCAATGCCGGAGTTAACAAGCTCCACAATTCAATGTTCATATTTAAATAATCTTAGAGTGCATGAAAGATCAACACGACTAAACCAAGTACTAGCATAGCATGCACATTGTCACCTTCACACCATGTAGGAGGAATAGATCACATCAATACTATCATAGCAATAGTTAACTTCACAATCTACAAGAGATCATGATCATAGCATACGCCAAGTACTAACACGGATGCACACACTTGTCACCATTACACCGTGCAGGAGGAATAAACTACTTTAATAACATCACTAGAGTAGCACATAGATAAATTGTGATACAAAACACATTGCAATCATAAAGAGATATAAATAAACACTTCACTACGCCATTCAACAGTG
Source organism: Lolium rigidum (assembly GCF_022539505.1). Classification (NCBI taxonomy): domain Eukaryota; kingdom Viridiplantae; phylum Streptophyta; class Magnoliopsida; order Poales; family Poaceae; genus Lolium; species Lolium rigidum. The sequence continues at coordinate 9,624,465 of NC_061508.1, read as the reverse complement.
AATAAGTATTCTGTGAAATATAGCCTAAGAGACCCACACGGTGCACACACTGTCACCTTTACACATGTGGGACAAGGAGTCTCCGGAGATCACATAAGTAAAATTCACTTGACTAGCATAACGACATCTAGATTACAAGCATCATCATATGAATCTCAATCATGTAAGGCAGCTCATGAGATTATTGTATTGAAGTACATAGGAGAGAGATGAATGATGTCTACGGGAGCTTCTATTCTTGTAGACAGTGTTGGGCCTCCAAGAGCAGAGGTTTGTAGAACAGCAGCAAGTTTCCCTTAAGTGGATCACCCAAGGTTTATCGAACTCAGGGAGGAAGAGGTCAAAGATATCCCTCTCATGCAACCACCGCAACCACAAAGCAAGAAGTCTCTTGTGTCCCCAACACACCTAATAGGTGCACTAGTTCGGCGAAGAGATAGTGAAATACGAGGTGGTATGAATGAATATGAGCGAGTAGTAACGGCGCCGGAAAATAGCTTGCTGGCGTGTAGTTGATGGTGGTAATATGGTAGCAGTAGTAACGCGAGTAAAACGAGTAAACAAGCAGCGATAGCGATATTTAGGAACAAGGCCTAGGGATTAGACTTTCACTAGTGGACACTCTCAACATTGATCACATAACAGAATAGATAAATGCATACTCTACACTCTCTTGTTGGATGATGAACACATTGGGTAGGATTACACGAACCCTCAATGCCGGAGTTAACAAGCTCCACAATTCAATGTTCATATTTAAATAACCTTAGAGTGCATGAAAGATCAACACGACTAAACCAAGTACTAACACAGTATGCACACTGTCACCTTCACACTATGTAGGAGGAATAGATCATATCAATACTATCATAGCAATAGTTAACTTCACAATCTACAAGAGATCATGATCATAGCATACGCCAAGTACTAACACGGAGGCACACACTGTCACCATTACACCGTGCAGGAGGAATAAAACTACTTTAATAACATCACTAGAGTAGCACATAGATAAATTGTGATAAAAAACACATTGCAATCATAAAGAGATATAAATAAGCACTTCACTACGCCATTCATAACAGTGAATAAGTATTCGTGAAATATAGCCTAAGAGACCCACACGGTGCACACACTGTCACCTTTACACACGTGGGACAAGGAGTCTCCGGAGATCACATAAGTAAATTCACTTGACTAGCATAACGACATCTAGATTACAAGCATCATCATATGAATCTCAATCATGTAAGGCAGCTCATGAGATTATTGTATTGAAGTACATAGGAGAGAGATGAACCACATAGCTACCGGTACAGCCCCGAGCCTCGATGGAGAACTACTCCCTCCTCATGGGAGACAGCAGCGTTGATGAAGATGGCGGTGGTGTCGATGGAGAAGCCTTCCGGGGGCACTTCCCCGCCCGGCGGCGTGCCGGAACAGAGACTCCTGTCCCCCGGATCTTGGCTTCGCGATGGCGGCGGCTGCGGAAGGTTTCTCATACCGTGGCTTTTTTCGTATCGAGGTTTTAGGTCGAGGGGCTTCTTATAGGCGAAGAGGCGGCGTCAGAGGGTCGAAGAGGCGGCGACACCATAGGGTGGCGCGGGCCACACCCAGGCCGCGCCGGCCTATGGTCCCGTGGGCCTGTGGCCCCCCTCTGGTCCTTCCCGGGTGTTCGGAAGCTTCGTGGAAAAATAGGAACCCGGGTCTTGATTTCGTCCGATTCCGAGAATATTTCCTTACTAGGATTTCGGAACCAAAAACAGCAGAAAACGAGAAGCGGCCCTTCGGCATCTCGTTAATAGGTTAGTTCCAGAAAATGCACGAATATGACATAAAGTGTGCATAAAACATGTAGATATCATCAATAATGTGGCATGGAACATAATAAATTATCGATACGTCGGAGACGTATCAATGAACCACATAGCTACCGGTACAGCCCCGAGCCTCGATGGAGAACTACTCCCTCCTCATGGGAGACAGCAGCGTTGATGAAGATGGCGGTGGTGTCGATGGAGGAGCCTTCCGGGGGCACTTCCCCGCCCCGGCAGCGTGCCGGAACAGAGACTCCTGTCCCCCAGATCTTGGCTTCGCGATGGCGGCGGCTCTGGAAGGTTTCTCGTACCGTGGCTTTTTCGTATCGAGGTTTTAGGTCGAGGGGCTTCTTATAGGCAAAGAGGCGGCGTCAGAGGGTCGAAGAGGCGGCGACACCATAGGGTGGCGCGGGCCACACCCAGGCCGCGCCGGCCTATGGTCCCGTGGGCCTGTGCCCCCTCTCTGGCGGTTCTCGGGTGTTATGGATGCTTCCGGGCAAAATAGGATGCTGGGTCTTGATTTCGTCCGTTTCCGAGAATATTTCCTTACTAGGATTTCTGGAACCAAAAACAGCAGAAAACAGGAACTAGCCTTTCGGCATCTCGTCAATAGGTTAGTTCCGGAAAACGCATAAATATGACATATAATGTGCATATAACATGTAGATATCATCAATAATGTGGCATGGAACATAAGAAATTATCGATACGTCGGAGACGTATCATCGCCGAAGGTAACGGTCCACATGTCCAAGTTAGGCTTCAACTCCGTAACGAGGTCCTTGCTGCCGGTCATATGACTTGTGCATCCACTATCAAGCACCCATTTTGATCCTCCGACGGCATAGTCCTACATGAGATCAAGTCTTTGTTTTAGGTCCCCATTTTGCAATGGGTCCTCTTTTGTTAGTAACAAGGGTCTTAGGAACCCAAATAGACCAAGCAATATAACCATCATATGGACCAACATATTTAGCATAGACATCTCCATAGTAATCACGGAATAGCACATAATGAGGGTTATATTTTCCCGCAAAATTATTGTGAGTGGTATTGTCCATAGTGACATCACCACCCACAACATTTTCTCCTTTGCTTGTGCGGGCTTGGCCTTCTTGTTCTTGTTTGTGTTCGGCTTATATCCAATCCCATCCTTCCCATTGTTTGATCTTTGATTGCTCAAAAGATCATCCAAAATTTTCTCACCTTGGGAAGGGAAGGACATAGCAAACTTGGCCTTCAACCTAGTGTTCTCCTTAATAACATTCACATGATCATAAGAAGAAGTAGAAAAACTAGGCATATCATTTTTAGTTAATTTAATTTGAAGTTGCTCATGAGACTTGGTAAGGGTAGAGAATCCACTTTCCAAGGCCTTGTGAGTCTTTTCAAGTTTCTCTAACTCCTTGGTTAGTTTAGCATGACCAACACCAAATTCAACTTTTTTCCTTTTTAAGAACATTAGATAATGCAATAGCATGATCACGCTCTTTAGTGATGTTGGATAAGGTTTCATTGTGAATTTCCTCAATGGAAGACAACTTTTCTTCTAGAGCTTCTCTAAGCTCTTGTTCTTCCCCAAGCGCTTGAGATAATGCACCAATCTCATCGGCATTTCTCTCTCAAATCTCTCCTTGAGATCAAGGATATCATTGGCATGTGCAAGCCTATCCAAGATAACTTGGACATGCTTTTTTGGGTTCACCTTGCAAGTTAGAGATAAATTCATCCAAGCTAATAATTTCTCTCTTTATCTTGAGACTCTCAACATCACACTCCGAAACAATAGTCTTTGGAGGTGGGTTTGGATGAAGTAGTTACCTCGGAAGTCTTGGCCATGAGGCACTTGTTGAGGTTGAAAGAGAGGTCCTCATTGGGAGATTCGAAGAGAGATGTCATAGGGGTAGAGGCACTAGTGGCCTTTTCACTTAATGTGTCTCCGTGAACATCTTCTTCATCTCCGGAAGTGAGAACATGAGAAGTCTTGACCATGAAACATCTTGCATTGTTGGAGGAGTCCTCATTGGGAGATTCAAAGAGAGATGATGAAGGTGTGGAGGTGATAGCAATGGCGGCCACCTCACTTCTTGAGTCGTCTTTGTCATCTTCTTCTTCTCCGGAAGAATACTCCTCACGGGTAATCAACACATACTTTGATGGCTTCTTGGTAATGTCATAGCCACTTTTCTTGACAATTGGCTTCTTGCGAGGGACCTTTGACTTGTCCTTGAGGATGAGCTTTCCACCATGATCTTCTCTTTTCTCATATGGGCACTCGGCAATAAAGTGATCTTGATTGCCACAATTGTAGCAAGTTCTAACTCTTGGGCCCTTGGCATCTCCTCTTTGGTTTCCCTTTAACTTGTACTTGGAAGGATCTCTCCAAAAGGATTTTGTGAGAAGAGCAATGTGACCATGTAGATCACGTTTGAGTTCTTCGGAGTGTCCTTCATACTTAGTTTGAATCAAATCTTCATCATCCTCTACACAAACATGTGCCTTCAATGCAAGGTTTTCACTTCTCTTCATCCCAATATCTTGGGCACGACTATCAACCGCAATCTTTGACTCAACTTTGAAAGCATCCATTTCTTGCATGACATCATTCGGGGTCATTTGCTCAAAGTTGTGCTTGTTCTTGAGAATCCTTAGATCGACCGGTTCAAAGGGCAATAGAGCATTGATGTACTCTCTCTTGATCCAATCATCATCAACATAAGTGGAACCAAGGTCTCGAAAGGAGATAGCAAGAGCCTTGAGACAGCGGTACATATCCTGATGATGTTCACCATCTTCCATGTAGAATCCTTCGGCTTCATTGCTAACCTCTTGGAACTTATTTTGCCTCATGCTTGAGCTTCCAATGAATATTTTGGCGAGAATATCCCAAGCATCCTTGGTGTCGTTGCCTATTCGACGGTACCTCGGAGGAGGTATCCTCACGAGGGAGAGAAGAAGTAGGGGCCATCGGGCGGAGAGTCTTCGGGACGGTGGTACGCGATTTACCCAGCTTCGGAACACCTGCACGATGACAGGGCCTACTGCTGCTTGTCTGGAATTATCTGGGTGCTTTCGCGTTGTTACAATGAGTTGTGGTTGTGCCTCTAGGGCTCCCTGGATCCGGCTTATAAAGGCGCTTGGATCTAGGGTTTACACGGAGAGTCCTAGCCGGAATACAAGATGCCTAACTACGGAATATTACATTGCCATGCAATTCAAGGATCCACCTTTCCTTATTGGCCGTATTGGATCCGGATACTTCATGGGCCTTGGCAGATCCGACTATCTTCATAGGGCGGTTAAGATCCGGCTCCTGTTACCTGGGCTGGACTTCATCCATCTTGATCTAAACAACTGGGCTGCCCGATGGGCCTCATGCCATCATCACCGTCTATGGGCCACCCGGGCTTGCCGGATCTAGGCCACGCTGTTGATACACCCATAAACTATACCCACAACACTTGGCGGTTGTTGCCTTCTCGATGTAGGGTCTATCATCCTCGCTAACAGCTTGTTGAATCATATATAAGATGGTGGCGTTGAGTTGACAATCAACCACTTCCCTGCGAGACAAACCATTAGGATTGTGAGGCTTGTATCCTTCCACAACAATTCTCCATAGTTCAATACATGAGGAATTGAAATAAGACTTCATCTTGGTTTGCCATAAGGAAAAATCATTAGGATTAAGTGACGGTGGATCTCCTCGTGGATTAATGCGAGGGTGAGGAATGGGAGGATCCGGAGAGTACACGGGCGGAGGAGCAACCGCCGAGTACACTCCGTTTGCATTAGGATCTATCTTGGGAGGGGACTTGATAACCCACAAGTATAGGGGATCGCAACAGTCTTCGAGGGAAGTAAAACCCAAATTTATTGATTCGACACAAGGGGAGGTAAAGAATACTTATAAGCCTTAACAACTGAGTCGTCAATTCAGCTGCACCTGGAAAAGCACTAGTAACGAGGGTGATGTGAAAGTAGCAGTGATATGAGAGCAGTAATAATAGTAACACAGCAGCAGTAACAGTAATATGAGAGCAATGGCACCAGAAAATAGTTGATACTACTTCCAATGACATGTAGAACGAGTATATGATGATGAAAGATGGACCGGGCTTCCCAGCTATCTACACTAGTGATAACTCTCCAATAACAAGTGTTGGGTGAACAAATTACAGTTGGGCAATGATGCGCGTGGTTGACGTATTGTCTTTTCGTTCGACACGCGTCCGTTGGGAACCCCAAGAGGAAGGTGTGATGCGCACAGCGGCAAGTTTCCCTCAGTAAGAAACCAAGGTTTAATCGGACCAGTAGGAGTCAAGAAGCACGTTGAAGGTTGATGGCGGCGAGATGTAGTGCGGCGCAACACCGGGGATTCCGGCGCCAACGTGGAACCCGCACAACACAACCAAAGTACTTTGCCCCAACGAAACAGTGAGGTTGTCAATCTCACCGGCTTGCTGTAACAAAGGATTAACCGTATTGTGTGGAAGATGATTGTTTGCAGAGAAAACGAGTAAAACAAGTATTGCGGTAGATTGTATTTCGAGTAAAGAGAATTGGACCGGGGTCCACAGTTCACTAGAGGTGTCTCTCCCATAAGACGAACGAGCATGTTGGGTGAACAAATTACAGTTGGGCAATTGACAAATAAAGAGAGCATGACAATGCACATACATATCATGATGAGTATAGTGAGATTTAATTGGGCATTACGACAAAGTACATAGACCGCCATCCAACCGCATCTATGCCTAAAAAGTCCACCTTCGAGTTATCATCCGAACCCCTCCGGTATTAAGTTGCAAGCAACGAGACAATTGCATTAAGTATGGTGCGTAATGTAATCAACAACTACATCCTTAGACATAGCATCAATGTTTTATCCCTAGTGGCAACAGCACAACACAACCTTAGAACTTTCTCGTCATCGTCCCGGGTGTCAATGCGGGCATGAACCCACTATCGAGCATAAGTACTCCCTCTTGGAGTTACAAGCATCTACTTGGCCAGAGCATCTACTAGTAACGGAGAGCATGCAAGATCATAAACAACACATAAGCATAACTTTGATAATCAACATAACAAGTATTCTCTATTCATCGGATCCCAACAAACGCAACATACAGAATTACAGATAGATGATCTTGATCATGATAGGCAGCTCACAAGATCCGACAATGATAGCACAATGGGGAGAAAACAACCATCTAGCTACTGCTATGGACCCATAGTCCAGGGGTAGACTACTCACACATCACACCGGAGGCGACCATGGCGGCGTAGAGTCCTCCGGGAGATGATTCCCCTCTCCGGCAGGGTGCCGGAGGCGATCTCTCGGATCCCCCGAGATGGGATCGGCGGCGACGGCGTCTCCGGAAGGTTTTCCGTATCGTGGCTCTCGGTACCGGGGGTTTCGTCACGGAGGCTTTAAGTAGGCGGAAGGGCAAGTCAAGAGGCGGCACGGGGGCCCACACCATAGGCCGGCGCGGCCGGGGGTGGGGCCGCGCCGCCCTAGGGTTTGGCCACCCCGTGGCCCCTCTTCGTCTCGTCTTCGGACTTCGGAAGCTTCGTGGAAAAATAGGCCCCCGGGCTTTGATTTCGTCCAATTCCGAGAATATTTCCTTACTAGGATTTCTGAAACCAAAAATAGCAGAAAACAAGCAATCGGCACTTCGGCATCTTGTTAATAGGTTAGTTCCGGAAAATGCACGAATATGACATAAAGTGTGCATAAAACATGTAGATAACATCAATAATGTGGCATGGATCATAAGAAATTATCGATACGTCGGAGACGTATCAGCATCCCCAAGCTTAGTTCTCGCTCGTCCCGAGCGGGTAAAACGATAACACGGATAATTTCGGAGTGACATGCCATCATAATCTTGATCATACTATTTGTAAAGCATATGTAGTGAATGCAGCGATCAAAACAATGTGTATGACATGAGTAAACAAGTGAATCATAAAGCAAAGACTTTTCATGAATAGCACTTCAAGACAAGCATCAATAAGTCTTGCATAAGAGTTAACTCATAAAGCAATAATTCAAAGTAAAGGTATTGAAGCAACACAAAAGAAGATTAAGTTTCAGCGGTTGCTTTCAACTTGTAACATGTATATCTCATGGATATTGTCAACATAGAGTAATATAATAAGTGCAATAAGCAAGTATGTAGGAATCAATGCACAGTTCACACAAGTGTTTGCTTCTTGAGGTGGAGAGAAATAGGTGAACTGACTCAACATTGAAAGTAAAAGAATGGTCCTCATAGAGGAAAAGCATCGATTGCTATATTTGTGCTAGAGCTTTGATTTTGAAAACATGAAACAATTTTGTCAACGGTAGTAATAAAGCATATGCATCATGTAAATTATATCTTATAAATTGCAAGCCTCATGCATAGTGTACCAATAGTGCCCGCACCTTGTCCTAATTAGCTTGGACTACCCGGATTATCACCGCAATACATATGCTTTAACCAAGTTTCACAAAGGGGTACCTCTATGCCGCCTGTACAAAGGTCTAAGGAGAAAGCTCGCATTTGGATTTCTCGCTTTTGATTATTCTCAACTTAGACATCCATACCGGGACAACATAGACAACAGATAATGGACTCCTCTTTTAATGCTTTAAGCATTTGACAACAATTAATTCTTTTCTCATTAGAGATTTGAGGATGTTTGTCCAAAACTGAAACTTCCACCATGAATCATGGCTTTAGTTAGCGGCCCAATGTTCTTCTCTCACAATATGCATGCTCAAACCATTCAACTCGGTGTAGATCGCCCTTACTTCGGACAAGACGAACATGCATGGCAACTCACATGAAATTCAACAATGAGTTGATGGCGTTCCCCGAGTAAACATGGTTATCGCACAACAAGCAACTTAATAAGAGATAAAGTGCATAATTACATATTCAATACCACAATAGTTTTTAAGCTATTTGTCCCATGAGCTATATATTGCAAAGGTGAATGATGGAATTTTAAAGGTAGCACTCAAGCAATTTACTTTGGAATGGCGGGAAAATACCATGTAGTATAGGTAGGTATGGTGGACACAAATGGCATAGTGGTTGGCTCAAGTATTTTGGATGCATGAGAAGTATTCCCTCTCGATACAAGGTTTAGGCTAGCAAGGCTTATTTGAAACAAACACAAGGATGAACCGGTGCAGCAAAACTCACATAAAAGACATATTGAAAACATTATAAGACTCTACACCGTCTTCCTTGTTGTTCAAACTCAATACTAGAAATTATCTAGACCTTAGAGAAACCAAATATGCAAACCAAATTTTAGCATGCTCTATGTATTTCTTCATTAATGGGTGCAAAGCATATGATGCAAGAGCTTAAACATGAGCACAACAATTGCCAAGTATCACATTACCCAAGACATTTATAGCAATTACTACATGTATCATTTTCCAATTCCAACCATATAACAATTTAACGAAGGAGAAACTTCGCCATGAATACTATGAGTAGAAACCAAGGACATACTTGTCCATATGCTACAGCGGAGCGTGTATCTCTCCCATAAAGTGAATGCTAGGATCCATTTTATTCAAACAAAACAAAAACAAAAACAAACCGACGCTCCAAGAAAAAGCACATAAGATGTGATGGAATAAAAATATAGTTTCAGGGGAGGAACCCGATAATGTTGTCGATGAAGAAGGGGATGCCTTGGGCATCCCCAAGCTTAGACGCTTGAGTCTTCTTGATATATGCAGGGGTGAACCACCGGGTGCATCCCCAAGCTTAGAGCTTTCACTCTCCTTAATCATGTTGCATCATACTCCTCTCTTGATCCTTGAAAACTTCCTCCACACCAAACTCGAAACAACTCATTAGAGGGTTAGTGCACAATATAAATTGACATATTCAGAGGTGACACAATCATTCTTAACACTTCTGGACATTGCATAATGCTACTGGACATTAGTGGATCAAAGAAATTCATCCAACATAGCGAAAGAGGCAATGCGAAATAAAAGGCAGAATCTGTCAAAACAGAACAGTTCGTATTGACGAATTTTAAAATGGCACCAGACTTGCTCAAATGAAAATGCTCAAATTGAATGAAAGTTGCGTACATATCTGAGGATCATGCTCGTAAATTGGCATAATTTTCTGAGCTACCTACAGGGAGATAAACCCAGATTCGTGACAGCAAAGAAATCTGGAACTGCGCAGTAATCCAAATCTAGTACTTACTTTTCTATCAACGGCTTAACTTGGCACAACAAAACACAAAACTAAGATTAGGAGAGGTTGCTACAGTAGTAAACAACTTCCAAGACACAAAATAAAAACAAACTACTGTACGTAAAAACATGGGTTGTCTCCCATAAGCGCTTTTCTTTAACGCCTTTCAGCTAGGCGCAGAAAGTGTGTATCAAGTAACATCGAGAGATGAAGCATCAACATCATAATTTGTTCTAATAATAGAATCATAAGGTACCTTTATTCTCTTTCTAGGGAAGTGTTCCATACCTTTCTTGAGAGGAAATTGATATTTTATATTACCTTCCCTCATATCAATAATAGCACCAACAGTTCGAAGAAAAGGTCTTCCCAATATAATGGGACAAGATGCATTGCATTCGATATCCAAGACAACAAAATCAACGGGAACAAGATTATTGTTAACGGTAATGCGAACATTATCAACTTTACCCAAAGGTTTCTTTGTAGAATGATCAGCAAGATTAACATCCAAATAACAATTTTTCAGCGGTGGCAAGTCAAGCATATTATAAATTTTCTTAGGCATAACAGAAATACTTGCACCAAGATCACATAAAGCATTACAATCAAAATCTTTAACCTTCATCTTAATGATGGGCTCCCAACCATCCTCTAGCTTTTTAGGAATAGAGGCTTCGCGCTCTAGTTTCTCTTCTCTAGCTTTTATGAGAGCATTTGTAATATGATGTGTGAAAGCCAAATTTATAGCACTAGCATTAGGACTTTTAGCAAGTTTTTGCAAGAACTTTATAACTTCAGAGATGTGGCAATCATCAAAATTCAAACCATTATAATCTAAAGCAATGGGATCATCATCCCCAATGTTGGAAAAAATTTCAGCAGACTTTATCACGAGCAGTTTCAGCAGTTTTAGCAGTTTCGAGGCAGTTTTTCGCGCTTTGCATTAGAAGTGGAAACATTGCTAACACCAATTCTTTTATTAGTATGAGTAGGAGGTGCAGCAACATGTGTAGCATTAGCATTACTAGTGGTGGTAATAGTCCAAACTTTAGCTATATTCTTCTCTTTAGCTAGTTTTTCATTTTCTTCTCTATCCCACCTAGCACGCGAGTTCAGCCATTAATCTTATATTCTCATTAATTCTAACTTGAATGGCATTTGCTGTAGTAACAATTTTATTATGATAATTCTCATTAGGCAAAACTTTTGATTTCAAAAGATCAACATCAGCGACGAAGACTATCGACTTTAGAAGCAAGTATATCAATCTTACCAAGCTTTTCTTCA
>NC_061508.1:9021680-9309343 GCF_022539505.1 Lolium rigidum | reverse complement strand
AATCATTGTTTTTATCTTGTTCTTTGCAAACAAACACCATCTTCCACTCGATACGTTTAATCCTTTGTTTTCAGCAAGCCGGTGAGATTGACAACCTCACTTGTTACGTTGGGGCAAAGTACTTTGATTGTGTTGTGCGGGTTCCACGTTGGCGCCGGTTTCACCGGGTGTTGCGCCGCACTACACTCCTCCACCAACAACCTTCACGTGCTTCTTGGCTCCTACTGGTTCGATAACCTTGGTTTCTTTCTGAGGGAAAACTTGCTGCTGTGCGCATCACACCTTCCTCTTGGGGTTCCCAACGGACGTGTACATCTACGCGCATCAGGGATCGCTAGACCCGGTGATAGGGGAGTGTGTTCACCAACAGACAAAGTTTAAACCCACCCAAGCCCTTATTGACGCAATGAGGGATGCTCAAGAGGGGAAGGTCAAGTTCAACTGAGAGAATGACACGCTGACAAAAGCTCTCGGGAATCCTGAACACGGAGGACGTGTACGAGGCAAAGGCGTCATTCCGTGGAAAGTAGGGTTTTCCCAGGAAAATGACCCCTACAGTTACCGAAGCCGTAAGAGAAAGGCGGATCGGGATGCAGATTTTGTGGCGAAGTTGGCATCGGAATTCTATGAGATGAAGAAAATGGTGCATGTACTAGTACAAGAAAGATCGGCAACTGGGACGCATGAATATCATCAAGCGGATGTCGGAAGCCAGCAGCGGAGAAGCAGCGTGGCTTCCACGGAGGCCCCGCCGGCTGGTGCTAATGCACCCTTGCTGGCCCCGGCTGTTGCTAATGCACCGACGATCGATATTACTGCACCAGAGCCTCCTCGCTACCCCGTGGATGATGTAAAGGAGATGAAAGAATGTGATCTGCATTATCCAATGGGGAACATTTCCATGGAGGTAGCCATCGGCAATGCTTTACCCTGTATACCTGGAGCACCCCACCACAACAACCCCATTCAAGATGGCTATGGTCGTGTCACGATGGAGGAAATAGTCCAAGGGTTTGAGGACCTAGAGATTGACTATGCTAAACCCGAAGGGGAGAGGAGACTTGGAGATGTCAAGCGCCAGTTCATTCTATGGAAAAAGAAGTTTATCCAGTTTCCAGGCGAGGCGCCAAGGCCAACAAGTCCACCCCCCTCCGGTGGTGGTGGTGGTGGTGATGGTGGTGGTGGTGGTTCACCTACACCTACTTCACGTTAGCCGGTGCCGCCCCCTAATCCACCTCCGGTGGGTAAGAAGACGCCTCCCCCAGTCCGCCTCCGGCGGGTACGCAGCCCCCCAATCCACCTCCGGCGAAGAAGCAGAAGCAGTCCTGGACTATTAACCCGGACCCTTATGTACCTAAGACCACAAAGGTACCGGAGCCATCACTGAAGCCTCTCCCCACAAGGCCTTGGGAACGTAGTGTCGAGGAAGTCGACGCGGCCGCGGCTGCTCACCATGAGAAATGGAAGGCGGAATGCAAGGCGAAAAGAGAGCCCGAGCCCAAGCCAGTATTTTCTGAGAAGGAAAAGAAGTGGGCTAAGTCATTTTTGAGTACACCGTCCCAAGCCGAGAAGAATATGCCTGACGACTATGGACGTGAACTTCGTAGGCAAGCACACATATTGAAGGAGAAGAAAGACTTGGCGGAGAAGCAGGAGAAGAAAGCCTTGGAGGAGGCCGAGAAAGAAGAAAGTAAAAAAAGCGGGAAACAAGTTGCCCAGCTCGGGGAACAAAGTAAACAATCAATCCCCCCGCTCATAGTGAAAGCCGCCGGTCCGGATGCTGAACTAATGGACCCCGATATCATAGCAGCTGCGGCAACACAGGGAATGACTGTAACGGGTGCCAGAGAACAAGCGGCCAACTTCGGTATGACTCTTCGTGCAGTGTTAGGCCTTGAGGAGGCGCCAATGAGTGAGGTAGCAATTACATATATGCCGAATGGGCCTCTCGTCGAGCCTGCGCAGGAAGAGGATCTAGCACAAATGAAAGATCTGCTACGTTGGTACAAGGGTTACATAAAAACTAACGTTGACAAATAATATATTTATGCAGAAGTTAGACATGAGCATCACTTCAAACATTACTATGTAACAATTCATATGAGTGAATTGTTCCAGCTGTTCAATCTGCGCGAGCTCGACAAATCTATCATCAGTTGCTACGTTCTGTAAGTGATTTATTTCTACCCCATCTCATTCATTGCCTGCACTATATATATAGTGCAGGCGGTGAGGAGGGGTAACGGGGTGGCTGCTCTGCTCGATCTAGATGGATTTTTTCTCCTCTTGCTCCTCTGAGACGCATGCTAGGGTTTGTGGTGGGGGCAGATGAACGACGGCGCTAAGGCATTGAACCCGGTAGAGGAGAAGGAGGGGTGCAGGGGCAGTGGTCGGCGGCTCGGAGACTCACCGGAATCGGCGCCGGCGATGGAGGAGTGGAAAGGGGATCGCGATGAGAGGAGAGGTGCGTCGTTGGGAGGGGTAATAACGAGGGGAAGGCACTATCGATGCGATGCGCAAAGCAGAGAACTTCCAGGGCGCCGCCGGCCGCCGGGATGGGCAGGGTGCCGTGGCAGATCTCCGGACCGATGTGCAGGGAGGGGGGAGGGTGGAGCTCGGGGAAGGCAGGGAAGAAAAGTACCACGAGGTCTGTCGATAGTCGATACAGGCGCTTCCAGGAGGAAACTGCCAAGCCCATCGGGTCAGAAAGAAACAGACAATTCCAACGGCTCCTCTCTGCCTATCTCAGATTTCTGCCGGGCTGATGGAAAGCAAGAACAGGGTGCAGTCATCGGACCACCAAAAAGAAAGATGCTTGTTTGGAAAAGAAATTAATTATATTTAGCACGAATCTTGACATGAAGGTGGACGGCAATGATAGCATGCGCTGTAGTTAGGTTACATACCAAAACTTTTGTCTATATATATATATATATATATATTTACATAGTAGGACAATATATATATATATTGTCCTACTATGTAACAATATATATTGTCCTACTATATGTCCTACTATATTGTTGTGTACGCTATTATGCAGAATGAAGATTCGGGAAATGAGAATAAGGAACATCCATGATGTTGGGTTCATTGACCCACAAATCGTTAATGGATATGTGTTAGAAAAACACCCCGCCGGCGTGGAGCAAGACCTGTGGCTTTTTCTTACAAAGCAGCAACTCAAAAGTCAAATTCTATTTCCTTACCATTTTGGGTGAGTGTTTCTGTCTTGAGCACATTCTCTTTTGTTTACTTCATGCATGGTATGTCTAATCGATTTGTTATGCATGACTGTGCATGTATCGTGTCCGCAGGTTCCACTGGATTCTGCTAGTAATTGAATTTCACACCGCCAGAGTTCTCATCATGGACTCTCTAAATATGGATCCAAAGCTTTGGGTCAACATGAGAAAAATGCTGCAAAAGTAATTATTTTCATTCATTTGCGCTGTATATCGATCGGCCTCTTTCGTTCATTTCCTAATATCAAGTAACTAATAACTCCCTTGTTCATTTAATTTTCTTTGCCTCGTAGGGTTTGGACACAGTTCACAAATGAAACGGTCGGTGAATTCAAAAAAGAGCTAGAGTTTAGAAGGGCACTGACTGGGGATATTCAGCCACCGGGGACCAATCTATGTGGATATTATGTTTGTGAGTTTATCCGGAGACACACCTCTGAGCAGAAGCCGTTGGATAACAACGTCAAGAGGAATGCCTTCCGAAAGACGCTTAGTCCAGAAGCTCGCTTCCGACCAATTCAAGAGGAACTAGCCGGATTTTTGATGAGGGAAGTCCTCCATCCTAAAGGAGAACACTATTATGAGGACGTAGAACTTCTGATGCCGTAAATTATGTATTGAAACTTGTTCGAAATTGTATATGGTCATCCGAGATTGAATATATATATATATATTGTATATTCCTCTTGAATTCTTCTTGGTTCTAATTTCAAACTTTTTTGAAATTGTACTTTCATATGCATATGTATATAGTAGTGTAGAATATGTGTACTGAAACTTCTTCAAAATTAAAATAAAAAACAAAATAAAACACAAAATAAAATATAAAATAAATAAAAAAATACAAATTAAAAAGAAACCAGATTTAGGGAGGGCTAAACCCTAAACCTGCGGAGGCCTTTAGTCGCGGTTGGCCAGGAGAACCGCGACTAAAGGTCCTCCGCCCCGATGGACGGCTGACGCCCACGTGGACGGGCCAACCGCGACTAAAGGGGGGTGCTTTAGTCGCGCATATTTAATACCGGTTGCGCAACCGGTATTAATGGCTGTTGCGAACCACGACTATAGGCCCTTTTTCTATATGCATGAACGTGTGTCACTTCGATCGATATATTCATAAAGTTTTTTATGTAATATAATTGTTTCCTATATATATGTGTCTGCATTATAATGTGTTTCAAATTGAGGCAGACTCTGCCACGGCAGTGTTTTAGTTTAATTTCCTGCCGCGACGGAGTCTGCCACGACAGCGTTTTAGTGCAATTCCCTGCCGCGGCAGAGTCTGCCGCGGCAGGGATGGGGACCAAAACGCTGACACGGCACAACCCTTTAGCACCGGTTCGCAACTAAACCGATGCTAAAGGGGGACCTTTAGCACCGGATGTATTGCACCGGTTGGCCATCCGGTGAATATGGCCATTACAAACCGGTGCAAATGCCCGTCTTCCACTAGTGTCCCCCTTTGTTCATCAGCATATCCACGATCAACACTCCTCCATCTATGATCTGATTTAACATACCACCTCGGAATAGTCTTCGTGGCCCCTTGTTTTTACTACAATTTAGTATAGTATCCAGTAATGCAACAACCCTTTTTGAAGAGCTATGCGGGGCTTGCCCCTGATACTAAAAAGGATCTGGAGGTTTTACCTCAACGCATTCCATGAATGTTGTTTCATTCCCCATGTGGCTGAATCCAACTCAGTTTTTCGAAAATATATCTCCAAACAGATCACGTGGTTGCACGTGCTAGATAGATGTTATTCACCATTTATATATCTTACTTTTAGGGTGAAAAATCTACATCATGGTTTGTTTGTTGTTCTAGTACTATAATGCATACATAGCATAGATTAATTCATATTTCAAGCCTACATGGGAACATTTCAGAAGAGTAAATCATTAATTACTTTCTAACCTATCATAATGAAAGAATATTAAATTACCAACTGTCTATTGGGGAGTGATGTTTTGGCACATGGAAGTTGTTTGTTTAGATTGAGATAGTACCTACTTGTCGCTAAGTTTAGACTTGCGATAGCAGCCAAATAATTAATTGTACAAGCTTGTCATCCTTTAAACTTGAGCAGAGAACAAAAAAAAAGGGTGTAAAACCCACTACCATGACAAAATGGAATAATATAAGACGAACACATAGACTATTTTGCTAGTTGATAACTAATTTATAGTTAGCACTCATGCATCAGTGGTATACGAACGGATTTTGAGCTAGTCCCTACTTTACATAATGCAATTACTATATAATGAGGGAGATAATTTCTTATTTGACACTACTTTAAAATATTATTCCTTATTTGACACTCTAAAACTTTTTCTTCCTTATATGACACTTCATCAAAATGTCTTGCCTTATATGACATCTCCGTCAATTCCGTTACACCCTGCCGTTTGCTTGGACTGAACTACCCTGAAACGCTCACATAAAAGACCCACTCTCTTCTCTGTCCCAGCCCGATACAGAACACTAGTGGCGGCCAGGGCGCACAGCGACGGCGGCGACGGCTAGGAAGACCACGGGGTTGCTGTGGAGGGCGAGGCTAGAGAGGGCCGCCAAGTCGGGGTAGATGAGCAGTACAGCGACCATGGTCACTTCGCCTGTCTGCCCAGCCTCGTTGGCGACGGATTCACGCGCGGCCGTGTCCTCGTTCTGATTGTTGGTGCAGAGAGTCTGGTCTGTACCTTCCGCGCATGATTCGATTCACTAAGTCTGATTGTTCGATTCACTAAGCCTGATTCACGTTTGTACCTTCCGCGCGCCGGACAAACGGCAGTAGTCACTTTTTGATTTTTCTAAAAAAAAAGTCACTTTTTTTTGAAGTAAGAATCATGTATATTAGCAAACATGCCGCCTCATTAAAAACCTTCCATTCCACTTAGGTACCCTGGTAAGGAAAAGAGTGCGTAAGAAACCTGCTGCGACAGCATTACAAAGCGTTCCTACAATCGTTTTGGAGAGCTGCCAACACATCCGTTGGGACAGATCCACTAAGAGAGCCTCTAGAGCCACCTCTACCTAGCTGCGCTAAGCTATGAGCAACACCATTACACTCCCGAGCTACCTTTCTAACATAAATATGGTCAACAGCCCGCAACAGCCCCTTAGCATCCAGGATGATACTCCAGAAATTCGATATGTCTCGCTCATCACTTGTCAGCGCTTGCACCACATGCAGATAGTCACTCTCGAGCACCGCCTTTTCACAATAATGTAGCTGAATGGTTTTAAGGCCCTCCAGGCATGCCAGGGCTTCCGCCTCTTCAGGGCTGGAGCAGCTAGGAATATGGAACCAGGATGATTGAATCACCTGACCATGTGGGCCAACGAACTGTTTATGAAACCTAACACAGATTGAAATACGCCTGTGGAACTGTGAATACAATGGGGCAGGTATAAGTGCATCTGGACCATAGACCTAACTGAATAACCGACAGTACTGCTATTTTGTCTGAATTGTTTTTGGTCAAATAATGCACTATGGGTAAAAGCGTCCCTTTATGTCTCAATTTAACATCGTTACAGCTCAAAATGAACTAGAGTGTCATATAAGGCAAGAAATTTTGCCGAGGTGTCAAATAAGGAAGATAACATTTTGGAGTGTCAAATAGGGAATCATATTTTAGAGTAGTGTCAAATAAGGAATTCTCACATAATCAGGAGGCTTCTCACTTGCATACGTAGGAGATAGATCCAATTAGGTTTATAATCTTATTGATTTATAGATCATTTGAAAACCAAATGTTTAGTTTTCAAAAAAAAAACCAAATGTTTAGTGGTCCACTATTCGGATACTCATAGAATCAAAGGATATAAATCGATTGTGTGGCCTATCAAGCATACATAGTTGTTGGCAATGAAGATAACTTCCCCATGGATGTACACCGTTTATCTACTAATTTTCATGGCTTGGTTATTCTCTAACGTTATTTGTCTCTTACCTTAATAACATGATATAAGGAAATAATGGTTAATTACTTTCCATGCTCTCATAAGGAATAACTATTAAAGTAGCAAGTGCCCGACACTCACATTTTTTTGTTGGTTTAAATGGATATATTACCTACTTGCCGCTAAGTTTATAGTTGGCAGAGCAACCAAATCTTTAATGCCCAACTGCATGAGTAGCCTATTTTTATAATTGATGACTAATTTATAGTTAGCAGTCAAGCATAAAACCCACTAAGATGAGCAAGTAGCCTATTTTTATAATTGATGACTAATTTATAGTTAGCAGTCAAGCATCAATGACATAAGAATTTCTTTTATTTATGCTAACCTTACATGAGGCAATAACTATATAATCAAAGAGGCTTCTCATATGCATACTACTACTCATAGTGGGAGTAACTTCACTAGTAACTAAGTATCCAACTCAGCAAATTTGCTTATGTGGCAGTGAGTTAATGAGGAGAGAGGAGGATGGAGTAACATAGCTAGTTACTGTAACATCACACTTCTCAAGATACAATGAGTCTATAAGCTAATTAATGATCTATGATACTACTTTGATGTTACTAACCACTATGAGGCTGGCCATAGTGGGTAGTATCATATAGTAGTAGCATGTATATGATACTACCTCCGTTTCAAGGAATAAGGCGCCCTCGTTTTACGAGCTTTTTGTTTGACCAAGAATTACTTCAAATAGATAAAGATTGTTTGTATGAAATTAGTATCATTAAAAAGTGCTTTTCAATACGAATCCAACGATACTATATACATATAATATAATCAAGATTTTCTTGCTTAATTTTTATGGTCAAAGTTCGTCTTGAAATACGTGTGCGCCTTATTCCTTGAAACGGAGGTAGTACTTTGTATGATACTAGATCCATAATGCATAGTATCATATACTAGTATCATAGTTTTGCTATATTAATTAATTTGTAGAATCCCAATACAAATTTGTGTACAAGATTTATTTGATACTAACTTTTCTCGTGATGTGCGCTATGATACAGTATCTACCTATGATACTCTAATCTTCTCTCTCATATATAATTATCTGCCACATCAGCATGTTTGGTGGGGCTAGGATGCATGATACTAGCTATGATACTAGCACTATGGCTAGCCTGAAGGTAGTAACATAGAGTAGTAACATGTGCATGTTACTACTCTATGTTACTTCCCACTATGACTAGTCTTAGGAGATGGGTCCAAATAGGTTAGTACTTTACAAAATTCAGAGATCAATAGAAAACCAATTTTTTAATGTTCCACTAGTCTCTGATACACATAGAATCTATGATTATGAATCAATTTTGTGGCCTATCAATACTAGCTAGTAGTTAGTAATGAAATAACTTCCTAATGGATGTACACCGTTGATCCGTTCAAAAAAAATTGATTAGTTAATTTCCAATATTTTTTATGTTTTACCATAATAATATTATCGGTAAAATTACATTTCTAGCCTACATGGCCACATGTCAGGAGAGATAATGATTAATTACTTTCCAACCTATCATAATGAATGATTATCGAACTACTACCGTGCAATTCAAGAAGGAAGGCCACCATGGGCTAGCTTCAGAGTGCCTAGTCGCCGGACAAAAAAAATCTCTACATCGTATAAGGATCAGTTCGCGTATTTCTGTACCTAGGCGTAAAGAACGTCAGCGAGCTGCACCGACGAGAAAATAGGTTGCCACATCAGGGATGCAAACAGTGGGTGTGAATCTATTATTAGTTCTTCCCCTCTCAATATCCTATTTATTACACAGACGTTCAATTTAGATTCAGCTATTGTGTACCTAATGGGACTAATTTTGTTATACTTCCTCCGGTCATAAAAGATATAGATGATTTGTCTAAATTTAAATGTATTTATACACATCTAAATTTGGAGAAACTTGGGATATTTTTTTTATGAATAGAGGTAGCACATATTATCAGAGTAAAAGTCGGAATCCCATTGTTTCATTATCTTTTATCTTCAAAATACAGCTTCATTGTTCTAGAAGTCGATGGACAAGGTATATTGATATGTTTCGTATCAAGTCTCTGCAAGTGTACGTGTGCACCTCGGTGTGAAGTGTTAGATGTATATATCTGTATATTGTAGTTTTTCCATATGTTAGGGGGCTTTCTGCATATTTATACCTGTACATGTACTATATATTCTGGCTTTTGGCCCTGGTACACTAGTGGAGAAGAGGCCTTTTGCCGCGGGTGGTAAGCCCCTTTTGTCGCGGGCGGCCAGCCGCGACAACG
Source organism: Lolium rigidum (assembly GCF_022539505.1). Lineage (NCBI taxonomy): Eukaryota > Viridiplantae > Streptophyta > Magnoliopsida > Poales > Poaceae > Lolium > Lolium rigidum. The sequence goes on along the minus strand of NC_061508.1, from coordinate 9,299,863 downwards.
GAGGCGCGATAAAAGGTCCACCTTTTGTCGCGGGTCACTTACCACCCGCGACATATGGTCGACCACGTGGCAGACGCGGGGCGCAGTGGACAGACCCTTTTGTCGCGGGCGGTATTACCACCCGCGGCAAAAGGTCCTCGACGTGGCGCTCCCAGAAACCTGCTGCTTTAGGGTTTGAGGGATGCAGCCCCCCCACCCCGCCCCCGCCGCCACCGCCCCCTTTTATTCGAAATAAAAGTTGCATATATTTATACGCTACTAGAAGTTGTACACACGTTCATTTATATATAGATTGATCAACCAAATATTGGAAACAAAAGTCGATTCCCCTTACATATATATATACATGAGCTCACGACTACCGGGACTAATTAAACTTGGGGAGAGGGAGAGCGCCTATTAGGACTAAACAAGCCGTTGTTGTCTATTACTTCTCTAAGCAAAACTCCCGCCACTTCCTCCGCAATTCCTAGTAGGTGTTCCTTTGGTTCGAGTGTGTCCCGCATGTAGTCGACCTATATAGGAAAATGAGATGATGAGTATGACTATATCAATGTGATAACGAAATATTGACGAAAATAAATAAAGTTGTGAATGTTATTGCTTACGTTGAATTTATTATTGTTCTGCTTCTCAGTGGTTAACATGCGAATGAACTCGCAAACGTAGTATCCACATAGATTCGTCCCTTGTGGCTGCTGGGCGCACGGTACAGTAGTAAATGTTAGCTTCTCTGCCCAGGTACCCTTAATGTTTTTCTTGAAAGCTTTCCAAGTCCTGCCGGGCAAAAGAATGATTGAATGAGTGGATAATTAATTGATATCTCACGAAAGATATAGCGCGGCGATGAAGGAAATTACACTTGGAGCAACTTCTGCAGGTCGCGGAACCCGTCCAGGCCTCTACTCATTGGGTCCCTTACTTCAACTATTCCCTTATCAAGTTGAATGTCTAGTAGAATCCAGTGGAAGCTGCACATGTTTATGTATATACGTCAGGAATTACACTTAACATCGAGTAAGCAAAACTGAATGTGCATAAAAGATCATTAAGACTCTCACTCGTAGTTGTAAGGAAACAGTATTGAATCACAGAAATTTTGCTCCCCCAAAAACCTTAGTAGGTTTCCCCCCGTATCTAACGCGCTATGCTTTACCGTTTGAACATGTACTTTATCGGGGTCAACAAACCCAATATTGATAATATTATTACTTTTGCATTCACTGATCTTCAGTCTGCATAAGAGAACACATAAGATATAATGAGTATATGCAATGAAAACGAACATGAACTGAATGAAAATGAATTTAGATGTAGTTAACAACTTACAAGCAATAGCAGCTCATGAGAGATTTGTCGAGGGCTTCTAAATTGAATAACTGCCGAGTTCATTCATCTCAATATGGATCTCCTCCTTTCGGTAGTAATATTCACGTGGGATCTTCGCCACGATGTACTTTTGGTTCTCCTTGCACGCATCAAGGTACCACCGATGCAAATTCCGCATATGCGTTGGCATTTTATCCAGCCGCTCTCTACTGACCAAGTCGGCCCCGTAGACAAATGTAGGAGCTATGTCAGCAAAGGGTAGTGCAACATCTGCGGCACTCAGCAATTCCTCCACGGTACAGGACATCGAAGCCGCTAGCGCCTCAGCTTCTTCCAGATTGAAACCTTCACCATGTTCCCGGTACAGCTTGGGAACATCAAACACTTTGAGTGCTGGGATCGATTGTTTGGCCTGTTCTCCGAGCTGGGAAACTTCCTTTCTTTTTTTGCCTTTTGTCGTTTGCTTGGGCGCCTTGAGGGGTGCACTTGTCTTCTTCCCGGCTGATGATTTGCTCGTGCTAGCACTATCCTTCTCCTTAGCCTTGCCATCCTCCTTCTTCTTAGCCTCGTCATCCTCCTTCTTCTTCTTAGCCTCGTCATCCTCCTTCTTCTTTTTAGCCTTGTCATCAATTACCTTCGCAAGGTGGCGTGTATAGTCATCCTTTTTCTCGTGCAAGTCATATTGCGATGGTGTGTTCGAAAAGAAGTAGCATATGCTATTTGCTTCTCGGTGAATGGCTCGACGGCTGGAGGTTTTGGCTTATGGAAATGATCATAGTTGTGTTTCGCAACGGCGGCCGCATTTTGCTCGACAGTAAGATCCCAAGGACGGGGGGGGGAGGAACCTTTGGTACTCTTGGGAGGGGCGACAACTTGCGGGTAGGACTCTTGAAACGCTTCCGGCCGGGTGCATACCGAGTCTTAGTGGGCGGAGGCGGCGGCGGCTGGAGATGGAGATGGACTACGGATGTCGTGGTCGACGTCGTACCCATGGGGTGATGGTGTCGACATGTGATCGGTAGGAGGAGGTGATGGTGGCTTGCGATCACCTGGAGGAGGTGATGGTGATGGTGGCCTGCGATCACACGGAGGAGGTGATGGTGACCTGGGACGGCCGGTACTAGGGGCTACCCAGCCTGGCAGCTTGATGTTCTTCTTTTCCCGAGAGAATGATTTCTCCCAGCACCTCTCGGAGTGTAACCCCCCATCACCTCCAGGGATATCGAGCTGCAATGTCTCCCACGACGGTACAACTGAATCCACCCCGACACGAGCATAGCCAGCTGGAATCTCATTGCCATGCCATTCTCCATCATGAGGCCAAAAATTATATATATGGTTTCGATCTTTGTGAATTTCACTTGGAGGATAGAACTTGGAATAAAATAGAGGCACAATATCCTTCCAATCAAGAGAGTGCCTGTCCTTCAATAGTTTATACCAATGCGCCGCTTCACCAGATAGCGACATAACAAATAATTTCTTTCTAACTTCATCCATTGAAATACCTGCACACTTGAATAACCCGCATAATTCATGCAAAAACAGTAAATGATTCCTAGGATGGACAGTTCCATCCCCTTCATAGCGGTTATCCATAACACGTTCAATAATTTTCATAGGTATTTTATACGGAATACTTTCAGCAGGTGGATTTAAAATATCAGAAGCATCATTAAAGTTATCGCATATGGGAGATAAAGCATTATCAGAACAAAATATTTCTTCCAAAGCGGAGGAGCTAAAAATATTATTTTTATGTAAACCAGCTTCCCCAAGCTTAGACTTCTTCATAGCATTAGCAGTAATTGCATTCATACTAATAACATTGCTATTATCATGTAAATAAGGTTCCATAGGTTTTTTAATTTTCGCATCAAACCATCCATGTCTTAAATCAGGAAATAGAATAAGAAGCTCTTTGTTGTCCATTATGCCTAACTAGTGTAAACAAGAAACAAAAAGAGGTAATTGCAGAGTCTAAAGGAAATAGCTTCGAGGACACACACAATGGCGCCAGAAAAGTACTGTTACCTGGAACCGGAGTGTGAGTACCTTTTACCTTTCCTCCCCGGCAACGGCGCCAGAAAAGTGCTTGATGTCTACGGGAGCTTCTATTCTTGTAGACGAGTGTTGGGCCTCCAAGAGCGAGAGGTTTGTAGAACGAGTAGCAAGTTTCCCTTAAGTGGATCACCCAAGGTTTATCGAACTCGGGGAGGAAGAGGTCAAAGATATCCCTCTCAAGCAACCCCTGCAGCCACAAAGCAAGAAGTCTCTTGTGTCCCCAACACACCTAATACACTTGTCGGATGTATAGGTGCACTAGTTCGGCGAAGAGATAGTGAAATACAAGTAATATGGATGTATATGAGTGGTAATAGCAATCTGAATAAAATATGGCAGCGAGTAAACATGCAACGAACGATAAGTAAACGGTGTTTTCAGTATTGGAAACAAGGCCTAGGGATCATACTTTCACTAGTGGACACTCTCAACATTGATCGCATAATAAATACTTCTTCTCATATGTGCTACATACACTCTTGTTTGATAATGAACATCATTCGTTGTGTAGGATTACACGAACCCTCAATGCCGGAGTTAACAAGCTCCACAACATTCGATATTCATGTTTAAGTAACCTTAGAGCATAATAGATCTTTGCAAGATAAACCAAGAACTAACATAGTGCACACGCTGTCCACATTACACTATGAAGGAGGAATAGATCACATCAATACTATCATAATGATAATTAACTCCACAATCTACAAGAGATCGTGATCATAGCCTACGACAAGAACCACACGGTGCACACACTAATCACCTTTACACCAAGTAGGAGGAATAGACTACTTTAATAACATCACATGAGTAGCACACAACTAGTAGCGATACAAAGCTCATCATATGGATCTCAATCATGTAAAGCAGGGTGCCGGAACAGAGACTTCTGTCCCCCGAATCTTGATTTCGCGATGGCGGCGGCTCTGGAAGGTTTTCTCCGTATCGTGGCTCTCCGTCGGTGTTTTTAGGTCAGAGAGGCTTAAATAGGCGAAGAGAGGGAGTCGGAGGGGCCACGGGCTGCCCCCCTGGCCGCGCCGGGGTGTGGTGTGGGGCCCCCCTGGCTCCCCTCTCATCCTCCTCCGGTGCTCTGGAAGCTTCCGGGAAAAATAGGAACCTGGGCGGTGATTTCGTCCGATTCCGAGAATATTTCGTTACTAGGATTTCTGAAACCAAAAACAGCAGAAAACAGCAACTGGCCTTTCGGCATCTCGTCAATAGGTTAGTTCCGGAAAACGCATAATAATGACATATAATGTGTATAAAACATGTAGATATCATCAATAAAGTGGCATGGAACATAAGAAATTATCGATACGACGGAGACGTATCAGCATCCCCAAGCTTAGTTCTGCTCGTCCCGAGCAGGTAAAACGATAACAAATGATAATTTCTTAAGTGATATGCCATCATAACCTTGATCATACTATTGTAAAGCACATGAGATGAATGCAGAGATTCGAAGCAATGATGAGGATAATGAGTAAACAAATGAATCATATAACAAAGACTTTTCATGAATAATACTTTCAGGACAAGCATCAATAAGTCTTGCATAAGAGTTAACTCATAAGCAATAAATTCTTAGTAGAAATCTTTGAAACAACACAAAGGAAGATATAAGTTTCAGCGGTTGCTTTCAACTTTAACATGTATATCTCATAGATAATTGTCAACACAAAGTAATATAACAAGTGCAATAGGTAAACATGTAAGAATCAATGCACACAATTTACACAAGTGTTTGCTTCTAAGATAGAAAGAATAGGTAAACTGACTCAACAATAAGGTAAAAGAATGGTCCTTCAAAGAGGAAAGCATCGATTGCTATATTTGTGCTAGAGCTTTGATTTTGAAAACATATAGAGAGCATAAAAGTAAAGTTTTGAGAGGTGTTTGTTGTTGTCAACGAATGGTAGCGGGTACTCTAACCCCCTTGCCGAGGCAAACCTTCAAAGAGCGGCTCCCATTTTATTTTGTTTTTGGGTGGCACTCCTTCCAACCTTTCTTTCACAAACCATGGCTAACCGAATCCTCGGGTGCCTGCCAACAATCTCATACCATGAAGGAGTGCCTTTTTATTTTAGTTTTATTATGATGACACTCCTCCCCACCTTTGCTTTCTCAAGCCATGGCTAACCGAATCCTTCGGGTGCCGTTGCCGGGGAGGAAAGGTAAAAGGTACTCACACTCCGGTTCCAGGTAACAGTACTTTTCTGGCGCCATTGTGTGTGTACTCGAAGCTATTTCCTTTAGACTCTGCAATTACATCTTTTTGTTTCTTGTTTACACTAGTTAGGCATAATGGACAACAAAGAGCTTCTTATTCTATTTCCTGATTTAAGACATGGATGGTTTGATGCGAAAATTAAAAAACCTATGGAACCTTATTTACATGATAATAGCAATGTTATTAGTATGAATGCAATTATCGCTAATGCTATGAAGAAGTCTAAGCTTGGGGAAGTCTGGTTTACATAAAAATAATCTTTTTAGCTCCTCCGCTTTGGAAGAAATATTTTGCTCGATAATGCTTTATCTCCCATATGCGATAACTCTAATGATGCTTCGATATTTTAAATCCACCTGCTGAAAGTATTCCGTATAAAATACCTATGAAAATTATTGAACGTGTTATGGATAACCGCTATGAAGGGGATGGAACTGTCCATCCTAGGAATCATTTACTTGTTTTTGCATGAATTATGCGGGTTATTCAAGTGTGCAGGTATTTCAATGGATGAAGTTAGAAAGAAATTATTTGTTATGTCGCTATCTGGTGAAGCGGCGCATTGGTATAAACTATTGAAGGACAGGCACTCTCTTGATTGGAAGGATATTGTGCCTCTATTTTATTCCAAGTTCTATCCTCCAAGTGAAATTCACAAAGATCGAAACCATATATATAATTTTTGGCCTCATGATGGAGAGAGTATTGCCCAAGCATGGGAGAGATTGAAGACTTTAATGCTCAAATGCCCCAATCATGAGCTTCCGGGTAATATCATCATTGATAATTTCTATGCAAGACTTTCTTTTCAAGATAAGACCTTGCTTGGATACTACTTGTTCTGGATCATTCACGAGCAATAAAGAAGAGTTTAAAAGGGACCTTCTTGATCGGATTAAGGAGAACGCTGAAGATTGGGAGAACGACAAAGGTAAAGAGTCAGGTATAAACTATGATTATGAATGCATTGAAACTTTTATGAATACTGATAAATTTCGAAATATGAGTGCTACTTATGGTCTTGACTCTCAAGTTGCTGCAAATCTTTATAAAGCTTTTGCTTCTCACATTGAATTGCCTAGGAAGAATTTTGATAAGTATCATGAACCTTTTAAAGACGCTTGCATGAAGAATGAAATTGTTGTTAATAATTGCAATAAGCGTGCTCAAACTCCTATATTCGGGGAATTGCCCCCGGAGTCATCTCCACCGCCGTCTCCACCGCCATCTTCACCGCCATCGCTGCCTCCATGATGAGGAGGGAGTAATTCACCCCTGGGGCTGAGGGCTCCACCGTAGCTATGTGGTTAATCTCTCTCTCTGTACTCCAATACAATGATCTCATGAGCTGCTTTACATGATTGAGATCAATATGATGAGCTTTGTATCGCTACTAGTTGTGTGCTACTCATGTGATGTTATTAAAGTAGTCTATTCCTCCTACTTGGTGTAAAGGTGATTAGTGTGTGCACCGTGTGGTTCTTGTCGTAGGCTATGATCACGATCTCTTGTAGATTGTGGAGTTAATTATCATTATGATAGTATTGATGTGATCTATTCCTCCTTCATAGTGTAATGTGGACAGTGGGTGCACTATGTTAGTTCTTGGTTTATCTTGCAAAGATCTATTATGCTCTAAGGTTACTTAAACATGAATATCGAATGTTGTGGAGCTTGTTAACTCCGGCATTGAGGGTTCGTGTAATCCTACACAACGAATGATGTTCATTATCAAACAAGAGTGTATGTAGCACATATGAGAAGAAGTATTTATTATGCGATCAATGTTGAGAGTGTCCACTAGTGAAAGTATGATCCCTAGGCCTTGTTTCCAATACTGAAAACACCGTTTACTTATCGTTCTGTTGCATGTTTACTCGCTGCCATATTTTATTCAGATTGCTATTACCACTCATATACATCCATATTACTTGTATTTCACTATCTCTTCGCCGAACTAGTGCACCTATACATCTGACAAGTGTATTAGGTGTGTTGGGGACACAAGAGACTTCTTGCTTTGTGGCTGCAAGGTTGCTTGAGAGGGATATCTTTGACCTCTTCCTCCCTGAGTTCGATAAACCTTGGGTAATCCACTTAAGGGAAACTTGCTGCTGTTCTACAAACCTCTGCTCTTGGAGGCCCAACACTGTCTACAAGAATAGAAGCTCCCGTAGACATCAAGCACTTTTCTGGCGCCGTTGCCGGGGAGGAAAGGTAAAAGGCACTCATACTTCGGTTCCAGGTAAAAGTACTTTTCTGGCGCCATTGTGTGTGTGCTCGAAGCTATTTCCTTTAGACTCTGCAATTACATCTTTTTGTTTCTTGTTTTTATTTTCACTAGTTAGGCATAATGGAAAACAACAAAAAAATTAGTGAGCTTTTTAATCTTTTTCCTAATTTAGAATTGTTTGATACAAAAATTAAAAAACCTATGGAACCTTATTTAAATGATAGTAGCAATGTTATTAGTATGAATGCAATTACTGCTAATGCTATGAAGAAGTCTAAGCTTGGGGAAGCTAGTTTACATAAAAATAATCTTTTTAGCTCCTCCGCTTTGGAAGAAATATTTTGCTCTGATAATACTTTATCTTCCATATGCGATAACTCTAATGATGCTTCTGATATTTTAAATCCACCTGCTGAAAGTATTCCGTATAAAATACCTATGGAAATTATTGAACGTGTTATGGATAACCGCTATGAAGGGGATGGAACTGTCCATCCTAGGAATCATTTACTTGTTTTTGCATGAATTATGCGGGTTATTCAAGTGTGCAGGTATTTCAATGGATGAAGTTAGAAAGAAATTATTTGTTATGTCGCTATCTGGTGAAGCGGCGCATTGGTATAAACTATTGAAGGACAGACGCTCTCTTGATTGGAAGGATATTGTGCCTCTATTTTATTCCAAGTTCTATCCTCCAAGTGAAATTCACAAAGATCAAAACCATATATATAATTTTTGGCCTCATGATGGACACAGTATTGCCCAAGCATGGGAGAGATTGAAGACTTTAATGCTCAAATGCCCCAATCATGAGCTTCCAGGTAATATCATCATTGATAATTTCTATGCAAGACTTTCTTTTCAAGATAAGACCTTGCTGGATACTACTTGTTCTGGATCATTCACGAGCAATAAAGAAGAGTTTAAAAGGGACCTTCTTGATCGGATTAAGGAGAACACTGAGGATTGGGAGAACGACAAAGGTAAAGAGTCAGGTATAAATTATGATTATGAATGCATTGAAACTTTCATGGATAGTGGTAAATTTCGAAATATGAGTGCTACTTATGGTCTTGACTCTCAAGTTGCTGCAAATCTTTATAAAGCTTTTGCTTCTCACATTGAATTGCCTAGGAAGAATTTTGATAAGTATCATGAACCTTTTAAAGACGCTTGCATGAAGAATGAAATTGTTGTTAATAATTGCAATAAGCATGCTCAAACTCCTAAGAATGCTATTTCCTATAAGGATGTTAATTTTTGTGGAATACATAGACCTTGTGGAATTAATCAAATAGAAGATGAATATTGTATCCATCACAGAAATGAAAAAACTAGAAAGTGGTCTAGAGCTCTAGATGATCTTGGAGAAAAAGTGTGTGCCCTCTATCCTTTTATTTGTGAACTTTGCCATAGAGTTGGTCATTTTAATTTTCAATGTTCCTCCAATGATAATTCAAACCACATGAGTGCTGCAAATTTGTATTGTGATGATGAAATTATTCCTAATCAGCATGATGAACTTACCTTATTTTTGAAGTGTGAAGAGTTATCAAGAAAAATTTCTTTGTTAAATATTAACGATCTTGATATTAATGATGTCCTGCATGGTTGTCTTTCTTATTGCATTGATAATAGCCATACAAATACTTACATACAAAATATTTTAGAAGATGACACCTTGCCAAAATATGATAGGACCGCTGTGTGTTTTCAACTAATTAATGCAAAGGAGGGATCCTCCCAAGTTTCTTCTATTGTTTCTAAAAGTAAATCAGGTTATGCGGACAAGCCACCCTTCAAGCCTCTTCCTCCTAAAGAAGGGAATGAGGAGAAGGAAGAGAAGAAGAAGAAGAAGAAGAAGAAGAAGAAGAAGGGAACGAAGAAGAAGAAGAAGAAGAAGGAGAATAAAAAGAAAGAGGTAACGGCGTATCCCCGCGTGAATGAGATAACGCTAGGTAACCGTAAGTATGTTGCTCCTAATGATTATTATGATAATGAATCTGAGTACGATGATCTTCCTATACCCTTTATCCATATTAGTGATCATGATTTGGATGAGCACGCTGCCTTTGATATTGAAAATCTCTTTGGTACTGATTATGAAATTAATGATGATAGCATTATTCATGTCCCCTTAAACGATGATATTGAAAGCTCTAAGCCTGGGGATGTTGTGCTTGAAGATCCTGTATTTGAGACATCTACTTTTAGTGAAAGTGATGATATTACATATTAAGGTTTAGATAATTGCTATAGAGATGTATATGACACATGTTACAATTATCCTTATGAAACGTGTCATAGTTATGATGGGCTTGCCAAAAACAATTCTTTTAATATGCAACTTGTTTACCATGTTCAAATTCTTGATAATAATCTTGCTCCAATTACTATTAATGAGAATAACTCTTCTTATGCCGAAATTAATGATACTTCTATGCATATGAACCATGATAAGAATGTTTTAAGTGACGGGTATATTGTGGATTTCATCAATGATGCTACTGAAAGTTATTATGAGAGAGGGAAATATGGTTATATGCATCTTAATAATATTAAGTTTCCCCTCTTTATGTTGAGAATCTTTAAGTTACTCGTGTTTTATCCTCTTATGCTTGCCACTTTGCTCTTCATGAATTCATTTGTGTATAAGATTCTTTTGCATAGGAAGCATGTTAGGCTCAAATGTGTTTTGAATTGCCTCTTGAAGCTCTCTTTTGCTTCAAATACTATTTCTTGCGGGTGCATCACCAAAATTGCTGAGCCCATCTTAATGGCTATAAAGAAAGAACTTCTTGGGAGATAACCCATGTGTTATTTTGCTACAGTACTTTGTTTTATATTTGTGTCTTGGAAGTTGTTTACTACTGTAGCAACCTCTCCTTATCATGTTTTTGTGCCAAGTAAAGTTTCTATGTCAAAGTTGATGTTATATTTGGAATCGCTGCGCAGAAACAGCATTGCTGACTGTCACGAATCTGGGCACAGTTTTCTGTAGAAAATTCGAAAAAATCTGCCAATTTACGAGCGTGATCCTCAGATATGTACGCAACTTTCATTAGTTTTGAGTTTTTCCATTTGAGCAAGTCTGGTGCCAGCTTTAAATTCGTCTTTACGGACTGTTCTGTTTTTGACAGATTCTGCCTTTTATTTCGCATTGCCTCTTTTGCTATATTGGATTCATTTCTTTGATCCATTAATGTCCAGTAGCTTTATGCAATGTCCAGAAGTGAAAAGAATGTTTGTGTCACCTCTGAACATGTGAATTTTTGATTATGCACTAACCCTCTAATGAGTTTGCTTGAAGTTTGGTGTGAAGGAAGTTTTCAAGGGTCAAGAGAGGAGGATGATATACTACGATCAAGAAGAATGAAAAGTCTAAGCTTGGGGATGCCCCGGTGGTTCATCCCTGCATATTTCAAGAAGACTCAAGCATCTAAGCTTGGGGATGCCCAAGGCATCCCCTTCTTCATCGACAAAGTATCAGGTTCCTTCTTTTGAAACTATATTTTTATTCTGTCACATCTTATATACTTTACTTGGAGCGTCTCGTATGCTTTTGTTTTTGTTTTTGTTTGAATAAATGATTGTTTGGGAGAGAGACACGCTCCGCTGGTTCGTATGAACACATGTGTTCTTAGCTTTTAATTTTCATGGCGAAGGTTGAAACTGCTTCGTTAATTGTTATATGGTTGGAAACGGGAAATGCTACATGTAGTAATTGGTATAATGTCTTGAATAATGTGAAACTTGGCAATTGTTGTGCTCATATAGATCTTGTTTAAGCTCTTGCATCATGTACCTTGTACACATTAATGAATAATTACATAGAGCTTGTTAAAATTTGGTTTGCATGATTGGTCTCTCTAAGTCTAGATATTTTCCGGTTGAGGTGTTTGAACAACAAGGAGACGATGTAAAGTCTTATAATGCTTACAATATGTTTATATGTGAGTCTTGCTGCACCATTTCATACTTGAGTTTGCTTCAAATAACCTTGCTAGCCTAAACCTTGTATCGAGAGGGAATACTTCTCATGCATCCAAATACTTGAGCCAATATTCATGCCATTTGTGTCCACCATACCTACCTACTACATGGTATTTCTCCGCCAATCCAAAGTAAATTGCTTGAGTGCTACCTTTAAACAAATTCAAAAGTTATTACCTCTTATTTGTGTCAATGTTTTATAGCTCATGATGAAGTATGTGGTGTTTATCTTTCAATCTTGTTGGGCAACTTTCACCAATGGACTAGTGGCTTCATCCGCTTATCTAATAATTTTGCAAAAAGAGCTGGGAATGGGATTCCCAGTCCCAAATTAATTAACAAAAATAGACACTCCTCCATGGTATGTGATTGTTGGACGGCACCCGAAGGATTCGGTTAGCCATGGCTTGAGAAAGCAAAGGTGGGGAGGAGTGTCATCATAATAAAACTAAAATAAAAAGGCACTCCTTCATGGTATGAGATTGTTGGCAGGCACCCGAGGATTCGGTTAGCCATGCTTTGTGAAAGAAAGGTTGGAAGGAGTGCCACCCAAAAATAAAATAAAATGGGAGCCGCTCTTTGAAGGTTTGTCTGGCAAGGGGGTTAGAGTACCCGCTACCATTCGTTGACAACAACAAACACCTCTCAAAAAACTTTACTTTTATGCTCTCTATATGTTTTCAAAATCAAAGCTCTAGCACAAATATAGCAATCGATGCTTTCCTCTTTGAAGGACCATTCTTTTACATTACTGTTGAGTCAGTTTACCTATTCTTTCTATCTTAGAAGCAAACACTTGTGTGAACTGTGTGCATTGATTCTTACATGTTTACCTATTGCACTTGTTATATTACTTTGTGTTGACAATTATCTATGAGATATACATGTTAAAGTTGAAAGCAACCGCTGAAACTTATATCTTCCTTTGTGTTGTTTCAAAGCTTTCTACTAAGAATTTATTGCTTATGAGTTAACTCTTATGCAAGACTTATTGATGCTTGTCTTGAAAGTATTATTCATGAAAAGTCTTTGTTATATGATTCATTTGTTTACTCATTATCCTCATCATTGCTTCGAATCTCTGCATTCATCTCATGTGCTTTACAATAGTATGATCAAGGTTATGATGGCATGTCACTTAAGGAATTATCATTTGTTATCGTTTTACCTGCTCGGGACGAGCAGAACTAAGCTTGGGGATGCTGATACGTCTCCGTCGTATCGATAATTTCTTATGTTCCATGCCACTTTATTGATGATATCTACATGTTTTATACACATTATATGTCATATTCGTGCGTTTTCCGGAACTAACCTATTGACGAGATGCCGAAAGGCCAGTTGCTGTTTTCTGCTGTTTTTGGTTTCAGAAATCCTAGTAACGAAATATTCTCGGAATCGGACGAAATCAACGCCCAGGTTCCTATTTTTCCCGGAAGCTTCCAGAGCACCGGAGGAGGATGAGAGGGGAGCCAGGGGGGCCCCACACCACACCCCGGCGCGGGCCAGGGGGGGCGCCCCCCTAGGGTGTGGGCAGCCCGTGGCCCCTCCAACTCCCTCTCTTCGCCTATTTAAGCCTCTCTGACCTAAAAACACCGACAGAGAGCCACGATACGGAGAAAACCTTCCAGAGCCTCCGCCATCGCGAAATCTAGATTCGGGGGACAGAAGTCTCTGTTCCGGCACCCTACCGGACGGGGAATTGCCCCCGGAGTCATCTCCACCGCCGTCTCCACCGCCATCTTCACCGCCATCGCTGCCTCCATGATGAGGAGGGAGTAATTCACCCCCGGGGCTGAGGGCTCTACCGTAGCTATGTGGTTAATCTCTCTCTCTGTACTCCAATACAATGATCTCATGAGCTGCTTTACATGATTGAGATCCATATGATGAGCTTTGTATCGCTACTAGTTGTGTGCTACTCATGTGATGTTATTAAAGTAGTCTATTCCTCCTACTTGGTGTAAAGGTGATTAGTGTGTGCACCGTGTGGTTCTTGTCGTAGGCTATGATCACGATCTCTTGTAGATTGTGGAGTTAATTATCATTATGACGAGTATTGATGTGATCTATTCCTCCTTCATAGTGTAATGTGGACAGTGGGTGCACTATGTTAGTTCTTGGTTTATTTTGCAATGATCTATTATGCTCTAAGGTTACTTAAACATGAATATCGAATGTTGTGGAGCTTGTTAACTCCGGCATTGAGGGTTCGTGTAATCCTACGCAACGAATGATGTTCATTATCAAACAAGAGTGTATGTAGCACATATGAGAAGAAGTATTTATTATGCGATCAATGTTGAGAGTGTCCACTAGTGAAAGTATGATCCCTAGGCCTTGTTTCCAATACTGAAAACACCGTTTATTTATCGTTCGTTGCATGTTTACTCGCTGCCATATTTTATTCAGATTGCTATTACCACTCATATACATCCATATTACTTGTATTTCACTATCTCTTCGCCGAACTAGTACACCTATACACCTGACAAGTGTATTTGGTGTGTTGGGGACACAAGAGACTTCTTGCTTTGCAGACATCAAGCACTTTTCTAGAAAAGATATCCCTCTCAAGCAACCCTGTAATCACAAAGCAAGAAGTCTCATACTTTCACTAGTGGATACTCTCAACATTGATCGCATAATAAATACTTCTTCTCATATGTGCTACATACACTCTTGTTTGATAATGAACATCATTCGTTGTGTAGGATTACACGAACCCTCAATGCCGGAGTTAACAAGCTCCACAACATTCGATATTCATGTTTAAGTAACCTTAGAGCATAATAGATCTTTGCAAGATAAACCAAGAACTAACATAGTGCACACACTGTCCACATTACACTATGAAGGAGGAATAGATCACATCAATACTCTCATAATGATAATTAACTCCACAATCTACAAGAGATCATGATCATAGCCTACGACAAGAACCACACGGTGCACACACTAATCACCTTTACACCATGCAGGAGGAATAAACTACTTTAATAACATCACATGAGTAGCACATAACTAGTAGCGATACAAAGCTCATCATATGGATCTCAATCATGTAAAGCAGCTCATGAGATCATTGTATTGGAGTACAGAGAGAGATTAACCACATAGCTACCGGTACAGCCCCGAGCCTCGATGGAGAACTACTCCCTCCTCATGGGAGCAGCAGCGTTGATGAAGATGGCGGTGGAGATGGCAGCGGTGTCGATGGAGAAGCCTTCCGGGGGCACTTCCCCGCTCCGGCAGGGTCCCGGAACGGAGACTCCTGTCCCCCGGATCTTGGCTTCGCGATGGCGGCGGCTGCGGAAGGTTTCGCGTACCGTGGCTTCCTCACGTAAGGGTTTTTAGGTCAGGACCTTTAAATAGGCAAAAGGGGAGCCTCGGAGGGGCACCAGGGTGCCCTCACCACCAGGTGGCGCGGCCAGGCCCTGGCCCGCGCCCAAGTGTGGTGTGGGGCCCCCCTGGCCCATCTCTGGCCCCACTTCGGTGATCTGGAAGCTTCCGGGAAAAATAGGAACCTGGGCGTTGATTTCGTCCAATTCCGAGAATATTTCGTTACTAGGATTTCTGAAACCAAAAACAGCGAGAAAACGGAACCGGCACTTCGGCATCTTGTTAATAGGTTAGTTCCAGAAAATGCACGAATATGACATAAAGTGTGCATAAAACATGTAGGTATCATCAATAAAGTAGCATGGAACATAAGAAATTATCGATACGTTGGAGACGTATCAGCATCCCCAAGCTTAGTTCTGCTCGTCCCGAGCAGGTAAAACGATAACAAAGATAATTTCTGAAGTGACATGCTATCATAATCTTGATCATACTATTTGTGGTGCCCCGGACTCACCAGTCCAGAACTCCTGTTATGCATACAATTTCACGATCCCAAGATCATTCCATCGTGAATACATAACCGAACTGATACCAGATTACATCATCCATTACAGTACCGAAATAATATTAATACGGAAGTCTTACATCATAGGCCATCAAGGCCGAAGTTCAACAAATAGCAGCGGAATTTATTTGACTTCAAACAGCGGTGGAACCCAAGTCAGGCCTTTACCCTACAGGCGGCTGACTGGGAGAGCGTCCTAGTTCGCGTCTTCGGCGTCGTACTCTTCGTCTTCGTAGTACTCCTCTTCAAAGTCTGGCCAAGTAAATAGCCAGGACAACAATGCCAATGAGTACGTTTGAATGTACTCGCAAACCACCTTAGAGAGAAATAAAGGATATGCAATATGGCGGTAGCAAGGAACGAGGCACTAACTAAGGCGACAAAGAGCGAGAGAGGGTTTCTCTCGAGAATAAGATATCTTTATAACTTTGTTGAAAAACCTTTTTGAAAACAAATGTCATTGGAAGACTAGTAGGTAAGGGTGACCCAATTTATTTTCCCGGCCCTCGAAATGGCCAAAACAACTGTACCACTTTCCACCGTACCTCTCAGGTACATTTCCTCCAGTCCCACTGGCATTTTCCTGTACCTTCCCGGTACTTTTCAAAAATCTTTTCCTTGAAATCATTTGTAAAACAAAAACTCTTCAGCGTAGGTATCATGCCTTCCCAACCGTCCATGACCGCGGACGCGGCTATTCGAATAGTTTTCACTCTGCGAGAGGTTGTACACTTTCACCATAAGATCCGATAAATCCGCCGGGATCATCCCTGGTTCACCAAGCGTCAAAACGCGAGGTTCGGATAACCGATCGCAGTTTTTCGCTTGCTCACCTTAGCCTAAGACATGCCGAATGAGATGTACCTCCCAACACCAGAGTCCGGGATGCCGTTTACCCAGGAGTTGCAAAGTCCCCGGCACACCCGACCCTCCGGAATGCCGTTCAACCACTAGGCATCTTTCAATGGGAGCTCATAAGTTGTACCCCGCGTACCTGAACAGGCAAATGGGTTGCGTCCCTTCTCATGGGAAGAACCCCGGTCGAAGCGTCCATGGTCGGACTGCCACTACACTTGCAGGACTCAGTCTAAGGCGAGGCAAAATACTACACTACGCCCCGTGCCCACTTTGGGGTAATATGGTTGCACTGTCTAATTGGTCAGGTTAAGTACCCAAGGCACCGAAGTTTTCGAACACCTTTTTATCTCCACTTTATTCCAGAAAAACTCACTTTTGCAAATCAGCTCTTCATTTTCAAACTTCCACTTGGGCAGGGCTACCCCATTCCAAGGTTTTCGAAAAACATCTTTCTAGGAAAACATTTTCCCAAAGCTTTTTCACAAGGGCTCCCAACCTATAGTCCACCTTTTCTTGAAAATCGGCGACAAGGATGATAAGGTGATAAGCACCATATCACTATTAAGATGGGGATCAGTAGGTTCCAATGAGGTCTGCACCCTAAGGGTGGATTAATTAAAACTCCGGTGGCGCTAACCACCAGACAATAATAAATGAAAAACATGCACTTTGCAAAACCTGGAATAATGCAAGAACAAGGTATATGTAGGATCAGAGATGCATCAAAAGGTGGCTTGCCTTGATCAGCAAAGTGCCCCTGGTCTTCCTCTTCAATCCCTCCAAAGTCTCCTCCTCCTTCGTTGCCGGCGGTGTTCGAATCTAGCGTCGCAAAAAGAAAACAACAAGCCATACCCAATCAACAAACCACACCACAATAATTCACATAAAAAATTTGGTAAAATCACAGTATGTAAAGGTTCACTAATGCAAGCTACTGAAGGTGGTTTCACCCATTTAAGATTTTTAAAACAAAAGATATGATTTTTGAAATTCCAGAAATGACTTAGGATCCATTTAAATGGTCTAAATCTTTCTGTATGTCATAAAAATGCATGCAGCATACCTACTGAAAGCTAATAACATGTAGAGTACACATGCACAAGAATCACATGCAAATAATCTTTTAAATAACCTAGGTAAATCAACTAAGGCAGAAACCAGAGCATGCAAACAACAAGGCACACCAGTATCAGAGCATCACCAACCAACACCAAACATACCCCTGGATAGGTGAGACTAAATGTGAACTAACCCCACTGGTTTGGTATTTTTCTGATTTGTTAATGATTTTATAAAAATCAAATACTGAAAAGATATACTGTTTCAGTAATTAAATTCTTGAAACTAAACTACAACTCTTAAAAATATTTCCCTTGGCACAAAATTACCCTATAGATATATCTACCAGTATAACTTGGGTTTGTTTCAAAATCATTATTATTTTGAAAATTAAAAATCATTTACTGGCTCTCTGGACAGATATTGTTTTCTAAAACAATTTAAATCCAGGAAGCTCCTGCATGTGGGACTAGTGTAAAAATGAAGCTATCTACATACACTTCACAACCAAATTGACCTCATGCAGAAAGGTTCTATAAAACTCACACACTAATTAAAATACACAATCAGATACTTTTTAGATTTTCATTTATCAGCACATATTCACAGCACTAATTCACAAGCATGCAACTATTCATGGTAGAGAAAACATCTATGAGCATTTATAAATTTGAATCAACAAATTTGGCCACTCGAGGAATATTTGGTGATTTAAAAGCTAGGCAGAAGTTTACTGGCAGTTTTATAAACGAAAAAAGAAGAAAAGAGGAACGGGCCGGGATGACTGGGCCTGGCCAGATCCGGCCCGGCAGCGCCTTCGCTGCGCGGGAAGGCCATCCCGCTTGAACGCGGGGACGGGGCGGGCCACGCAAGAGGGCGGGCCCCACGCACATCGCATGCATGCGAGGGTTTCTTCCTCCGCGCGACGTGAGACGCCGGCGGCGCCCTGGCAACTTCCGGCGGGTCGTGCGCTCACCTTAGTTCGCAGAAAACGGCGAGGGCGGGTGCGTTGGACGCGGCGGAGTCTGCTCTTCCTAATGGAGGTGGTGGCGATGAAAACAGCAGCAGGCCGGGGAGGTTGACGTCGACGGCGCCGGACGTGCTGCTCGTCACGGCGGCATCTACCGGCGCTCCTGGACGACAAGAAGCGGCGCGTTAGATAGAGGGAAGATAGGAGCGTCCAGGGACCCATAGAGGGAGGGGGAGCAACGGTGTTCGATGCGGCGGAGACAGCCGTGGTTGGCGACGGTCGACGGCGACGGGCGGCCTCCCTGCTGTTCACGGATACGTCGCCGTCGGGCCAACCTGGAGATCAATAATGGGCGCGTCAGATGCAGGGTAGGTAGGGGTTTCTAGGGATACGGAGAGGGCAGAAAAAGGTGGAGTGCTGCGGCGGCGACCTTCACCGGTGCGCACAGACGGTGAGCGCGAGCACGGGCTGCAGGGAAAGAGACGGGACCTCTCCTCCCGTGGGGGGTGGTTGGAGTGGGAGGGGGTTCTGGTGGCGAGTGGGCTTGAGTGGAGGAGTTCTGCTGCGTTTTATACCGGGCCGCGCGGTGCACGGTGCACCCGGTCCGGCGAGGGAGAAAAAGTGGTGCGGCACCGGCGCATTGGTTGAGAGGGGCGGCGAGGCTACGCGTCCGAGCGTTGGTGTAGAGTTTTGGAGGGAGGTGGGCGTCGGTGGCGTGAACGACTGGCGTGCACTGTCGCGTCTAGTCGCGCCTGCCAGCTGTTCGACGGAGTTCCTGCGGCGGACTCGGACGCGTGTGCACTGGGAGAGGGAAGGGGGGCAGCAGGCCGAGCGTGGGAGAGCTGGTAGAGGTCTCCTCGTCCCTCGCTTGTCGTTCCATGGGCACCGGAGTGTGGTGTGGGTCGGCCAGCGTGGACGTGTCCGTGGTGACGCGCACGGCATCCATTGGGGGTCTGCGGAGAGGTCTGGTGCGAGGGGGCGTCCAGGGCGTGCCAAGGGGAGAGGGAGGGATGCAGTGTCGCCGAAGGCTGCTGTTCTCGTGACCTTGAGCAGCAGAGGGAAAAGAGAGGCGAGATGCAGCCGAGTGGTTCTTGCCAAAAGAGAGAAGTGACGGGAGGGGATGATAGGGAGATAGGGGAGGGACAGGAGGGAAGGAGTAGGGCATGCAGCTCTCCAGGCTTGTCCGTTCTGGGTGGAAGCATGCAGGTGGCAGCATGCTCACCATGTCCCCCCGGCCATCCTCTTTTCTTTTCTCTTTTCCTCACTAGCCCGTGGCAAGCAAGAGCACATGTGTGTGCATGGTGTGGAGAGTGAGTGAGTGGGGAGAAAGAGAAATGGTCAGACTGAAAAAGAAAAGGGAAGAAAAAGATGGAGGGCAAAATTAATTATCTCATGGTCTATGTGACTATTTCTCCAATTGGGCACAATTTCAATATTTTGGTATGACTAACCTCTTTTGATTTTTGTGAATTCAAGGGTAGTAATGAGTTGAGAGTAATATTACTAGACTAAAGAATTTTTCAAAACAATTTTTGGTTAGGTAAAGAGAAAGAAAAGATGGAACCAAATAAAAATAAAAAGGTGATCTTGTAAGATCCACTTATGTAATAGGGGGAGTCTCAATGTCCTATGGTTTTAGTGAGAAAGGGAATTTTTATTTCACAAGCCAAAATAGAAAGAAGAGTGACCATACTTCAAGGGTTTTTAGCATGGATTAATTCAAATAAAACTAGAAATAAAAGAAAAGGTGGTCACAAGGATGAAGGGTTTTAGGGGTTGACACTAAATTGTAAATTCTATAAGTGACAAACACACACATCCAACAAGCAAATGCAAGTTCAACTATATGCATGCAAATTTTTAAGATAGAAAAAGTTTTTGTTGGCCCAAAAATTTGTATTCCAAATTTTTTAATCAAGTCACAAAAGTTGGGTTGTTACAAACCTTCCCCCCTTAAAATGAATCTCGTCCTCGAGATTCGGTGGCTAAGAACTGAAGAGTGCTGGAAAGTCCTTCCGGAGTTGATCCTCTCGTTCCCAAGTTGCTTCCTCCTCGGAGTGATTAGTCCACTGAACCTTACCGAATTTGATCTTCCTTCTTCGGGTGAGACGGATAGCTTCTTCCAGAATCCTAAGGGGTACTTCTCGATAGGTTAAGTCGGTGTTGAGGTTGAGGGTGCGGTAATCGATGTTCTTGAATGTTTCAGGCTTGTCAGGCACATGGAGGCATCGTCGAAGGAGAGAGATATGGAAGACATCGTGGAAATCTGCTAGCTCGGCAGGCAGTTCCAACTTGTAAGAAACATCTCCTCGTCGATCGAGGATCTTGAAGGGTCCAATATACCGGGGTGCCAGCTTACCCTTAACATGAAACCGTTGCATTCCTTTGAGTGGGGTGACTCGAAGATAGACATAATCTCCAATATTAAAGGTCAATCCGCGACGCTTGGAATCGGCATAACTCTTCTGACGGGATTGAGCGGCCTTGAGGCGGTCACGAATCAGTTGAACTTGTTCTTCGGCTTCATGGAGGTGGTCAGGTCCAAAAACTTTACTATCTCCAGTCTCGGACCAGTTGAGAGGGGTTCGACAACGGCGACCATATAAGGCTTCGAAGGGGGCCATCTGCAGGCTGGTTTGGTAACTATTGTTGTAGGAGAATTCTGCGAAGGGTAGACAGTCTTCCCATTTAGCTCCATAGGCGAGGACACAAGCACGAAGCATATCTTCGAGGATCTGATTCACTCTTTCGGTTTGACCTCCGGTCTGTGGATGATAGGCGGTACTGAAAGACAGGTTTGTCCCAAGGGCTTCATGCAGGCTCTTCCAGAATCTGGAGGTGAATTGGGTGCCACGATCCGATACTATCCTTTTTGGTACTCCGTGGAGACTCACAATCCTGGATATGTATAGGTCGGCTAGTTGGGTTCCATGATAAGTGGTCTTGACGGGAATAAAGTGAGCTACTTTGGTAAGTCGATCGATGATGACCCAGATGGAGTCATGACCACGTTGAGACTTAGGAAGTCCAGTAATGAAATCCATTCCAACTTCTTCCCATTTCCATTCAGGGACTTTGAGGGGTTGGAGTAGTCCAGCTGGTCGCTGATGTTCAGCCTTCACCTTCTGGCACACATCACACCGGGCAATGAAAAAGGCTATCTCGCGCTTCATACCGTGCCACCAGAATTGTTTCTTCAGGTCTTGATACATCTTGGTTCCTCCGGGGTGGATTGAGTATGGGGTGTCGTGGGCTTCCTTCATGATGAGTTGCTTCAGGTCTTCAACATTAGGCACGCATAGGCATCCCTTGTACCATAAAACTCCTTCGGCATCAATTGAGAAACCGGGAACTTCTTCCCTATCCATTCTACGCTTAATTCCTTCAATGCTCTCATGACCCACTTGAGCTTCCTTGATCTGATCAAATAAAGTAGGCTTCAACTCCAGATTTGCCAGAAAACCATGGCTGACCAACTCGAGGCCGAACTCCTCAAGTTCTTCATATAGCTTGGGTTGAGCAACCTTGATGAGAGCGTTCAACGAACAGGGTTCTCGACTAAGGGCATCTGCTACGACATTGGCTTTACCGGGGTGATAATGAATACCGAGGTCGTAATCCTTGATGAGCTCCATCCATCTGCTTTGCCTCATGTTCAGCTCCCGCTGAGTGAAAATATACTTCAGGCTCTTGTGATCTGTGTAGATCTCGCAGCGATTCCCAACTAAATAATGACGCCAGGTCTTCAGGGCGTGAACTACCGCAGCAAGCTCTAAGTCATGCGTGGGGTAATTCATCTCGTGCGGTCGAAGTTGTCTTGACAAATAAGCTATCACCTTGCCTTCTTGCATCAGCACGCTACCCAGACCAAGTTTCGATGCATCACAGTACACATCAAAATCCTTGGTGATATCAGGCATAGTCAAGACGGGGGCTGTAACTAATCTCTTCTTGAGTTCCTGAAAGCTGGCCTCACATTTGTCGGTCCATTCGAACTTCTTATCCTTCTTCAAAAGCTGCGTTAAGGGCCTCGCAATGCTGGAGAATCCCTCAACGAACTTGCGGTAATAACCCGCCAATCCTAAAAAGGCGCGGACTTCGGTCTGGTTTGTTGGGGCTTTCTTCTCCATGATGGATTGAATTTTCGATGGGTCGACTGACACTCCTCCGGCAGAAATGACATGACCAAGGAATCCTACTTCTTTCAGCCAAAATTCACATTTACTAAACTTGGTGTAGAGCTGATGGTCTCGGAGAGTTCCCAAAACAATCCGCAGATGTTCAGCATGCTCTTCTTCATTCTTGGAGTAGATCAGAATATCGTCGATGAAAACCACGACGAACTTGTCGAGGTACTTCATGAACACCTTGTTCATGAGATTCATGAAATAGGCAGGGGCATTGGTTAGTCCGAAGGACATCACGGTATATTCAAAAAGTCCATACCGTGTGGTGAAGGCAGTCTTGGGAATGTCCGATTCTCGGACTTTGAGTTGATGATAACCAGTTCGGAGATCAATCTTGGAGAAAACTCGGGCTCCATTCATCTGGTCAAACAGATCTTCAATCTTCGGGAGGGGGTATTTGTTCTTGATGGTGACATCATTCAGCTTCCGGTAATCCACGCACAGGCGGATGGTACCGTCCCGCTTATCCACAAAGATAACGGGAGATCCCCAGGGTGATGCGCTCGGGCGAATCAACCCTTTCCTCAACATGTCATCCAACTGCTTCTTCAACTCAACTAATTCTTGGGGGTTCATCCGGTAAGGTCGCTGAGCGATGGGAGCAGTTCCGGGAACTAGCTCGATGATAAACTCGATATCCCGATCAGGGGGCATACCGGGTAACTCATCGGGAAAAACCTCAGGGTACTTACAAGCTATGGGTACTTCGTGTAGGGATGGACTAGCGACACTCTTCTTGCATAAGGCCTTCGATGATGGCATGGTTGCCATGTCAACACCCGGATTTTTAAGTCCAGATGCCTATCATGCCATTCATCGCAATCCCAGGAATATTGTTTTTGCGAGACATAATAGATTGATATCACAACACATCATTCATTACATCACATAATTGTCTTACATAGAGGGATCACATGATCCAGTCTTAATACATCATAGTGGATCTAGAGATCCTATTACAAAACACATAGCGGAAGCGAAGTAACGGTTGCGGTCCATCTATTCCACAGGCAACTGTTGACGTCAGGAGTGATCCTAGTTGTCGTAGACGTCCCGCTGTCCATCTTACTCGTACTGCTATTCTCCTTCATAGTCTGGCCATTTGAATAGCCAGGGACAAAGCCATGAGTACTTTAAAGTACTCGCAAACTAATACTGATGTAAGCACTATCAACTATAGTAAGGGGGATGCTAAGCTCTAGGTTTATTTGCATAAAGCCAAGTTTATTTCATAAACATTTAGTAAAGATGCTTGAGTCGCTAGACTAACTCCGGAGGGAACATTATTGTCATTCCCACAACTCTGTTGTGATTCAAGTCAAAGTCACCATTTCAAGTTCAAATCGCAAGTCAACCTTCACATGTCACATTTTTGAAAATGGTCTGATGACGGAACAGGTATGGCCTTTCCAATCGTCCGTAACCGTGGACACGGCTATTCGAATAGTTCTACACTCTGCAGAGGTCGTACACTTGTGCCACAACATTTGCAATAATCCGTCGGGGTTAAGCGGCCCTGATTTATCACACTCCGTGTGCGGACTACCAACCATAACCTTTCACTTACATATCCTAGTATAGGCACCTCTCCCCATGAGCTTGGCCTCCCAGTGAAGACAGACAATCAGCCTGGGAACTGCACAGGGCTTGGGCCGGACATTCACCTCCTTTCACGTCATTTCACATCATCTCATATATTTTTTTTTGGAGGCAGCCCTTGGCATAACCCCGATGACGCTTGTTTAGAGGGAACCCATACTAAGATACATAAACTTCCAGTTAAGCCCTTACCCATAATCAGGTATTGTGGGGGTACTTGCAAAAATTGGAATGGTATCGCATCCGAACCCAACCATCAGTTTTTGTAAAATTCACCAAGTCATTCACAAGTCACATTCACCTTCAAAATCTTTCAATAGAATGACTCATCATTCCCTAGGTTTTCAAAGCCATTTCATTTCACAAGTTCCCATCTAGAGTAGTCAATTTTTGTTGTTAGCACTAGCAACTAATCATGAGGGGTGCTAACTAGCTTTGATGGTTCTAGGCTAACTTTGATACTCTTGTAGTATTCTATCTCTAGACCAAAGTTAACTATAAAAGTAAGTTATAATAATCAAAGTAAAATCTTGTAAGAATAAAACTTGGGATTGGGATCATGAAGCATAAAGTAAATGGGTGAGTGTGCCTTGCTCTAGTAGAGCTTTGCACTTTGCAAGAATATTAGCTTGCAAGAGTATAGCTTGCATTGATAATAGCTTGCCTTGGTGGGAGTAGTGATCAAAGTTCTCTTCTTCTTCAAAGTAGTCCTCCTCCTCCTCGGTGTACTCCTCGGTACTAGCGTCTAAATACGAGTACAATACACATAATTACCACACAAGCCTAAGTATTAGACTAAGCACACACATAAATTACTCCTACTAAGTTATCACTCAACATGCTTATTAGGTGAGTTGATTTATTTCTATTCTTAAGAAAAATAATTTCCTCTCATTATGAATATTAATTAGAGTTTCTATTTATTGCTTGAGAGAAAATAATTTCCTCTCATTAAATATTATTAAGATTTAATTTCCTTCATGAATAAGATGTGACCTAGGTTGACTAAAGTCAACCTCTTCACAAGTATCCATTGGGAATTGATTTAAAGGAGGCACACCACCTCATGCCTTTTTATTACTCATGATTAATGATTTAATATCATCAACTAATTTGATATGAGTTTAAAATTGACCATAGTCTATACCCCATATTAATCTTAGTTGAGGCAAGATTTAAATGAGACCACTACATCTCATAAGATTTAATAAGTAGCCTTGAATAATTTAAATACTACTATGAAAATGCTTGAATATTTTTAAATAAGAACCTATGGATTATTACTACATGTGTCATCAATCCTCATTGAATCCCTTGGAGTAAGTATTTAAATGAGAGGCTACACCTCATATAGTTTAATACCACATACTAATGATTTAAA
Source organism: Lolium rigidum (assembly GCF_022539505.1). Classification (NCBI taxonomy): domain Eukaryota; kingdom Viridiplantae; phylum Streptophyta; class Magnoliopsida; order Poales; family Poaceae; genus Lolium; species Lolium rigidum. The sequence goes on along the minus strand of NC_061508.1, from coordinate 9,274,050 downwards.
TGAGGTGTAGCACCTCATACCATTTAATTCTAACATGGTAAGGATCTAATATTATCAACAATTCATATGAGACCTAAATGACCAGAGTCTCTAGCTTATTGTGAATTGTTCATGACAAGATTTAAATGAGAGAAATATTCCCATAAGATTTATTAATAGTTTTGGACAATATCTTTGACTAGAAATAGCCATAAAGTCATTTAATTCAACTAGGCCATGATCATTCAAAGTAGGCATGTCATATTTTTGTAGAAACAATTAGTATAAGTGAAATGTGAATTGCAGGAGTTGGAATTAACTTAAAAGCATTTGTGGTTGATTTTTAATAATTATTCTAAGGCAGAAAAGTCCCTGCCTTGTTTATTTTCTCACTTTAATTCTATAGCAGATCTAGGTTTGAATCCAGTGGAAGTGTGTAGAGAAAACTCTAAGCTTTCCAAAAATATAAAGTTTGTAAAATTTGGCCGAGTAGATTTGTCCCTATTAAGTTTTAAACTTAGCATCAGATTGCAAAATAACTCTAAACTGGATTTTTGAATTTAAACTAGTTGGGCTGGCGGGTGAATTAACGGGCTGTGCAGTGCGAGAAGGAAATGGGCCGGCCCAGCATCTCAGCGGGCTGCCTGACATGGTGGGGTCCGCCTGTCAGCGGGTTTTCCCCAGCGAAGCGGTACGGGAGATGCTGGCCGTGCGATTAGGCAGCAGATCGACGGCCCAGAGGGGTCGTCGTCTCCGGCGAGACTGGCACTCACCGGCGGCGGCAGTAGGGGGTCGGAGGGCGCGTCGGGGCTCCGGCGAGCGTCGGATTGGTGCGCCGCGTCGTTGTCGATGACGAGGACCTCCCTGGTAGCAGCGGCGTGTCCTGGGGTGGCCTCCTGCTCTGGCTTGCTCCGTGTACTGGCGGCGGCGGCGAGCTTGCAATTGGAGGTCTCCGGCGGCTAATCGAGCAGGGGTGGTGGTCGAGGCGAGTCTGTGGGAGGAGGGAAGGTGAGTGGAGTGCTCAATTTGAGAGGGCGGGGGCCCCTTTTATAGCGGCTCCGAGCAAGGGCGGAGGGTCATGGTGACGGTGGCTATGGCGCTCTCCCGTCGATCAACTGCGTGGGCGAGGGTACGGCTTGGCTCAAAAGTGCTCAGGGAACGTCATGGCGAGCGCGGAACAGCGTTCGGTGGTCAAGCATAGTGGCGATGGTCACGCGTCGACGCGGTACTCGTGGCGGACGTCGTCGTCCTCCTTGACGGCGACGGGGCACGGGAGCGCTCGTGGAAGCGTCTCGGCGGGGTCCCGGTGCCGAGGTGAGTCAACCTGCGGGAGCTGGTGGCGAGGGACAGGCCGAGGCGACGACGCGAGCGCGCTGCGGCGCGTCCAGGGCGCTCGCCGTGCGCGCACTGGCGCGTGCATGGGCATGCCTGGGCGCGTCTGGGCGTGTTGAATTCTCTATGCTGCGATGTGATTTTTCGACATGGCAAGGTCTGGTCGTGCTCAACTGAGTGAGAGGGAGAGAAGGGACATGGGCTGTGCAGGTTGGAGTGGAGAGGTGAGTGAGATGGCACAAGTTGGCCATGCCATGCCACGGCATGGCATGTTCGGGTCAAGGTGGTCGAGCACTGGTGCTGGCAAGTGGAGGAGGTGGTGCAGTGAGGTGAGTGGAGGGTCCAGAGCATCAGAGGAGGGCAGGCTTGGACTTGGTCTTCCTCCAAAATCCGAGCATGGGCACTTGTTTAATCCCCGCTCGCAAGGTGTTTGTTGTAATGGCCGCAAGAAGTAAAGTTTTGAATTTTGCAATTCTTTTTGGTGGGTTGTCAACATATATTATTTGGAGTATAATGGTGATGGTGGTCATCAAAATGGAATTGGAATGCAAAATTTCAAATTTGGTATGATCTTCTTTTAATTTCAAAGTCTCCACTTGTCACATCTCTACTGGTCAACCTGGTCAAAGTTAGGTATGGTGGTCAACATGAAAGTTGTTCACTTTGACAAGGTCTTGGATGACATGTCAAGAGTTGACCAAGTTTAGCTTAGGAAAAGATTAAACCAGAGGGGTAAAGTGAGGAAGAGGTTAAAAAGTGCACATATGACCATTATCATATGTGTGAAGGTTTTGAGATTTGCATTGGTTTGATTCCTGTTCCTTTGATGCAATTGTGTTAGTTGATCATATTTAGGTATTCTACAAGTAAGAGAGCAAGCAATTATGGCCTAGAGTGAAGATTTGTAATTTGGCATAATGTGTATGTGAGTGAAATTGGGATTTTCTCCCTATTTGATTTCTCTCTATTTGATTTGACCTTTCTTGATTCCAAAGGTGTTTATATGTGTTTAGTAACCAAACACAATCAATGGTGCAAGCCATAATGGTCTAGGTTCAAGATTTGGAAAAATGGCCATATCCACATATGTGTATTGGAAAATCTTCTTATTTCCAATTTGATTTGGTTTTTCTTGATCTTATTGATATGGTTGAGGTTTAATATGATATAAGAAAACTCCAAGCAATGGAAACAAGTTTGATGGTCTTTGGCTCAAATTTGTATTTTTGGCCATATGCACATAGGTGCATTTCATCTTTTTATTTCATTTTCTTTATCTATGATCAAAGGTCATGGTGTATGGTTGATTTGGTGTTAGATGGGGTTTAGTAAGGTTTTCAAACCATTTGGGCCAAGTAGAGGTACTTAGGTCAAGTTTTGGAAAAATGGCTATGTGTCACATATGCTCCTATGCATAGGTTACTTTCTTTTTATTTTATTTGGTTTCAACTTGGAATTGGTTTGAGAAGTATTAGCTAAGGTTTATGAAGGTTTTCCAATCCTCTATATAAAGTGGAAAGGTCTAGGGTAAAGTTTTATAAAAATAGCCATAGGCACATATGCCTCTATCTTATTTAATTTCCTTTTATTTTATTTTCACTAGGATGATGAAAAGAGGGGTGAGGTTTAGGGTTTGGTGGGGTTCACAATGGTTTACCACCATTTAGTATAAATAATAAAGGTAGGGTTCAAGATTTACCTATTAGGGCTATATGCCCCCATATATCTTTTATTTTAGTTTGGGTTTCTCAAAATAGATCCAAAATAATTTATGGTGAAGATTAGGGTTTAAGGTTTTTCTTATTTGATTTCTTTCTCTTTTATTTTATTGGGTGGGTGACCTTCACTTGATCACTTTAGGGTTTTAGGGTTTAGCACATAAGCATAATAACACTCCTCATGGCAAAACACAAGATTTAAACAAGATCTATATGTATCAATCTTATTTTAATAAAAGTTTTTGTTGGTTCCAAAATTTGGAACTAGGGAAATTCATTTTGTTTGTTTTGAAATTTTTGGGTTGTTACAAACCCTTCCCCTTAAACAAATCTCGTCCCGAGATTTTAAGAAAAGTTAGGTTCCTAAGAGAGATTGAGCATTTTATTAACGAGGAGGACATACTTGGCATGGTCCGGGGTGCTTCCCGAGCTTCGATGGCGATCATGTGGTAGAGACGGCCGTTGTTGTTGTTCCGATTCCTTCTTCCGGCAAAGCGGCGCTGTTGCTGAGCAGGTGCTGCGGTATTGGCGGCAATCTCGGCAAGCTTCTTGGGGCACTCATTGGAGTAGTGACCCACAACTCCACATTCATAGCGGTTGACGGTGGACTTGTCTTTGGGGTTGACGGGAACAGCGTTACTCCCGATCACGGGGCGATATTGGGGTTGTTGTTGTTTCCCTTGTTGTTACTTGTTGTTGTTGTGGTGGTTGTTGTTGTTGTTGTTGCCTCCGGGCTTCGGGGGTCCTCCGTTGTTGTTGGTGTAGTTGGGGCGATAATTCCGAGCAGGGGGTTTATTGTATCTTGGGGTGAATCCTCCGAGTTGAGTTGTTGCGGTGCTTCTGGGTATGGTGGGGTCCACTCTGGTTCATCATTCTTCTCTTGCGGTTCTCGTTGGCTTGATGCAGCTTTCCTTCCATCTGTATGGCTGAGTCCACAAGGGCTTCTAAGTCAGCGAACGGAATGTTCACTAACACAGTTTGCATCTCGTCATGTAGTCCGTTCAGAAATCTTTCCTTCCTCTTCTCATTGGTGTCTGTCTCATCCGGGCGTACCTTGACGAGTAAGAAACCCGTCGCGGTATTCCACCACGGACATTCTTCCTTGCTTGAGTTCCCGGAACTCGTCTCTCATTTTCTTGATTAGTCCTTGGGGCACATGGTATTTACTAAACTTCAGCTTGAAGTCTTCCCGGTTCATCATTTGTCCAGGTATTCATTGCGCGGGCACTTGTCCACCGAGGCTCTTGCGGGTCCCGACGGATAGTGGGTGGCAACAAGTACTTTCTCTCGCGGCTTCTACTCCCGCAACTTCTAGGTTGTTCTCCATTGTCCGGAGCCGGTCATCCGCGTCAAGTGGCTCTTCGGTCTTGCTAAACATCGGAGGGTTGGTGTTCTGAAAGTTCTTGAGCTTTGATCCTGGGTGATCATGGTTTCCATGGCCTTGATTGTTCCGAGCTATCTGTTGCGAGTGCAGCTAAGTTGGCTTGTCGTTCAGCTCTCGTGGCTTCGCGATCTTCCATCATCATCCGGAGCATCCGCATCATTGCGTCTTGGTTGCGGTTTGGTGGGGCCATCGAAGATTGAGATAGATGATAAGATAAGAGGGAAATTTCTAGGGGTTTGTTTTGGTTAAATTTTTAAAAGGTTCATAAAAATTTTGAGTAGTGTTGCGGGGTAAAAACCAACAACACTTTTTCATTCATACCAAACATCACACATTACAAATCTAACACACCGTTGGTTTAAAGAACCATTCATTCGCTCTACGATACAAGGGGATCCTGATACAACTCACACCTACTTAAGTGCTGGAGTGATACTACTCTTCCGGGTGGATTCTTTGTCCTCACAGGTGATGTGCTTGGCGAGAGGCGAGGGCGTGGTCCAAATCCCGGCGGGTTTTGTACTGCCTGAAGTCCTGGTGTGCTACATAGGGGTTCATCTCCGTGTGCGGGGGTATGATCATCTGTCTTCCCATGGGATCATGTCTTGGGTAGTAGATGAAGCGAGTGTTCTTGATCTTGTTCTCATTTTGTCCGCACGGACGGGAAATTGCTTCTTGCATAGCTCCGACTAGTCCTTCCTTCCAAGTGTTTCCCATTACGAGAAAACCGGATGGTTTCCCATACCGGGGCTCCCAGCTTTCTTCGTAGATCGAGTAGAAACTTCCCACCGAGGTGGTTCTCCCAACTGATTATTGAAGGATGTTCCGAAGAACTCGGGATACGGGTGTCCTAGATATTCCACTAGTTGCTTCAAATCCTTTTCGAACTTCAGTTCTCCTCCATGACCAAGCTGATAGCATTCCCATTGGTATTCCATCTGTGAGCAATTAGGATAAGTAAGTTAGAGAAGTGATCAAGTGTGCAAAATTTTATGTAATATTTACAAGGAAAAGTGGAGTATGGATCTCTTATTTTGGAAAAGATCTCAAGGATAAGAGTGAGAATAATTTTTCATAAATATTCACTTCATTTGTTTTTGAAACTAAAATTTTCAGGACGTCCATTCTAACTAGGGTCTCCTAAGGTCAACAATGGCTCCGATACCAACTTGTCAACACCCGGATTTTTAAGTCCAGATGCCTATTATGCCATTCATCGCAATCCCAGGAATATTGTTTTTGCGAGACATAATAGATTGATATCACAACACATCATTCATTACATCACATAATTGTCTTACATAGAGGGATCACATGATCCAGTCTTAATACATCATAGTGGATCTAGAGATCCTATTACAAAACACATAGCGGAAGCGAAGTAACGGTTGCGGTCCATCTATTCCACGAGCAACCGTTGACGTCAGGAGTGATCCTAGTTGTCGTAGACGTCCCGCTGTCCATCTTCCTCGTATCTGTTGTTCTCCTTCATAGTCCGGCCATTTGAATAGCCGGGGACAAAGCCATGAGTACTTTAAAGTACTCGCAAACTAATACTCGATGTAAGCACTATCAACTATAGTAAGGGGGATGCTAAGCTCTAGGTTTATTTGCATAAAGCCAAGTTTATTTCATAAACATTTAGTAAAGATGCTTGAGTCGCTAGACTAACTCCGGAGGGAACATTAGTGTCATTCCCACAACTCTGTTGTGATTCAAGTCAAAGTCACCATTTCAAGTTCAAATCGCAAGTCAACCTTCACATGTCACATTTTTGAAAATGGTCTGATGACGGAACAGTATGGCCTTTCCAATCGTCCGTAACCGTGGACACGGCTATTCGAATAGTTCTACACTCTGCAGAGGTCGTACACTTGTGCCACAACATTTGCAATAATCCGTCGGGGTTAATCGGCCCTGATTTATCACACTCCGTGTGCGGACTACCAACCATAACCTTTCACTTACATATCCTAGTATAGGCACCTCTCCCCATGAGCTTGGCCTCCCGGTGAAGACAGACGACAGTCAGCCTGGGAACTGCACAGGGCTTGGGCCGGACATTCACCTCCTTTCACGTCATTTCACATCATCTCATATATTTTTTTTTGGAGGCAGCCCTTGGCATAACCCCGATGACGCTTGTTTAGAGGGAACCCATACTAAGATACATAAACTTCCAGTTAAGCCCTTACCCATAATCGGGTATTGTGGGGGTACTTGCAAAAATTGGAATGGTATCGCATCCGAACCCAACCATCAGTTTTTGTAAAATTCACCAAGTCATTCACAAGTCACATTCACCTTCAAAATCTTTCAATAGAATGACTCATCATTCCCTAGGTTTTCAAAGCCATTTCATTTCACAAGTTCCCATCTAGAGTAGTCAATTTTTGTTGTTAGCACTAGCAACTAATCATGAGGGGTGCTAACTAGCTTTGATGGTTCTAGGCTAACTTTGATACTCTTGTAGTATTCTATCTCTAGACCAAAGTTAACTATAAAAGTAAGTTATAATAATCAAAGTAAAATCTTGTAAGAATAAAACTTGGGATTGGGATCATGAAGCATAAAGTAAATGGGTGAGTGTGCCTTGCTCTAGTAGAGCTTTGCACTTTGCAAGAATATTAGCTTGCAAGAGTATAGCTTGCATTGATAATAGCTTGCCTTGGTGGGAGTAGTGATCAAAGTTCTCTTCTTCTTCAAAGTAGTCCTCCTCCTCCTCGGTGTACTCCTCGGTACTAGCGTCTAAATACGAGTACAATACACATAATTACCACACAAGCCTAAGTATTAGACTAAGCACACACATAAATTACTCCTACTAAGTTATCACTCAACATGCTTATTAGGTGAGTTGATTTATTTCTATTCTTAAGAAAAATAATTTCCTCTCATTATGAATATTAATTAGAGTTTCTATTTATTGCTTGAGAGAAAATAATTTCCTCTCATTAAATATTATTAAGATTTAATTTCCTTCATGAATAAGATGTGACCTAGGTTGACTAAAGTCAACCTCTTCACAAGTATCCATTGGGAATTGATTTAAAGGAGGCACACCACCTCATGCCTTTTTATTACTCATGATTAATGATTTAATATCATCAACTAATTTGATATGAGTTTAAAATTGACCATAGTCTATACCCCATATTAATCTTAGTTGAGGCAAGATTTAAATGAGACCACTACATCTCATAAGATTTAATAAGTAGCCTTGAATAATTTAAATACTACTATGAAAATGCTTGAATATTTTTAAATAAGAACCTATGGATTATTACTACATGTGTCATCAATCCTCATTGAATCCCTTGGAGTAAGTATTTAAATGAGAGGCTACACCTCATATAGTTTAATACCACATACTAATGATTTAAATGAGGTGTAGCACCTCATACCATTTAATTCTAACATGGTAAGGATCTAATATTATCAACAATTCATATGAGACCTAAATGACCAGAGTCTCTAGCTTATTGTGAATTGTTCATGACAAGATTTAAATGAGAGAAATATTCCCATAAGATTTATTAATAGTTTTGGATAATATCTTTGACTAGAAATAGCCATAAAGTCATTTAATTCAACTAGGCCATGATCATTCAAAGTAGGCATGGCATATTTTTGTAGAAACAATTAGTATAAGTGAAATGAGAATTGCAGGAGTTGGAATTAACTTAAAAGCATTTGTGGTTGATTTTTAATAATTATTCTAAGGCAGAAAAGTCCCTGCCTTGTTTATTTTCTCACTTTAATTCTATAGCAGATCTAGGTTTGAATCCAGTGGAAGTGTGTAGAGAAAACTCTAAGCTTTCCAAAAATATAAAGTTTGTAAAATTTGGCCGAGTAGATTTGTCCCTATTAAGTTTTAAACTTAGCATCGGATTGCAAAATAACTCTAAACTGGATTTTTGAATTTAAACTAGTTGGGCTGGCGGGTGAATTAACGGGCTGTGCAGAGTGCGAGAAGGAAATGGGCCGGCCCAGCATCTCAGCGGGCTGCCTGACATGGTGGGGTCCGCCTGTCAGCGGGTTTTCCCCAGCGAAGCGGTACGGGAGATGCTGGCCGTGCGATTAGGCAGCAGATCGACGGCCCAGAGGGGTCGTCGTCTCCGGCGAGACTGGCACTCACCGGCGGCGGCAGTAGGGGGTCGGAGGGCGCGTCGGGGCTCCGGCGAGCGTCGGATTGGTGCGCCGCGTCGTTGTCGATGACGAGGACCTCCCTGGTAGCAGCGGCGTGTCCTGGGGTGGCCTCCTGCTCTGGCTTGCTCCGTGTGCCGGCGGCGGCGGCAAGCTTGCAATTGGAGGTCTCCGGCGGCTAATCGAGTAGGGTTGGTGGTCGAGGCGAGTCGGTGGGAGGAGGGAAGGTGAGTGGAGTGCTCAATTTGAGAGGGCGGGGGCCCCTTTTATAGCGGCTCCGAGCAAGGGCGGAGGGTCATGGTGACGGTGGCTCTGGCGCTCTCCCGTCGATCAACGGCGTGGGCGAGGGTACGGCTTGGCTCAAAAGTGCTCAGGGAACGTCATGGCGAGCGCGGAACAGCGTTCGGTGGTCAAGCATAGTGGCGATGGTCACGCGTCGACGCGGTACTGTGGCGGACGTCGTCGTCCTCCTTGACGGCGACAGGGCACGGGAGCGCTCGTGGAAGCGTCTGGCGGGGTCCTGGTGCTGAGGTGAGTCAACCTGCAGGAGCTGGTGGCGAGGGACAGGCTGAGGCGACGACGCGAAGCGCGCTCTGGCGCGTCCAGGGCGCTCGCCGTGCGCGCACTGGCGCGTGCATGGGCATGCCTGGGCGCGTCTGGGCGTGTTGAATTCTCTATGCTGCGATGTGATTTTTCGACATGGCAAGGTCTGGTCGTGCTCAACTGAGTGAGAGGAGAGAAGGGACATGGCCGTGCAGGTTGGAGGGGAGAGGTGAGTGAGATGGCACATGTTGGCCACGCCATGCCACGGCATGGCATGTTCTGGTCAAGGTGATCGATCCCTGGTGCTAGCAAGTGGAGGAGGTGGTGCAGTGAGGTGAGTGGAGGGTCCGGAGCATCGAGGAGGGCAGGCTTGGACTTGGTCTTCCTCCAAAATCCAGACATGGGCACTTGTTTAATCCCCGCTCGCAAGGTGTTTGTTGTAATGGCCGCAAGAAGTAAAGTTTTGAATTTTGCAATTCTTTTTGGTGGGTTGTCAACATATATTATTTGGAGTATAATGGTGATGGTGGTCATCAAAATGGAATTGGAATGCAAAATTTCAAATTTGGTATGATCTTCTTTTAATTTCAAAGTCTCCACTTGTCACATCTCTACTCGGTCAACCTGGTCAAAGTTAGGTATGGTGGTCAACATGAAAGTTGTTCACTTTGACAAGGTCTTGGATGACATGTCAAGAGTTGACCAAGTTTAGCTTAGGAAAAGATTAAACCAGAGGGGTAAAGTGAGGAAGAGGTTAAAAAGTGCACATATGACCATTATCATATGTGTGAAGGTTTTGAGATTTGCATTGGTTTGATTCCTGTTCCTTTGATGCAATTGTGTTAGTTGATCATATTTAGGTATTCTACAAGTAAGAGAGCAAGCAATTATGGCCTAGAGTGAAGATTTGTAATTTGGCATAATGTGTATGTGAGTGAAATTGGGATTTTCTCCCTATTTGATTTCTCTCTATTTGATTTGACCTTTCTTGATTCCAAAGGTGTTTATATGTGTTTAGTAACCAAACACAATCAATGGTGCAAGCCATAATGGTCTAGGTTCAAGATTTGGAAAAATGGCCATATCCACATATGTGTATTGGAAAATCTTCTTATTTCCAATTTGATTTGGTTTTTCTTGATCTTATTGATATGGTTGAGGTTTAATATGATATAAGAAAACTCCAAGCAATGGAAACAAGTTTGATGGTCTTTGGCTCAAATTTGTATTTTTGGCCATATGCACATAGGTGCATTTCATCTTTTTATTTCATTTTCTTTATCTATGATCAAAGGTCATGGTGTATGGTTGATTTGGTGTTAGATGGGGTTTAGTAAGGTTTTCAAACCATTTGGGCCAAGTAGAGGTACTTAGGTCAAGTTTTGGAAAAATGGCTATGTGTCACATATGCTCCTATGCATAGGTTACTTTCTTTTTATTTTATTTGGTTTCAACTTGGAATTGGTTTGAGAAGTATTAGCTAAGGTTTATGAAGGTTTTCCAATCCTCTATATAAAGTGGAAAGGTCTAGGGTAAAGTTTTATAAAAATAGCCATAGGCACATATGCCTCTATCTTATTTAATTTCCTTTTATTTTATTTTCACTAGGATGATGAAAAGAGGGGTGAGGTTTAGGGTTTGGTGGGGTTCACAATGGTTTACCACCATTTAGTATAAATAATAAAGGTAGGGTTCAAGATTTACCTATTAGGGCTATATGCCCCCATATATCTTTTATTTTAGTTTGGGTTTCTCAAAATAGATCCAAAATAATTTATGGTGAAGATTAGGGTTTAAGGTTTTTCTTATTTGATTTCTTTCTCTTTTATTTTATTGGGTGGGTGACCTTCACTTGATCACTTTAGGGTTTTAGGGTTTAGCACATAAGCATAATAACACTCCTCATGGCAAAACACAAGATTTAAACAAGATCTATATGTATCAATCTTATTTTAATAAAAGTTTTTGTTGGTTCCAAAATTTGGAACTAGGGAAATTCATTTTGTTTGTTTTGAAATTTTTGGGTTGTTACATGCCACATGCTCCACTACTTCACCGTCCTCAGCAGTCAGGGTTATGGCTCGGCGAACACAATCTATGTGACCCTTATACTTCACCATCCAATCCATACCTAAAATAACTTCCAGACCTTGCTCACCCAACACTATCAGATTGGCGTGGAAACGCTTCCCCTGAATATCTATGGGAACTTCTTTGCAAGAACTCTGGGTTTTGCTGGTGGCTCCAGGGATTTGTACGAGCATAGGCCGCTTCAAGGGGTGGGGGTTAAACCTCCTTTTCTCACGAAAGGCTTGGTAACGAAAGAATGCGATGCTCCGGAATCAAACAAAACAGTCGAGGACACTGAGTTGACGGGGAACGTACCCAGAACGATATCCGGAGCTTCCTGAGCTTCTTCAGCGTTGACGTGGTTGAGGTGTCCCCTAGCTGGTCCAGCTGGCTTCTTCTGGTTCTGGTTCCTTCCGGTAGCAGCGCGGGCTTGTCCCTGATTTGGCTTGGGCGCATTGGGGCGCTGAGCAGTGTTCACCCTGTTGGGACACTCCTTGGAGAAATGACCCGGCTGTCCGCAGGTGTAGCATCCGTTGGTGGGGATGCGGACTGTGTTGTTCTGGCGGTTGTAATTGGGATTGAAGTTGCTTGCGTTGGAACGCTGAGGGTTGTAGTCGCGATTGGGGTTGTTGGGGCGAGGTGCAGGGGGTGGTGTCCTCTGCTGTTGGGGCGCCGGTTTTGGTGGAGGGAAACTGCGGGGTCGCTGAGTGCTGGAGCTGCCTTGCTGCAGCATCGCCTTGCGCTTGCGGTTCTCAAACGCATTCTTGCGCTTGCTCTCAACCATGATAGAGGCATCTACTAGCGACTCAAGGTCAGGGTAGGGAACAGCCACCAGGATACTCTGCATCTCATCATGCAGACCATTCAGAAAGCGGTCTTTCTTCTTCTCTTCGGTGTCGGTGTCTTCTGGAGCATACCTGGACAGAGTGGTGAACTTGTCCATGTACTCCACCACAGACATACTTCCTTGCCTCAGATTCATGAACTTGTCCTTCATGAGCTCTATCAATCCAGAGGGAATGTGGGTCTTGCGGAACTTGGCCTTGAATTCTTCCCAGTTGATGACGTGTCCTTCAGCTTGAATAGCCTTGACATTCTCCCACCAAGCGCGTGCAGGTCCAGAAAGAAAGTGAGTGGCGAATAACACCTTCTCATTATCGCCGACTCCGGCGACCTCCAGGTTGTTCTCTATGGTGCGAAGCCAATCATCGGCGTCAAGGGGTTCAGTGCACTTGGCGAAAACGGGAGGGTTGGTGCTCTGGAAATCCTTCAGCTTAGAGCGGGGGTCTCCATTTCCATCCCCGCCATTATTGTTGTTGGCGTTTCCGGTAGCAAGCTGAGTGAGGTGCTGAAGGGTCGCGAGATTAGCTTGGCGCTCCGCACGGGCTGCCTCACGGTCTTCCATCATAAGGCGCAGAAGTTGCGCCATGGTTGGGTCCGGAGGTGGAGGGGGGTTTTGGTCTGACCCGCTGGCGTTTCCACTACGGGTTTCAACCATCCTGGAGAGGTGTGGATGCAGATATTAATGGGGAAACAAAGAGATGGGAAGCCACTTAAAAAGGGGAGGGCTGGTTAGAAATGCATAATTTTGAAAACGAAAACACGCAAAAGCAAGGTAGGTAAATGATAGCATAATATAGCAGGGGTGCCAAGGCACAAAATAGCATCACACAACAATCATATCCAAACAATCAAGCTAACACTTTGGAAACTACAACACTACATGAATCGCGCATAGGACTAGTTTCAAGGGACACCTAATATTTGGGGTATCCTATTCGAATCAACTGAGCTTGTCATGTCTTCAATACCTCGAGTCCGGTGAATCTGAGTTGGGGGAACATCGCCAAATATATAGGCTTGGAAGAGGATGAGATAGTAGAATAAGAACTTTCAAAGTCGCTAGAAATCAGAGGGGTGAGAATTAGAAGTTTTTGAAAAGGTAAGAAAGATAGAAGCTAAACTTCTAGTATGTAGGAAAACAATTTTAGTAAATAATTTTACCAAAGTAGTATTTTTCCTAACTAACGCCCATGCTAACTAAGGTCTCCTACAGTCAGGATGGCACTGATACCAGCTCTGTGGTGCCCCGGACTCACCAGTCCAGAACTCCTGTTATGCATACAATTTCACGATCCCAAGATCATTCCATCGTGAATACATAACCGAACTGATACCAGATTACATCATCCATTACAAGCATCGAAATAATATTAATACGGAAGTCTTACATCATAGGCCATCAAGGCCGAAGTTCAACAAACAACAGCGGAATTTATTTGACTTCAAACAACGGTGGAACCCAAGTCAGGCCTTTACCCTACGGGCGGCTGACTGGGAGAGCGTCCTAGTTCGCGTCTTCGGCGTCGTACTCTTCGTCTTCGTAGTACTCCTCTTCAAAGTCTGGCCAAGTAAATAGCCAGGACAACAATGCCAATGAGTACGTTTGAATGTACTCGCAAACCACCTTAGAGAGAAATAAAGGATATGCAATATGGCAGTAGCAAGGAACAGGCACTAACTAAGGCGACAAAGAGCGAGAGAGGGTTTCTCTCGAGAATAAGATATCTTTATAACTTTGTTGAAAAACCTTTTTGAAAACAAATGTCATTGGAAGACTAGTAGGTAAGGGTGACCCAATTTATTTTCCCGGCCCTCGAAATGGCCAAAACAACTGTACCACTTTCCACCGTACCTCTCAGGTACATTTCCTTCAGTCCCACTGGCATTTTCCTGTACCTTCCCGGTACTTTTCAAAAATCTTTTCCTTGAAATCATTTGTAAAACAAAAACTCTTCAGCGTAGGTATCATGCCTTCCCAACCGTCCATGACCGCGGACGCGGCTATTCGAATAGTTTTCACTCTGCAGAGGTTGTACACTTTCACCATAAGATCCGATAAATCCGCCGGGATCATCCCTGGTTCACCAGGCGTCAAAACGCGAGGTTCGGATAACCGATCGCAGTTTTTCGCTTGCTCGCCTTAGCCTAAGACATGCCGAATGAGATGTACCTCCCAACACCGAGTCCGGGATGCCGTTTACCCAGGAGTTGCAAAGTCCCCGGCACACCCGACCCTCCGGAATGCCGTTCAACCACTAGGCATCTTTCAATGGGAGCTCATAAGTTGTACCCCGCGTACCGAACAGGCAAATGGGCTGCGTCCCTTCTCATGGGAAGAACCCCGGTCGAAGCGTCCATGGTCGGACTGCCACTACACTTGCAGGACTCAGTCTAAGGCGAGGCAAACTACTACACTACGCCCTGTGCCCACTTTGGGGTAATATGGTTGCACTGTCTAATTGGTCAGGTTAAGTACCCAAGGCACCGAAGTTTTCGAACACCTTTTTATCTCCACTTTATTCCAGCAAAACTCACTTTTGCAAATCAGCTCTTCATTTTCAAACTCCCACTTGGGCAGGGCTACCCCATTCCAAGGTTTTCGAAAAACATCTTTCTAGGAAAACATTTTCCCAAAGCTTTTTCACAAGGGCTCCCAACCTATAGTCCACCTTTTCTTGAAAATCGGCGACAAGGATGATAAGGTGATAAGCACCATATCACTATTAAGATGGGGATCAGTAGGTTCCAATGAGGTCTGCACCCTAAGGGTGGATTAATTAAAACTCCGGTGGCGCTAACCACCGACAATAATAAATGAAAAACATGCACTTTGCAAAACCAGGAATAATGCAAGAACAAGGTATATGTAGGATCAGAGATGCATCAAAAGGTGGCTTGCCTTGATCAGCAAAGTGCCCCTGGTCTTCCTCTTCAATCCCTCCAAAGTCTCCTCCTCCTTCGTTGCCGGCGGTGTTCGAATCTAGCGTCGCAAAAAGAAAACAACAAGCCATACCCAATCAACAAACCACACCAGAATACTTCACATAAAAAATTTGGTAAAATCACAGTATGTAAAGGTTTACTAATGCAAGCTACTGAAGGTGGTTTCACCCATTTAAGATTTTTAAAACAAAAGATATGATTTTTGAAATTCCAGAAATGACTTAGGATCCATTTAAATGGTCTAAATCTTTCTGTATGTCATAAAAATGCATGCAGCATACCTACTGAAAGCTAATAACATGTAGAGTACACATGCACAAGAATCACATGCAAATAATCTTTTAAATAACCTAGGTAAATCAACTAAGGCAGAAACCAGAGCATGCAAACAACAAGGCACACCAAGTATCGTAGCATCACCAACCAACACCAAACATACCCCTGGATAGGTGAGACTAAATGTGAACTAACCCCACTGGTTTGGTATTTTTCTGATTTGTAAATGATTTTATAAAAATCAAATACTGAAAAGATATACTGTTTTAGTAATTAAATTCTTGAAACTAAACTACAACTCTTAAAAATATTTCCCTTGGCACAAAATTACCCTATAGATATATCTACCAGTATAACTTGGGTTTGTTTCAAAATCATTATTATTTTGCAAATTAAAAATCATTTACTGGCTCTCTGGACAGATATTGTTTTCTAAAACAATTTAAATCCAGGAAGCTCCTGCATGTGGGACTAGTGTAAAAATGAAGCTATCTACATACACTTCACAACCAAATTGACCTCATGCGTAAAGGTTCTATAAAACTCACACACTAATTAAAATACACAATCGGATACTTTTTAGATTTTCATTTATCAGCACATATTCACAGCACTAATTCACAAGCATGCAACTATTCATGGTAGAGAAAACATCTGTGAGCATTTATAAATTTGAATCAACAAATTTGGCCACTCGAGGAATATTTGGTGATTTAAAAGCTAGGCAGAAGTTTACTGGCAGTTTTATAAACGAAAAAAGAAGAAAAGGGGAACGGGCCGGGATGACTGGGCCTGGCCAGATCCGGCCCGGCAGCGCCGTCGCTGCGCGGGAAGGCCATCCCGCTTGAACGCGGGGACGGGGCGGGCCACGCAAGAGGGCGGGCCCCACGCACATCGCATGCATGCGGAGGGTTTCGTCCTCCTCGCGACGTGAGACGCCGGCGGCGCCCTGGCAACTTCAGGCGGGTCGTGCGCTCACCTTAGTTCGCGAGAAACGGCGAGGGCGAGTGCGTTGGACGCGGCGGAGTCTGCTCTTCCTAATGGAGGTGGTGGCGATGAAAACAGCAGCAGGCCGGGGAGGTTGACGTCGACGGCGCCGGCGTGCTGCTCGTCACGGCGGCATCTACCAGCGTTCCTGGACGACAAGAAGCGGCGCGTTAGATAGAGGGAAGATAGGAGCGTCCAGGGAGCCATAGAGGGAGGGGGAGCAACGGTGTTCGATGCGGCGGAGACAGCCGTGGTCGGCGACGGTCGACGGCGACGGGCGGCCTCCCTGCTGTTCACGGATACGTCGCCATCGGGCCAACCTGGAGATCAATAATGGGCGCGTCAGATGCAGGGTAGGTAGGGGTTTCCAGGGATACGGAGAGGGTAGAAAAAGGTGGAGTGCTGCGGCGGCGACCTTCACCGGTGCGCACAGACGGTGAGCGCGAGCACGGGCTGCAGGGAAAGAGACGGGACCTCTCCTCCCGTGGGGGGTGGTTGGAGTGGGAGGGGGTTCTGGTGGCGAGTGGGCTTGAGTGGAGGAGTTCTGCTGCGTTTTATACCGGGCCGCGCGGTGCACGGTGCACCCGGTCCGGCGAGGGAGAAAAAGTGGTGCGGCACCGGCGCATTGGTTGAGAGGGGCGGCGAGGCTACGCGTCCGAGCGTTGGTGTAGAGTTTTGGAGGGAGGTGGGCGTCGGTGGCGTGAACGACTGGCGTGCACTGTCGCGTCTTCCTGCGGCGGACTCGGACGCGTGTGCACTGGGAGAGGGAAGGGGGGCAGCAGGCCGAGCGTGGGAGAGCTGGTAGAGGTTTCCTCGTCCCTCGCTTGTCGTTCCATGGGCACCGGAGTGTGGTGTGGGTCGGCCAGCGTGGACGTGTCCGTGGTGACGCGCACGGCATCCATTGGGGGTCTGCGGAGAGGTCTGGTGCGAGGGGGCGTCCAGGGCGTGCCAAGGGGAGAGGGAGGGATGCAGTGTCGCCGAAGGCTGCTGTTCTCGTGACCTTGAGCAGCAGAGGGAAAAGAGAGGCGAGATGCAGCCGAGTGGTTCTTGCCAAAAGAGAGAAGTGACGGGAGGGGATGATAGGGAGATAGGGGAGGGACAGGAGGGAAGGAGTAGGGCATGCAGCTCTCCAGGCTTGTCCGTTCTGGGTGGAAGCATGCAGGTGGCAGCATGCTCACCATGTCCCCCCGGCCATCCTCTTTTCTTTTCTCTTTTCCTCACTAGCCCGTGGCAAGCAAGAGCACATGTGTGTGCATGGTGTGGAGAGTGAGTGAGTGGGGAGAAAGAGAAATGGTCGACTCGAAAAAGAAAAGGGAAGAAAAAGATGGAGGGCAAAATTAATTATCTCATGGTCTATGTGACTATTTCTCCAATTGGGCACAATTTCAATATTTTGGTATGACTAACCTCTTTTGATTTTTGTGAATTCAAGGGTAGTAATGAGTTGAGAGTAATATTACTAGACTAAAGAATTTTTCAAAACAATTTTTGGTTAGGTAAAGAGAAAGAAAAGATGGAACCAAATAAAAATAAAAAGGTGATCTTGTAAGATCCACTTATGTAATAGGGGGAGTCTCAATGTCCTATGGTTTTAGTGAGAAAGGGAATTTTTATTTCACAAGCAAAAATAGAAAGAAGAGTGACCATACTTCAAGGGTTTTTAGCATGGATTAATTCAAATAAAACTAGAAATAAAAGAAAAGGTGGTCACAAGGATGAAGGGTTTTAGGGGTTGACACTAAATTGTAAATTCTATAAGTGACAAACACACACATCCAACAAGCAAATGCAAGTTCAACTATATGCATGCAAATTTTTAAGATAGAAAAAGTTTTTGTTGGCCCAAAAATTTGTATTCCAAATTTTTTAATCAAGTCACAAAAGTTGGGTTGTTACACTATTTGTAAACATATGTAATGAATGCAGCAATCAAAACAAAGGTAATGACATGAGTAAACAAATGAATCATAAAGCAAAGACTTTTCATGAATAGTACTTCAAGACAGGCATCAATAAGTCTTGCATAAGAGTTAGCTCGTAAAGCAATAATTCAAAGTAGAGGCATTGAAGCAACACAATGGAAGATTAAGTTTCAGCGGTTGCTTTCAACTTATAACATGTATATCTCATGGATAGTTGTCAATGCAAAGTAATATAACAAGTGCAATATGCAAATATGTAGGAATCAATGCACAGTTCACACAAGTGTTTGCTTCTCAAGGTGGAGGGAGATAGGTAAACTGACTCAACAATAAAAGTAAAAGAATGGTCCTTCAAAGAGGAAAGCATCGATTGCTGTATTTGTGCTAGAGCTTTTATTTTGAAAACATGAAACAATTTTGTCAACGGTAGTAATAAAGCATATGAGTTATGTAAATTATATCTTACAAGTTGCAAGCCTCATGCATAGTATACTAATAGTGCCCGCACCTTGTCCTACTTAGCTTGGACTACCGGATCTTTGCATGCCATGTTTCAACCAAGTGTCACAAAGGGGTACCTCCATGCCGCCCGTACAAAGGTCTAAGGAGAAAGCTCGCATTTTGGATTTCTCGCTTTTGATTATTCTCAACTTAGACATCCATACCGGGACAACATGGACAACAGATAATGGACTCCTCTTAAATGCATAAGCATGTAGCAATGATTATTATTCTCATATGAGATTGAGGATATATGTCCAAAACTGAAACTTCAACCATGATTCATGGCTTTAGTTAGCGGCCCAATGTTCTTCTCTAACAATTTTGCATGCTCCAACCACTAAGGTGATAGATCCTTCGGACAAGACGGACATGCATAGCAACTCACATGATATTCAACAATAGTTGATGGCGTTCCCCGTAAGCATGGTTATCGCACAACAAGCAACTTAATAAAAGATAAAGTGCATAAGTACATATTCAATACTACGATAGTTTTTAAGGCTATTTTGTCCCATGAGCTATATATTGCAAAGGTGGATGATGGAATTTAAAGGTAGCACTCAAGCAATTTACTTTGGAATGGCGGAGAAATACCATGTAGTAGGTAGGTATGGTGGACACAAATGGCATAGTAGTTGGCTCAAGGATTTTGGATGCATGAGAAGTATTCCCTCTCGATACAAGGCTTAGGCTAGCAAGGTTATTTGAAGCAAACTCAAGGATGAACCGGTGCAGCAAAACTCACATAAAAGACATATTGTAAACATTATAAGACTCTACACCGTCTTCCTTGTTGTTCAAACTCAATACTAGAAATTATCTAGACCTTAGAGAGACCAAATATGCAAACCAAATTTTAGCAAGCTCTATGTATTTCTTCATTAATAGGTGCAAAGCATATGATGCAAGAGCTTAAACATGAGCACAACAATTGCCAAGTATCACATTATCCAAGACATTTTACCAATTACTACATGTAGCATTTTTCCAATTCCAACCATATAACAATTTAACGAAGAGGAAACTTCGCCATGAATATTATGAGCTAAGAACACATGTGTTCATATGAACCAGCGGAGCGTGTCTCTCTCCCACACAAGGATGAACTTATTCAGAGAACTAAGATAACAAAACAAAAACAAAAATAAAAGCACACGGACGCTCCAAGTAAAGAACATAAGATGTGACCGAATAAAAATATAGTTTCACTAGAAGAAACCCGATAAGTTGTCGACGAAGAAGGGGATGCCTTGGGCATCCCCAAGCTTAGATGCTTGAGTCTTCTTAAAATATGCAGGGATGAACCACCGGGGCATCCCCAAGCTTAGACCTTTCACTCTTCTCGATCACATTATATCATACTCCTCTCTTGACCCTTGAAAACTTCCTTCACACCAAACTTCAAGCAAACTCATTAGAGGGTTAGTGCACAATTAATAATTCACATGTTCAGAGGTGGCACAATCATTCTTTACACTTCTGGACATTGCATAAAGCTACTGGACATTAATGGATCAAAGAAATTCATCCAACATAGCAAAAGAGGCAATGCGAAATAAAAGGCAGAATCTGTCAAAAACAGAACAGTCCGTAAAGACGAATTTAAAGCTGGCACCAGACTTGCTCAAATGGAAAAACTCAAAACTAATGAAAGTTGCGTACATATCTGAGGATCACGCTCGTAAATTGGCAGATTTTTTCGAATTTTCTACAGAGGCCTGTGCCCAGATTCGTGACAGACAGCAATGCTGTTTCTGCGCAGTGATCCCAAATATAACATCAACTTTGACATAGAAACTTTACTTGGCACAAAAACATGATAAGGAGAGGTTGCTACAGTAGTAAACAACTTCCAAGACTCAACAAAACAAAAATTGCTGTAGTAAAATAAACACATGGGTTATCTCCCAAGAAGTTCTTTCTTTATAGCCATTAAGATGGGCTCAGTAGTTTTAATGATGCACTCGCAAGAAATAGTAGTTGAAGCAAAAGAGAGCATCAAGAGGCAAATTCAAAACACATTTAAGTCTAACATGCTTCCTATGCATAGGAATCGTGTAAATAAACAAGTTCATGAAGAGCAAAGTAACAAGCATAGGAAGATAAAACAAATGTAGCTTCAAAAATTTCAGCACATAGAGAGGCATTTTAGTAACATGAAAATATACCTCTCTCATAATAACTTTCAGTAGCAACATGAGCAAACTCAACAATATAACTATCACATAAAGCATTCTTATCATGAGTCTCATGCATAAAATTATTACTCTCCACATAGGCATAATCAATTTTATTAGTTGTAGTGGGAGCAAATTCAACAAAGTAGCTATCAAATATAGGAGGTATATTGTAATCATAATCAAATTTATCCTCCATAACAGGTGGTAACAAAAGACTACTATCATTATAATCATCATAAATGGGAGGCAAAGTATCATCAAAGTAAATTTTCTCCTCAATGCTTGGGGGACTAAAAATATCATGCTCATCAAAGCCAGCTTCCCCAAGCTTAGAATTTTCCATAGCATTAGCAACAATAGTGTTCAAAGCATTCATATTAATATGTTCCATGGGTTTTTTAATTTTCGCATCAAACCATCCATGTCTTAAATCAGGAAATAGAATAAAAAGGTCATTGTTGTCCATTATGCCTAACTAGTGTAAACAAGAAACCAAATGTCGCAATTGCAGAGTCTAAAGGAAATAGCTTCGAGCACACACACAATGGCGCCCGAAAAGTACTGTTACCTGGAATCGGAGTATGAGTGCCTTTTACCTTTCCTCCCCGGCAACGGCGCCAGAAAAAGTGCTTGATGTCTACGGGTGCTTCTATTCTTGTAGACAGTGTTGGGCCTCCAAGAGCAGAGGTTTGTAGAACAGCAGCAAGTTTCCCTTAAGTGGATTACCCAAGGTTTATCGAACTCAGGGAGGAAGAGGTCAAAGATATCCCTCTCAAGCAACCCTGTAATCACAAAGCAAGAAGTCTATTACTACTAGATCACATAAAGAGAGAGATGAACCACATATTGTAAATTTTTCTGGCGTGCAGTATATTGTAAAATAATTACTACTCCCAACATAAGCATAGTCATTCTTATTAATTGTAGTGGGAGCAAATTCAACAAAGTAGCTATCAAATATAGGAGGTATATTGTAATCATAATCAAATTTATCCTCCATAACAGGTGGTAACAAAAGACTACTATCATTATAATCATCATAAATGGGAGGCAAAGTATCATCAAAGTAAATTTTCTCCTCAATGCTTGGGGGACTAAAAATATCATGCTCATCAAAGCCAGCTTCCCCAAGCTTAGAATTTTCCATAGCATTAACAACAATGGTGTTCAAAGCATTCATATTAATATGTTCCATGGTTTTTTTAATTTTTGCATCAAACCATACATGTCTTAAATCAGGAAATAGAATAAAAAGGTCATTGTTGTCCATTATGCCTAACTAGTGTAAACAAGAAACCAAATGTCGCAATTGCAGAGTCTAAAGGAAATAGCTTCGAGTACTTACAACGGTGCTGGCAAATAGCTTAGTAGCCGAGATCCGGAGTATGAGTACCTTTTACCTTTCCTCCCCGGCAACGGCGCCAAACAAAAGCATACAGACGCTCCAAGTAAAGTATATAAGATGTGACAGAATAAAAATATAGTTTCAAGAGAAGGAACCTGATACTTTGTCGATGAAGAAGGGGATGCCTTGGGCATCCCCAAGCTTAGATGCTTGAGTCTTCTTGAAATATGCAGGGATGAACCACCGGGGCATCCCCAAGCTTAGACTTTTCATTCTTCTTGATCGTAGTATATCATCCTCCTCTCTTGACCCTTGAAAACTTCCTTCACACCAAACTTCAAGCAAACTCATTAGAGGGTTAGTGCATAATCAAAAATTCACATGTTCAGAGGTGACACAAACATTCTTTTCACTTCTGGACATTGCATAAAGCTACTGGACATTAATGGATCAAAGAAATGAATCCAATATAGCAAAAGAGGCAATGCGAAATGAAAGGCAGAATCTGTCAAAAATAGAACAGTCCGTAAAGACGAATTTAAAGCTGGCACCAGACTTGCTCAAATGGAAAAACTCAAAACTAATGAAAGTTGCGTACATATCTGAGGATCACGCTCGTAAATTGGCAGATTTTTTCGAATTTTCTACAGAAAACTGTGCCCAGATTCGTGACAGTCAGCAATGCTGTTTCTGCGCAGCGATCCCAAATATAACATCAACTTTGACATAGAAACTTTACTTGGCACAAAAACATGATAAGGAGAGGTTGCTACAGTAGTAAACAACTTCCAAGACACAAATATAAAACAAAGTACTGTAGCAAAATAACACATGGGTTATCTCCCAAGAAGTTCTTTCTTTATAGCCATTAAGATGGGCTCAGCAATTTTGGTGATGCACCCGCAAGAAATAGTATTTGAAGCAAAAGAGAGCTTCAAGAGGCAATTCAAAACACATTTGAGCCTAACATGCTTCCTATGCAAAAGAATCTTATACACAAATGAATTCATGAAGAGCAAAGTGGCAAGCATAAGAGGATAAAACACGAGTAACTTAAAGATTCTCAACATAAAGAGGGGAAACTTAATATTATTAAGATGCATATAACCATATTTCCCTCTCTCATAATAACTTTCAGTAGCATCATTGATGAAATCCACAATATACCCGTCACTTAAAACATTCATGGTTCATATGCATAGAAGTATCATTAATTTCGGCATAAGAAGAGTTATTCTCATTAATAGTAATTGGAGCAAGATTATTATCAAGAATTTGAACATGGTAAACAAGTTGCATATTAAAAGAATTGTTTTTGCCAAGCCTCTTCCTCCTAAAGAAGGAAGCGAGGAGAGGGAAGAAGAGAAGAAGAAGAAGGGAACGAAGAAGAAGAAGAAGAAGAAGAAGAAGAAGGAGAATAAAAAGAAAGAGGTAACGGCGTATCCCCGCGTGAACGAGATAACGCTAGGAAACCGTAAGTATGTTGCTCCTAATGATTATTGTGATAATGAATCTGAATACGATGATCTTCCTATGCCCTTTACATACATTAGCGATCATGATTTGAATGAGCACACTGCCTTTGATATTGAAAATCTCTTTGGTACTGATTATGAAAGTAATGATGATAGCATTATTCATGTCCCCTTAAACGATGATATTGAAAGCTCTAAGCTTGGGGATGTTGTGCTTGAAGATCCTATATTTGAGACTTCTACTTTTAGTGAAAATGATGATATTACATATTCTGGTTTAGATAATTGCTATAGAGATGTATATGACACATGTTACAATTATCCTTATGAAACTTGTCATAGTTATGATGGGCTTGCTAAAAACCATTCACTTAGTACGCAACTTGTTTACCATGTTCAAATTCTTGATAATAATCTTGCTCCAATTACTATTAATGAGAATAACTCTTCTTATGCCAAAATTAATGATACTTCTATGCATATGAACCATGATAAGAATGTTTTAAGGGTCTTATCTTGAAAAGAAAGTCTTGCATAGAAATTATCAATGATGATATTACCTGGAAGCTCATGATTGGGGCATTTGAGCATTAAAGTCTTCAATCTCTCCCATGCTTGGGCAATACTCTCTCCAGAGATGGCAGCGGCTCCCATGATGTGGAGGGAGTAATCCACCCCTGGGGCTGAGGGTTCTACCGGTAGCTATGTGGTTAATCTCTCTCTCTGTACTCCAATACAATGATCTCATGAGCTGCTTTACATGATTGAGATCCATATGATGAGCTTTGTATCGCTACTAGTTGTGTGCTACTCATGTGATGTTATTAAAGTAGTCTATTCCTCCTCCATGTGTGTAAAGGTGATTAGTGTGTGCACCGTGTGGTTCTTGTCGTAGGCTATGATCACGATCTCTTGAAGATTGTGGAGTTAATTATCATTATGATAGTATTGATGTGATTTATTCCTCCTTCATAGTGTAATATGGACAGCGTGTGCACTATGTTAGTTCTTGGTTTATTTTGCAATGATCTATTATGCTCTAAGGTTACTTAAACATGAATATCGAATGTTGTGGAGCTTGTTAACTCCGGCATTGAGGGTTCGTGTAACCCTACTCAACGAATGATGTTCATTATCAAACAAGAGTGTATGTAGCACATATGAGAAGAAGTATTTATTATGCGATCAATGTTGAGAGTATCCACTAGTGAAAGTATGATCCCTAGGCCTTGTTTCCAATACTGCAAACACCGTTTACTTACTCGTTCAGTTGCATGTTTACTCGCTGCCATATTTTATTCAGATTGCTATTACCACTCATATACATCCATATTACTTGTATTTCACTATCTCTTCGCCGAACTAGTACACCTATACACACGACAAGTGTATTTGGTGTGTTGGGGACACAAGATACTTCTTGCTTTGTGATTACGGGGTTGCTTGAGAGGGATATCTTTGACCTCTTCCTCCCCGAGTTCGATAAACCTTGGGTAATCCACTTAAGGGAAACTTGCTGCTGTTCTACAAACCTCTGCTCTTGGAGGCCCAACACTGTCTACAAGAATAGAAGCATCCGTAGACATCAAGCACTTTTAATTTACTTTGTAATGGCAGAAAAATACCACATAGTAGGTAGATATGGTGGACACAAATGGCATGGGTTTTGGCTCAAGGTGTTTGGATGCACGAGAAGCATTTCCTCTCAGTACAAGGTTTGGGCTAGCAAGGTTGTTTGAAGCAAACACAAGTATGAACAGGTACAGCGAAACTCACACAAGAACATATTGCAAGCATTATAAGGCTCTACACTGTCTTCCTTGTTGTTCAAACACTTTACCCGAAAATATCTAGACTTAGAGAGACCAATCTTGCAAACCAGATTAAACAAGCTCTACGGTAGTTCTTCATTAATAGATTAAACTACATGATGCAAGAGCTTAAACATGATTTATGAGAGCTCAACCAATTGCCAAGTTACCAAACCATATGCAGCATTTTCCGATTCCAACCAAATAGCAATTTAACGAAGCAATTTCAGTCTTCGCCATGAACATTAAAGCACAACTAAGAACACAAGTGTTCCATATGAAAAAGCGGAGCGTAATATCTCCAATATAAGAATGGTGGGATCCAACTTTATTCAAAACAAAAAATAAAAGAAAACCGACGCTCCAAGTAAAGAACATAGGATGTGATGGAATAAAAATATAGTTTCACTAGAAGTGACCTGATAATGTTGTCGATGAAGAAGGGGATGCCTTGGGCATCCCCAAGCTTAGATGCTTGAGTCTTCTTAAAATATGCAGGGATGAACCACCGGGGCATCCCCAAGCTTAGACCTTTCACTCTTCTTGATCATAGTATATCATCCTCTTCTCTTGACCCTTGAAAACTTCCTTCACACAAACTTCAAGCAAACTCATTAGAGGGTTAGTGCATAACCAAAAATTCACATATTCAGAGGTGAAACAATCATTCTTAACACTTCTGGACATTGCACAAAGCTTCTGAAAGTTAATGGAACAAAGAAACTCATTCAACATAGCAAAAGCGGCAATGCGAAATAAAAAACAGAATCTGTCAAAAACAGAACAGTCCGCAAAGATGAATCTGGCAGGGGCACTTAACTTGCTCAAATGGAAAAACTCAAAACTAATGAAAGTTGCATACATATATGAGGATCAGGCTCGTAAATTTGAAGATTTTTTAGATTTTTTTACAGAGACTTCTGCGAGAATTCGTGACAGACAGCTATGCTGTTTCTGCGCAGCGATCCAAATCTATCATCAACTTTAACATAGAAACTTTACTTGGCACAAAAACATGATAAGGAGAGGTTGCTACAGTAGTAAACAACTTCCAAGACTCAACAATACAGTAAATAAAATGAAACATGGGTTATCTCCCAAGAAGTGCTTTTCTTTAACGCCTTTCAGCTAGGCGCAGAAAGTGCAAATCAAGTAACATCAAGAGAAGAAGCATCAACATCATAACTTGTTCTAATAATAGAATCAAAAGGCAACTTCGTTCATTCTCTTTCTAGGGAAGTGTTCCATACCTTTCTTGAGAGGAAATTGATATTTAATATTACCTTCCCTCATATCAATAACAGCACCAACGGTTCGTAGAAAAGGTCTTCCCAACACAATAGGACAAGATGCATTGCATTCGATATCCAAGACAACAAAATCAACGGGGGCAAGGTTATTGTTAACCGTAATGCGAACATTATCAATCCTCCCCAAAGGTTTCTTTTTAACATTATCGGCAAGATTAACATCCAAATAACAATTCTTCAATGGTGGCAAGTCAAGCATATCATAAATCTTTTTAGGCATAACAGAAATACTTGCACCAAGATCACATAAAGCATTACATTCAAAATCATTGAATTTTATTTTAATGATGGGCTCCCAACCATCTTCTAACTTCCTAGGAATAGAAGCTTCAAGTTTTAATTTCTCTTCTCTAGCTTTAATGAGAGCATTTGTAATATGTTTTGTAAAGGCTAAATTTATAGCACTAGCATTGGGACTTCTAGCAAGTTTTTGTAAGAACTTTATAACTTCAGTAATATGACAATCATCAAAATCTAAACCATTATGTTCTACAGCAATGGAATCATTGTCACCAATATTTTGAAAATTTTCAGCAGTTTCATCACAAACAGCAGTTTTAGCAGTTTCAGGCAATTTTGTACGCTTTGCACTAGGAGTAGAAACATTGCCAACACCAATTATTTTACCATTGATAGTAGGAGGTGCAGCAACATGTGAAGAATCAACATTACTAGTGGTGGTAATAGTCCATACTTTAGCTACATTATTTTCTTTAGCAAGTTTTTTTCTTCTTCTCTATCCCACCTAGCATGCAATTTAGCCAACATTCTAATATTATCATTAATTCGAACTTGGATGGCATTTGTTTTAGCAAACCTAGCATCTTTAACTTCCTCAGGCATAACTTTCAATTTTAAAAGATCAACATCAAGAGCAAGACTATCAACCTTAGAAGCAAGAACATCAATTTTACCAAGCTTGTCTTCAACAGTTTTATTAAAAGACGTTTGTGTACTAATAAATTCTTTAAGCATCACTTCAAGACCAGAGGGTACACTCTTATTTTTTTTGTAAGAATTACCATAACCATTACCATTATTAGAAGGATATGGCCTATAGTTGTTGTTACCATAATTATTCCTATAAGCATTGTTGTTGAAATTGTTACTCTTTATGAAATTCACATCAACATTTTCTTCTTGAGCAAGTAATGAAGCTAAAGGAACATTATTAGGATCAATATGAGATCTACCATTTGCAAGCATAGACATAATAGCATCAATCTTATCACCCAAAGAAGAGGTTTTTACCTTCTTACCTTGAGGAGTTCTTTCAGTGTGCCATTCAGAGTAATTGATCATCATATCATCAAGTAGTTTAGTTGCGGCGCCCAGGGTGATGGACATAAAAGTACCTCCAGCAGCTGAATCCAATAGGTTCCTTGAGGAAAAATTCAATCCTGCATAAAAGGTTTGGATGATCATCCAAGTAGTCAGTCCATGGGTTGGGCAATTCTTTACCAAAGATTTCATTCTCTCCCATGCTTGAGCAACATGTTCATTATCAAATTGTTTAAAATTCATTATGCTACTTCTCAAAGATATAATCTTAGCAGGAGGATAATATTTACTAATAAAAGCATCTTTACATTTAGTCCATGAATCAATACTATTTTTAGGCAAAGAAAGCAACCAATCTTTAGCTCTTCCTCTTAAGGAGAAAGGAAACAATTTCAGTTTTATAATATCACCATGTATATCCTTATACTTTTGCATTTCACAAAGTTCAACAAAATTATTAAAATGGGCAGCAACATCATCAGTACTAACACCAGAAAATTGCTCTCTCATAACAAGATTCAGTAAAGCAGGTTTAATTTCATAGAATTCTGCTGTAGTAGCAGGTGGAGCAATAGGAGTACATATAAAATCATTATTATTTGTGCTAGTGAAATCACACAACTTAGTATTTTCAGGGGTACCCATTATAACAGTAGTAATATAAACTAAGCAAATAAAGTAAAGACAAGTAACTAATTTTTTTGTGTTTTAATATAGAACAAGTAAACAAGACAATAAGTAAAGTAACTAATTTTTTTGTGTTTTTAATATGAAGCAAACAAGACAGTAAATAAAATAAAGTAAAGCAAGACAAAAACAAAATAAAGAGATTGGAAGTGGAGACTCCCCTTGCAGCGTGTCTTGATCTCCCCGGCAACGGCGCCAGAAAAAGTTGCTTGATGCGCGTAGATATACACGTCTGTTGGGAACCCCAAGAGGAAGGTACGATGCGCACAGCGGCAAGTTTTCCCTCAGAAAGAAACCAAGGTTATCGAACCAGTAGGAGCCAAGAAGCACGTGAAGGTTGTTGGTGGAGGAATGTAGTGCGGCGCAACACCAGTGAAACCGGCGCCAACGTGGAACCTGCACAACACAATCAAAGTACTTTGCCCCAACATAAAACGTATCGAGTGGAAGATGGTGTTTGTTTGCAAAGAACAGTAAAAACAGTAGAATGTATTCAAATGTAAAAGAATGGACCGGGGTCCACAGTTCACTAGAGGTGTCTATCCAATAAGATAACTAACATGCTGGGTGAACAAATTACAGGCGGGCAATTGACAAATAAAGATTCAATACATATCAATGATGATTACTATGTGATTTAATCAGGGCATTATGACAAAGTACATAGACCGCTATCCGAGCATGCATCTATGCCTAAATAATCCACCTTCGAGTTATCATCCGAACCCCTTCCGGTATTAAGTTGTAAACAACGAGATAATTGCATTAAGTATGGTGCGTAATGTAATCAACACAAATATCCTTAGACAAAGCATCGATGTTTTATCCCTAGTAGCAACAGCACATCCACAACCTTAGAACTTTTCGTCATCGTCCCGGATTCAATGGAGGCATGAACCCACTATCGAGCAAAAATACTCCCTCTTGGAGTTACAAGTATCAACTTGGCCAGAGCCTCTACTAGCAATGGAGAGCATGCAAGAACATAAACAACACATATATGATAGATTGATAATCAACTTAACATAATATTCTATATTCATCGGATCCCGCCAAACACAACATGTAGCATTACAAATAGATGATCTTGATCATGTTAGGCAGCTCACAAGATCTAAACAATGATAGCACAAGCGGAGAAGACAACCATCTAGATACTGCTATGGACCCATAGTCCAAGGATGAACTACTCACGCATCAATCCGGAGGCGGGCATGATGATGTAGAGCCCCTCCGGTGATGATTCCCCTCTCCGGCGGGGTGCCGGAGCGATCTCCTGAATCCCCCGAGATGGGATTCGCGACGGCGGCGTCTCTGGAAGGTTTTCCGTATCGTGGCTCTCGGTACAGGGGGTTTCGCGACGAAGGCTATTTGTAGGCGGAAGGGTAGGTCAAGTGGCGGCAAGAGGGGCCCACACAACAGGCCGGCGCGGCCAGGGCCTAGGCCGCGTGATACGTCCATTTTGCATCACTATTATATATCATAATTTGCTGTTATTCATTGATATATTTCATATTTAGAGATGATACTTATGTTATTTCATCTATTTTGCATGTTTCGTGATCATTGGAGAATTATTCACCGGAGTCAGGATTCTGCTGGAAAAAGCACCGTCAGGACACCATATTTCGGAAGATCAACAATTGACGGAAGTTATACGAAAAATCCTATTTTTCTAGAAGACGAAGGGAGCCAAAAGGGGGAGCCGAGAGGGGCCACCATGGGCCCCCCGCATAGGCCGGCGCGGGCCCAGGCCTGGCCGCGCCGCCTTGTGGGGAGGGGGCCCACAGCCCCCTCTGGCCGCCTCTCCTTCGCGTACTTCTTCGCCCCGAAAACCTAAGCGCCAGAGAGTTACGGAGATTCGACAGAGCCGCCTCTGCGGGGCGGAGAAACACCAGAGAGAAAAGAGCTCTCCAGCGGGCAGGAATCCGCCGGGGAAATTCCCTCCCAGAGGGGGAAATCGACGCCATCGCCATCGTCATCGAGCTGGACATCATCTCCATCATCATCATCATCATCTACACCGCCATCTCCACCGCTGCATCTCGTCACCGCTGTAACGATTTGGGTTGGATCTTGATTGTTTGATAGGGGAAACTCTCCCGGTGTATATTACTACTTGTTATTAATGCTATTGAGTGAAACCATTGAGCCAAGGTTTATGTTCAGATTGTTATTCATCATCATATCACCTCTGATCATGTTCCATATGATGTCTCGTGAGTAGTTCGTTTAGTTCTTGAGGACATGGGTGAAGTCTAAATGTTAGTAGTGAATTATTGTTGAGTAGTATTCAATGTTATGATATTTAAGTTGTGGTGTTACTCTTCTAGTGGTGTCATGTGAACGTCGACTACATGATACTTCACCTTTATGGGCCTAGGGGAGTACATCTTGTATTCGTTTGCTAATTGTGGGGTTGCCGGAGTGACATCAACCTAAACCCCCGTTAGTATATCGGTGCAGGAGTGATAGCAGGATCTCAGAGTTTAAGGCTGTGGTTAGATTTATCTTAATTACTTTCTTGTATTTGCGGATGCTTGCAAGGGGTATAATCACAAGTATGTATTAGTCCTAGGAAGGGCGGTTCATTAGCATAGGTTCACCCACACAACACTTATCAAAACAATGAAGATTAATCAGTCGTATGAAGCGAAAGCACTAGACTAAAATCCCCGTGTGTCCTCAAGAATGTTTGGTCATTATAAGTAAACAAACCGGCTTGTCCTTTGTGCTAAAAAGGATTGGGCCACTCGCTGCAATTATTTCTCTCGCATTTTATTTACTTGTACTTTATTTATCTGCTATATCAAAACCCCCTGAATACTTGTCTATGAGCATTTACAGTGAATCCCTCATCGAAACTGCTTGTCAACACCTTCTGCTCCTCGTTGGGTTCGACACTCTTATTTATCGAAAGTACTACGATACACCCCCTATACTTTTGGGTCATCAAGACTATTTTCTGGCGCCGTTGCCGGGGAGTGAAGCTCTATTGGTAAGTGGAATTGGTAAGGAAACTTTTACTGTACGTGCTGATTTTGTTTCTGCTTGCTGCTATAAGTCATTATGGAGAGATCCTCCCTTGAATTTCTATTTGGGAAATCTACTACTACTACAACGGTAGTGGATGAGGCGCCGAGTGAGGAAGTAATACCATATAAAATACCTATGAAAATTATTGAACGTGTTGTGGATAACCGCTATGAAGGGGATGGAACTGTTCATCCTGGAGATCATTTATTGTTTTTACATGAATTATGCGGGTTATTCAAATGTGCAGGTATTTCAATGGATGAAGTTAGGAAGAAATTATTTGTTATGTCGCTATCTGGTAAAGCGGCGCATTGGTATAAACTGCTGAAGGATGGGCGTTCTCTTGATTGGAAGGATATTATGCCTCTATTTTACTCTAAATTTTATCCTCCAAGTGAAATTCACAAAGACCGCAACCGTATATATAACTTCTGGCCTCATGATGGAGAGAGTATTGCCCAAGCGTGGGGGAGATTGAAGTCTTTAATGCTCAAGTGCCCCATTCATGAGCTTCCTGGTAATATTATTATTGATAATTTCTATGCAAGACTTTCTTTTCAAGATAAAACCTTGCTGGATACTGCTTGTTCTGGATCATTCACGCGCAATAAAGAAGAGTTTAAATGGGACCTTCTTGATCGAATCCAAGAAAATATTGAAGGATGGGAGAACGACAAAGGTAGAGTGTCAGGTATAAATTATAATTATGAATGCATTGAAACTTTTATGGATACTGATGAATATCGTAGTATGAGTGCTACATATGGTCTTGACTCTCAAGTTGTTGCAAATATTTATAAAGCCTTTGCCTCTCATTTTGAATTGCCTAGGAAGAATTTTGATAAGTATCATGAACCATATAAAGATAAGGTTGATTCGCCTAAAGGCAAATGTATTGAAATTAAAACTGTTGATCATGTTCTTCCTGAGGCTTATATTGAAAAAACTCCTTTCCCTGCTAAAATGAAGGAGTATTCTGTTATAACTAGTGTAGTTAATAAAAGTGCAAAGAAACCCATAGAACCTGAAGAACAAATAAAAGTTGAACCTGTTGTTGCAATAGTTAAAGATCTTGTTACTGAAAATGTGGAAGATGGTCATATTATTTTTTGTGAAGATGCTTCTAATATTTTTTCGCATCCTAAGAAGTCTATGAAAGCCAGTGTTCCTGTGCTCTCTGTTCGAATTGGTGATCATTGCTATTATGGTTTATGCGACATTGGTGCAAGTATTAGTGCCATTCCTTATGAGCTCTACACGGAAATTATGCATGAAATTGGTTCTTGTGAACTTGAAGATATTGATGTGGTTATTCGGCTAGCTAATAGAGAAACTATCTCTCCCATTGGTATTGTTCGAGATGTTGAAGTTCTATGTGGTAAGATTAAATATCCTGCTGACTTTTTGGTACTTGGTTCTGCTGCTAGTAAGTCTTGTCCTATTATTTTTGGTAGATCTTTTCTAAATACATGTGGAGCTATTATAGATTGCAAGAAAGAGAAAATTGTTACTAAATTTGCTGGTGAATCTTATGAGTTTAACTTCTCTAAATTTGCCAAAACTCCTTATAAAGCTGATTTGCCTAATGATGATTTTAGAATTGAACAGTGTGCATCTATTGCTGTTGATCCTAGTAATCCTTTGCAGCAGCATTTGGAGAATAGTGAGAGTGAAGTTTTTAGGGAAGAAAGGGATGAGCTTGATGAAATTTTCCTTCGTCAACCTATTCTTAAACATGACTTACCGGTTGAAGATTTAGGCGTAACACCACCACCAAAAGAAGATCCTGTATTTGATTTGAAACCATTACCTGATAATCTTAAGTATGCTTATATTGATGATAAGAAAACATATCCTGTTATTATTAGTGCTAAGCTTTCAGATATCGAGGAAGAAAGGTTATTAGAAATATTGAAGAAACACCGAGGAGCTATTGGCTACACTCTTGATGATTTGAAGGGGATATCTCCCGCTATTTGCCAACATGCTATTAATATAGAAGATGGTGCAAAACCTGTTGTTGAACATCAGCGTCGTCTAATTCCTAAGATGAAGGATGTGGTAAGAAATGAGGTATTAAAACTTCTTGAAGCAGGTATTATATATCCTATTGCTGATAGTAGATGGGTTAATCCTGTGCATTGTGTTCCTAAGAAAGGAGGTATAACTGTTGTGCCTAATGATAATGATGAGCTTATTCCTCAAAGAGTAGTTGTAGGGTATAGAATGTGCATTGATTTTCGAAAAGTTAATAAAGTTACTAAGAAAGATCATTACCCTTTACCTTTTATTGATCAAATGTTAGAAAGGTTGTCTAAAAATACTCATTTTCGTTTTCTTGATGGATATTCCGAGTTTTCACAAATTGTCGTTAGAGCTAAAGATCAAGAGAAAACCACTTTCACTTGTCCCTATGGAACTTATGCTTATAGGCGTATGCCTTTTGGTTTATGTAATGCTCCTGCTACTTTTCAAAGATGCATGTCTGCTATTTTTCATGGCTTTTGTGAAAAGATTGTTGAGGTATTCATGGATGATTTTTCTGTCTATGAGAATTCTTTTGATAATTGCTTGCGAAACCTTGATCAAGTTTTGCAGAGATGTGAAGAAACTAACCTTGTTCTTAATTGGGAGAAATGCCATTTTATGGTTAATGAAGGAATTGTATTGGGACATAAAATTTCTGAGAGAGGTATTGAAGTTGATAGAGCTAAAGTTGAAGCAATTGAAAAGATGCCCTATCCTAGGGATGTTAAAGGTATTCGTAGTATTCTTGGTCATGCTGGTTTTTATAGGAGGTTTATTAAAGATTTCTCTAAAATTTCAAAGCCTCTTACTAATCTTCTTCAAAAAGATGTACCTTTCGTTTTTGATGATGATTGTAAGGAAGCTTTTGAAACTCTAAAGAAAGCCTTAACAAGCTGCTCCTATAGTTGAACCACCCGATTGGAATTTACCTTTTGAAATTATGTGTGATGCTAGTGATTTTGTCTGTAGGTGCTTGTCCTTGGACAGCGAGTAGATAAAAAATTAAATGTTATTCATTATGCTAGTAAAACCCTAGATGCTGCTCAAAGAAATTATGCTACAACTGAGAAAGAGTTATTAGCAGTAGTTTTTGCATGTGACAAGTTTAGACCCTATATTGTTGATTCAAAAGTCAGAATGAATACTGATCATGCTGCAATTAGGTACCTTATGGAAAAGAAAGGTGCTAAGCCAAGGCTTATTAGATGGGTTCTTCTTTTGCAAGAATTTGATTTACATATTGTAGATAGGAAAGGTGCTGATAATCCTGTTGCTGATAATTTGTCTAGATTGGAAAATATTACGTATGATCCTGTTCCTGTTAATGATAGTTTTCCAAATGAACAATTGGCTGCAATAAAGGCGAGCTCGCGAGAGAGCCCTTGGTATGCTGATTATGCTAACTTTATTGTTTCGAAGTACTTGCCTCCAACCTTTTCAGCTCAGCAAAGGAGGAAGTTCTTTTATGATTTAAGGCATTATTTTTCGGATGACCCACACTTATATAAAGAAGGAGTGGATGGTATTATGCGAAGATGTGTCCCAGAATATGAACAACAAGAGATATTGAGTAAGTGCCATGGTAGTGTTTATGGAGGACATCACGTCGGAGATAGAACCGCACAAAAGGTTCTACAATCAGGTTTTTATTGGCCAACACTTTTCAAGGATGCAAGGAAGTTTATCTTATCTTGTGATGAATGTCAAAGAGTTGGTAATATCTCTAGATGCAATGAAATGCCTATGAATTATACTCTTGTTATTGAACCATTTGATTGTTGGGGATTCGACTTCATGGGTCCTTTCCCTTCTTCGAAGGTAACACTCATATACTTGTCGTCGTTGATTATGTTACTAAATGGGTAGAAGCTATACCTACAAAAAGTGCTGATGGTGAGACCTCTAAAAAATGCTTGTAGATATTATATTTCCTAGATTTGGAGTACCTAGATATATTATGACTGATGGAGGTTCTCATTTTATTCATGGTGGTTTTAGAAAAACTCTTGCCAAATATGGTATTAATCATAGAATTGCTTCAGCTTATCATCCTCAAACTAGTGGGCAAGTAGAATTATCGAATAGAGAAATTAAAGCTATTTTGGGAAAGATTGTTAATAAGTCTAGAAAGAATTGGGCTAGTAAGTTAAAGGAAGCATTGTGGGCTTATAGAACTGCTTATAAAAATCCTATGGGAATGTCTCCTTATAAAATGGTTTATGGAAAAGCTTGTCATTTACCTTTAGAACTAGAGCACAAAGCTTATTGGGCTGTAAGAGAACTTAATAAAGATTTTAAACTTGCCGGTAAGAAGAGGTTGCTACAATTGAGTTCTTTAGATGAATGGAGAAGTGAAGCTTATAAAAATGCTAAACTTTTTACGGAGAAAGTTAAGAAATGGCATGATAGAAGAATTATTAAAAGAGAATTTAATGTTGGAGATAAAGTCCTATTGTATCGGTCTCGTCTCAGATTTTTTGCAGGGAAATTACTCTCAAAATGGGAAGGACCATATGTTATTGAGGAGGTATATCGTTCAGGAGCAATAAAAATTAGCTCTTTGGAAGGTAACGCCACACAAGTAGTGAATGGACAAAGACTCAAGCATTATATTTCTGGAGATTCTTATAATGAAGATATTGATGTTATTCAAGTGATAACTCCGGAAGCTTTCATCAAAGATCAAATTGACAGTTCTGCAGAGTCCGACTTTGAATAGGTAGCAGTTTTAGTAATAAAAAGTCCGCGTTCAGCTTTCCGAACAATATTTCTGCTGTTTATGGAAAATATGAAAAATTACGGGATCGAAACGGAGTGGAGGAGACGCGCGAGGACCCGTCACCATAGGCCGGCGCGGGGCCCACCCTGGCCGCGCCGCCCTATGGTGACAGCCCCTCGGCATCCTGTTTCCACTCGTTTTCGGCCTGGAAACTTCCTTTTGTCGTAAAAATATTTGCTATATAATCCCCCGGATCTCCAGAGGTCCATATATCGTTTTCTCGTCGTGTTTTGTTTCGAGCTGTTTTCTGCCAGCTCTGTTTTTTATCTAGAAGCACCATGGTCTCCAACAACAAAGACAAGGGACCTTTGGAGGAAGATATTCAAGACCCTGAATTGAAGGATGAAGTCGAGAGCGAGGATGAGGAAGAAGTGGAGGAAATTCCGCGAGTACACCAGCGTGCCACCATTGCAAGCATTGGCGTGATATCAAATCCGTCCAACACCAAGAGAAGTGCACGGATCGCTACCGGAGGAGCAGTTCCACGTCGCTTCTTAGCTCCAAGGACGTCTTCTCCAGGCAATTACCACCCTTTCCGCAATCTAATCTACAATAATCAAACTGAAAGGACCCCCAAGGTAGTGTTGCCAAGTGGTTGGGATATAGATTGTTCTAACATTGCAGGAGAGATGAAACCTGAAGCTGAAGGGTGGGGAAACAACTCTAAGAGCTGGGACTCACCATCTGACGTGCTTATGAGCCGCGTTGAGCACAACTCGGAATTGATTCGCAACCTCACCTATGAGTGAGGATTTAAAGGAACTTGTTAAGAAGCTTGTAGAGAAGAATCCATCACCATCACCGCCGAAGGAGTAATTCATCATCGGTATTGGCATCCCCTTGGTTTGTTCCAAGCTTGGGGGAGTGCCGCGGTATCACATCATCACTATCTTTATCTTTTACTATAAGTAGAGTCATATCATGAGTAGGGAAGTTATCATATAGAATAGTTTGCACTGTGGAAGTATCTCTCTCTTAGTTGGTTATCTATGTATCCGTTGGTGTGAGTTATCGTTATGGAATATTAATGAGAAGTCTTATCATTTACTTTTTGCACACCTTATTTTAGTTTGCAATATCCATTATATGATTACTCTTGACATTAGTATTGATATCACTTTGGGAGCATCAAGTAAATCTATTTGGTTTTGGCAAACTTAGCATTGGTCAATAGCAACAACACCTTGATGTTTGAATAGAAAAGGGAAATACATGTAGATATATTACTCTATTATCTTTATGCTAATGAGTTAGTATTCTGAAGTTAAAATTGCTTGTGCTTATGAGAAAGATGCATGATTGTTTCTATACATGTATATTTGTTTGTTTCCCTCAACCTTTATGCTTGCTACCAAACCTTGCTAGCCAAAGACCTGTATTGAGAGGGAATGCTTCTCATGCATCCATAACCTTAGACCAAACCCATGCCATTTGTGTCCACCATAACTACCTACTATGTGGTATTTTGCGCCATTCCAAGTAAATACTTCATGTGCTACCTTTAAATAATTCAAACTATATTACTCCTTATTTGTGTCAATGTTTTATAGCTCATGAGGAAGTATGTGGTGTTTATCTTTCAATCTTGTTGGGCGGACTTTCACCAATGGACTAGTGGCACATCCGCTTATCCAATAATTTTGCATTAAGAGCTGGCAACGGGGTTCCCAGCCCCAATTAATAACTTTCATTAATAATTCTCTTCACATGTTTTGCCCTGATTTATCGTTAAGCAACTTGATTTTGCAATAGACACTCCTCCATGGTATGTGAATGTTGGAAGGCACCCGAGGATTCGGTTAGCCATGGCTTGTGAAAGCAAAGGTTGGGGGGAGTGTCATCCATAATAAAACTAAAATACATGTGTAAACAAAAGAGAAGGGGCATGATCTACCTTGCTGGTAGAGATAACGTCCTTCATGGGAGCCGCTCTTGGAAGGTCTGTTTGGCAAGGGGGTTAGAGTACCCACTACCATTCGTTGACAACAACAAACACCGCTCAAAATCTTACTTTTATGCTCTTTATATGATTTCAAAACTTGAAAGCTCTAGCACATGATTTAATCTCTGCTTCCCTCTGCGAAGGGCCTATCTTTTACTTTTATGTTGAGTCAGTAAACCTATTTCCCTCTATCTTAAGCAAGCAATTGAGTTGTTGTGAACCAACCATTTATGCTATGATTCAGTTAATCATGTCTTTTATGCTTTCTTGTTTAGTACAAATTTTATCTGAATGAATATGACTTTGAAAGTTATCAATGATTATGAGGAGATTGTTATGATTGAGGATGAAAGCCCTGCTATATAAATTCTAATATGAAAGCTTTGCTTAGAAGATAAGTACAATCCGTTAGTAGTTCTCTGACCAAGAACAAAGTTTGCCATAACCAATCATGATTTCCTATGCACCTCTATTTGTGATTTCTCTTTACTCATTTCGAGTTGAGTTATATGAAGAGAATGTTTATTAGAATATCTTGTGTGAATCAATATGATGCTTCTTGTCCGTATTTATGTATCAACTCTTCACTCCATAAACATGTGGTCTTGTTTATTGAGCTCAGTTTCGCTTGGGGACAAGCGAGGTCTAAGCTTGGGGGGAGTTGATACGTCCATTTTGCATCACTATTTTATATCATAATTTGCTGTTATTCATTGATATATTTCATATTTAGAGATGATACTTATGTTATTTCATCTATTTTGCATGTTTCGTGATCATTGGAGAATTATTCACCGGAGTCAGGATTCTGCTGGAAAAAGCACCGTCAGGACACCATATTTCGGAAGATCAACAATTGACGGAAGTTATACGAAAAATCCTATTTTTCCAGAAGACGAAGGGAGCCAAAAGGGGGAGCCGAGAGGGGCCACCATGGCCCCCCCCCATAGGCCGGCACAGGCCTAGGCCTGGCCGCGCCGCCTTGTGGGAAGGGGGCCCACAGCCCCCTCTGGCCGCCTCTCCTTCGCGTACTTCTTCGCCCCGAAAACCTAAGACCCAGAGAGTTACGGAGATTCGACAGAGCCGCCTCTGCGGGGCGGAGAAACACCAGAGAGAAAAGAGCTCTCCGGCGGGCAGGAATCCGCCGGGGAAATTCCCTCCCGGAGGGGGAAATCGACGCCATCGTCATCGAGCTGGACATCATCTCCATCATCATCATCATCATCTCCATCATCTACACCGCCATCTCCACCGCTACATCTCGTCACCGCTGTAACGGTTTGGGTTGGATCTTGATGGTTTGATAGGGGAAACTCTCCCGGTGTTGATTACTACTTGTTATTGATGCTACTGAGTGAAACCATTGAGCCAAGGTTTATGTTCAGATTGTTATTCATCATCATATCACTTCTGATCATGTTCCATATGATGTCTCGTGAGTAGTTCGTTTAGTTCTTGAGGACATGGGTGAAGTCTAAATGTTACTAGTATTCAATGTTATGATATTTAAGTTGTGGTGTTACTCTTCTAGTGGTGTCATGTGAACGTCGACTACATGATACTTCACCTTTATGGGCCTAGGGGAGCACATCTTTATTCGTTTGCTAATTGTGGGGTTGCCGGAGTGACAGCAACCTAAACCCCCGTTAGTATATCGGTGCAGGAGGGATAGGAGGATCTCAGAGTTTAAGGCTGTGGTTAGATTTATCTTAATTAATTTCTTGTATTTGCGGATGCTTGCAAGGGGTATAATCACAAGTATGTATTAGTCCTAGGAAGGGCGGTGCATTAGCATAGGTTC
This sequence comes from Lolium rigidum, assembly GCF_022539505.1. NCBI lineage: Eukaryota > Viridiplantae > Streptophyta > Magnoliopsida > Poales > Poaceae > Lolium > Lolium rigidum. The sequence continues at coordinate 9,233,728 of NC_061508.1, read as the reverse complement.
ACCCACACAACACTTATCAAAACAATGAAGATTAATCAGCCGTATGAAGCGAAAGCACTAGACTAAAATCCCCGTGTGTCCTCAAGAACGTTTGGTCATTATAAGTAAACAAACCGGCTTGTCCTTGTTGTGCTAAAAAGGATTGGGCCACTCGCTGCAATTATTTCTCTCGCATTTTATTTACTTGTACTTTATTTATCTGCTATATCAAAACCCCATGAATACTTGTCTGTGAGCATTTACAGTGAATCCCGCATCGAAACTGCTTGTCAACACCTTCTGCTCCTCGTTGGGTTCGACACTCTTATTTATCGAAAGTACTACGATACACCCCCTATACTTGTGGGTCATCACCGCGCCGCCCTGGTGTGTCGCCACCTCGTGGCCCCACTTCGTCTCCCTTTCGGTCTTCTGGAAGCTTCGTGTAAAAATAGGCCCCTGGGCGTTGATTTCGTCCAATTCCGAGAATATTTCCTTACTAGGATTTCTGAAACCAAAAACAGCAGAAAACAAGCAATCGGCGCTTCGGCATCTTGTTAATAGGTTAGTGCCGGAAAATGTATAATAATGCTGTAAAGTATGTATAAAACATTCAAGTATTGTAATAAAAGTAGCATGGAACATAAGAAATTATAGATACGTTTGAGACATATCACTCCTTCAAGAAAATTTTGTCGGGTTCATCCTTGAAGACAATTTTATCGGGTTCCTCCCTGAAGAAAATTTCTTCGGGTTCCTTGCAGAATTTTTTTTATCGAGTTCTTCGTTGAGGTAGAATTTCCTAGGCGCAGTTCTTCTTTTGTCGACCTGAGATGTAGAGTGAATCTATACAGCGCAGCCCCCGAGTGTCGGGTGCGGCAAAAGTAAAGGATAATCAACTTTGTGTAAATTAAGTGAAATACTTAGCTTATTAGGTACGGTGGAGTTAACGGAGATATGCCGTGCAGCTAAGTCGATGAAGCCTTGGAGTGCAGCAAAGAAGTCGAGCCGAAGTAGAAACCACCAAATAGCGAAAATAGATGGCGCCAAATTGTTGATGAAGAAATAGCCGAGCCCCCGAGCGCTTCTGGGGTGACATCATGATTGTTGCTTAGATGTCGTGTCACAGTTTTGACCCGGGGCGAAGTCATTGTCGAGCCCCCGAGCGTTGCTGAAAACGTTGTGCCGAAGTAGTGGTCGCTTGGAATATTATGTTGTAGCTATGCTCGGGGGTGAATTTTTGTAGAGCCCCCGAGTGTTTGCTCCGTGGATACGTGACCTGTTTTTTGCTTTGCGTAGAGAATCATGACCACATACGCCTGGGTCACGACGAAAGTTGCAACATCTTCTACTCATTTTGATTTCCACTAGAGAATTCAATGAAATTGTGGACCCCATTGAAGCCGAAGCCATTTGAATATTAATCCATTGAAGATTACTCCATGAGAGATAAAGCATTGAACATGAATCCAAGATGAAGTATTTGAGATGAATCCGAATTGAAGATTACGCCATTAAATATGAAGCATATATTGAAGATGAATCTGCCGATATCATAGAGGATGAATCCATTGACCCGAAGAAAATAAATCCAGTAATAACCATAGAAGATGAATCCATTTACCCGGAACCGCATCAGGTAGTATTGTTTAAGAGTAAACCAGTAATATCCATACAGATGAATCCGAATAAAATAAATTCATTGACCCGAAGAAAATGAATCCAGTAATAACCATAGAAGATAAATCCACTGACCCGGAAATGCATCGGGTAGTATTGTATTAGAAGAAACCAATGATAACCAGAAGAAGACAAATCCACTCACCCAGAAGTGAACCGGTTAGTATTATATAAGAAGAAATCAATGATAACCATATACATGAACCCACTGAACCAGAGATATAAATCCACTAAGCCGAAGAAAATACTGCTCCGAAGAAGGCAAATCGAGTAAGCCGAAGAAAATAAATCCACTAAGCCGAAGAAAATGAATTCACCGTGTAATCAAGTGTATTTGTGGTAACAATGTAATGGCACATCTCCGAGTATTCAGATGTGGCGAAAGTAAATAACAATTGATTCTTGGAAGAGGGATACCTAGCTTTTTTATCGACTACGACGGAGCCGATGTGAAAATAGGTCGTGCGGCGGACACAATCGATGTAGTCACACGGCGCCTGGCCGAAAGTAGTCGATGAAGAGGACGTAGTTGATGTGGCGGATCGGTGACGGGGAGCACCCGTGTGTGGAAAGTGTGTGGTGTCGAGTCCGCGGCAGGCAAGCCCCCGAGTGTGGCGACTGTGCGCGGCGAAACAGTTGAAGCTTGTTCCGATCTGCAGTTATATTACGGTGCAAAAAATTATGCGAGCAAGTAATAGTACGTACGAAATAATATTTGACCGAACATGTTTTGCGAATACTAATTAAGTGGAAACATATCACCTAATGATTCTTTGTGTCGTATGACGAGTTCGTTATGTCGTATGCTCGTGATAGTGGTCAAAATCTCTCATCGCCGAGGAAGATGAGAGAATCCTTCTTCTTCATCAGGCCAACTTTCAACACCTAACGACCTTAATTATCACCCCGGCGGCCCGGCTGCATGACTCACCACCCACCCCTACACAACTTATCCTCGTCCGTGCGAAGAGCTTCCCCTCCCCGTCCCGTCCGTGCGAATAAGCTTCCCCTCCCCATCGCTCTTCTCGAGAAGCACCGGCGGTCAAGTTGATCCACGGTAGGGATGCTATCTCTAGCTCAATCATGCATCGGGCAAGACGGCTAAAGATTTGTATTTTCTTGATGCTGCAAAAAAATCGTCAGTATGCTTGAACTAATTGGCACTTTATTGTTTTCCGCTCGATTTGTCCTCGATCAATTTGCTCATTTGTGTGGGCATATATAGTCAGTTCTGCACTCGATCCGTTAATTTGCTGAAATGCCATGGCAGAGTTTTGTACTCGATCTGTTTGCTAAAATGTCGATGGGAATTTTTAGTTTTGTACTCGACATGATTGTTAAAATGCATAATCATATAGTATAGTTTTGTACTCAATGGATATACATTTACTACTTCGCCTTAAATTAATCACCAACCACTGTATCTCATAATTAAACAGATGGATAGAACTTGGATACTGCATGGACACTTATCTTCCCCTTCATATATAAATGGTGTTCAACACTTTATGTGGTTTGTTAGAGCTCATGAAGGTCACAACCTGGACGTGTATTGTCCGTGCTGCACATGTATGAATGGTGAGAAGAGGCCTCACCATGTAGTGGAAGATCATTTACACATTTTTGGGATGGACCGCACATATGTTAGGTGGGTTTATCATGGTGAACCATATAATGATCCTTTAGCGGGAGAAGCAGATCTTGCTCACACTATATGTGTGTTGGCATATGTAGTTAATTATTTATATTGATGTTGCCGCTGTTTTGATCAATAGTTTGCATTGCTATGCAAGGTTCTATACTCAAATTTAACTTGTTGCAGATGGATGAACGGGAAGGAGAGAAAAAGCGCTTGCTTCATGAAACGGGTTTCAGCTCTGGGACCTGTGCTATGCCAGATGAGAAGGTAAATCCGTAAAACGGCATTTGTTCAGGTTGCATCCCTTAGATGTTTGTCTAATCATTTGATGTACTAATTGCAGAAGCATAGAGTTGAAGAGGTCTCTCAGTTTGATGGGAGAGTTGAAGATGACTCTCAGTTTGATGCGCCTGTGGATGGTACTGATGACGAGCCTCTCGTAGACGAAGTTCCTGCACCTGATATTATCCAGCCTACAGAAGGAGGCCGTGGACCGAGTAGACAGCTTTGCGTTGAAGTGGATGCACTCCCGGAGATCATCAGGGGCGTCCGGGTAGTCTCAAGACCACCCAGCCCTGATGCACCCGTGGATGGTACTGATGACGAGCCTTTCATAGACGAAGGTCCTGCACCTAAGATTATCCAGCCTACAGAAGGAGGCCGTGGACCGAGTACACAGCTTTGCGTTGAAGTGGATGCACGCCCGGAGATCATCAGGGGCGTCCGGGTAGTCTCAGGACCACCCAGCCCTGATGCAAAATGTTGAGGTACTTTATGATTCGTACTCTTTTGTTCTGGTGCTGTAGTATGTACTATCTGTGTTATGATTTGTACGCCTTTGGTGCTATAACTATAATTCAGCATTCAGTGGATGATCGTGTTGCAAAATTTGACACACACACAATCAGTTCATCGTATGCATAGTAGCACAATTACTTGTACAGCGAGTCCTGCCAGCGCATTAATCGGTAGCATAAAACACTTTCAGGTACTCCCCTCTGATTCATATTAATTGACTCAATTTTGTCTAGATATGGATGTATCTACATGCATTTGTTAACTAGACTAAATACATCCGTATCTTGACAAACTTCAGTCAGTTAATATGAATCGATGTAAACCGCCCAAATCCTCGAACAGCTAGTTTATTGACTCTGGACTCCAAGCCTCTCGCGGCAAGCCATCGACGAAGCTTTGAGCAGTTCTTGGCCCGCAAATTTTTTTTGCGAAGAGCAAAGCTTTGACCAGTTCCTCTCGGGATACAGCACGCTGGTGAGCTTGCACGGTTGCCATGAGAACTTTCTGGCGGAACTTCCTCTACAACACCCTCAAGCCGCGGCTACGAGACAGCACGCAGTGCCTCGAGGATGGATGGAACTCGGGATCTCAGGGCGGGGGGTCCGCCTCGTCCGGGAACGATCTCCAGCGGGTCAACGAGAACATGCATGGCGGCCAGGGGATTTGGGGGTTTTTTTGTGAGCTGGGATTTGGGGGTTTTTCGGATAGGGGAGGAGCAAGAGGAAGGAACAGCCCGCCTGCTTGGCGCGTGGCGGTGTGCTTGAATTTTGAATTGTTGTGAAATGTTTAAGTTCCCCGCTACAATTCGGGGGTTTTCTTGACGCGCCAATGCGTCCCGCCGGGCAGCTTCAAGTGAATTTGGGGTGCCACACTATGGGCCCCAGTTTCAGCGAGATATGTAATGACTAGTCACATCAGTAAGTTTACTGTGTAATAAAATATTTTACCCCTCCCCTTTATGTAGCTCCCCCTTCTCTCCCGATCGAGTGCCGACCGACGCAAGCCGCTAGCTCGATCCACTCCTCTTTTGCCTCCACCGTCCAGGCATCCAGCTTGGAGGGGCAAGCTGCATCTAGACCAAGTGGATTAGGTAGTACTAGTAATGTTCTTTCCTTTCTCAAGATCTGTTCTTTTTTATCACCTCGAGATCTTGTTGCCTAGCTAGGAGCATCTCTTTCCTAATCTGGAAGAAGGGGTGTCTTTCTGGTCACCCTCGCGCTGGTAGTGATTGATGGGGGATGGGGGTGGGGGCGGGGGCTACCTTTGCTGGGATTGGGGTGTTCTTCCTTTATTTGTCGACATTTGCAACCTTTCTAGTTTCTGCCGATCCTCACTGTATCTTTTATCAGCTTCTACAGGATAGGAAAGACCTCGGGGGGACAATGGAGCGTAAGGCACCTCGGGGGGGACAATGGAGCGTAAGGATAGGAAAGACCTCGGGGGGACAATGACTAGTCTCTGTTCCGGCACCCTGTCGGGATGGGGAATTGCACCCGGAGCCATCTCCATCGACTCCACCGCCATCTTCATCGATGTTGCTGACTCCCACGATGAGGAGGGAGTAGTTCTCCCCCGAGGCTGACGGCTTTACCGGTAGCTATGTGGTCTATCTCACTCTCCCATGGTACACTAGTAGGAAAACCATTATATGTAGAAATGACATATGTGGCGCACCTAAAAAATATGGTCCACAAAAATTATTTCTGTGGCGCACCAAAAACATGCGCCACAGAAATTTCGACTTTCTGTGGCGTATATTGGCATGGTGCACCACAGAATTTCGACTTTCTGTGGCGCATGTGGACGGATGCGCCACAGAATTACCATGGGGCGCACGCGGGGTCCAGCACTGCAGATGGGGGAAGAGAATTATGTGGCGCATATGCTTAGTGCGCCACAGAAAGTCAAAATTATGTGCCACATATGGGCGGAAGTTTATCTTTCTGTGGTGCACTAGGCATATGCGGCACAGAATTCTGCAGGATTTTTTCTCCCCACGCAACTCCACCGCCCCCCCCCCGTGGATCGCCTTTTTTACCTTTGTAAAAAATAAAAGAAATAGATAGAAATTTCAAAAAATAAAATCCTTTGAGATTCCCATATATTATGTCATCTAGCACCACTGAAATTTAACAAACATGAATTTCGACTTTTTTTGCAAAATTGCGTGGAAAAATCATCAAACTGGATTTCTGGTTGCATACGAACTCGAAAAAAAGCGCATAATATATCAAAATGTTCCCACGAAAATTCTACATCCGAATTCACCCGGGCTTGCCCGGTTGGACAATTTTTAGAATCGCCAAATTCGAAAAGAGTAAAAAGTTACGGCCAGTTAAAGATTTTTTCCTGCAAAATAAAAAAAAGAAATAAAAATTCTGTGGCGCATCTTGTGCACCATGCGCCACAGAAGTTTTGGCCGAAATTTTGAAGTTTGGAGGCGCCAAATCTCCTACTACTCCACTTCTCCTCCACCACTTCTCCATCTTCCTCACTTCTCCACCCACCACCACCTCCTCACTAGTTCTCCACCACCACCACCACCTCCTCCTCCCTTCTTCTCCGGCGACCACCACCACCTTCTCCTCCTCCTCCGGCGACCACCACCACCTACTCCTGCGACCACCACCACCTCCTCCGGCGACCACCATCACCACCACCACCACCTCCTCCGGCCGCCACCACCATCACCACCACCACCACCACCTCCTCCTCCACCTACTCCGGCCGGCCACCACCATCACCAACACCACCACCACCACCTCCGGCCACAACCATCACCACCACCTCCTCCTCCTCCGACCGGCCACCACCACCACCTCCTCCGGCCGGCCACCACCATCACCAACACCACCACCACCACCCCACCTCCTCCGGCCAACACCACCACCACCACCTCCTCCTTCGGCCAACACCACCACCACCACCCCACCTTCCGGCGATATTCCAAAAAAAACCGGCGAAATTCCGGCGGCCCCAGATCTAGATCTGGCCGCCACCTTTTTTAAAAATTCGGAAAAAAATTATGTGGCTCATATTTGCATGGGGCGCCACAGAAGTTTTCAAGACAATTCTGTGGCGCATATTGACCTAGTGCGCCACCGAAGTTTTGAAAAATTCTGTGGCGCATGTACATATGCGCCACAGAATTCAAATACTAGTCACGTGGCAACTATGGCGACCTGGATATGCGCCACAGAATTCGAATTCCGTGCGCCACAGATAGCTCATTTTCCACTAGTGGTATGATCTTTATGTGATCGTGAGCTTTGTAATCTAGTTGAGTAAGTAGATGTTATTCTTCATCCATTATGCTACTCAAGTGGTTTTATTATGTGATCTACGGAGACACCTTGTCCCACGGTGTGAAGGTGACACTGTGCACACCATCTGTGTCTCTTAGGCTAAACTTTACAGAAATAGTTATAAATTGTGGTGTTTTGTTAGTACTATCTTTGGATGCTCAAAGTGACAGCGCGGGGCGTCCCTAGATTTGGAATGCGAACTTTAAGGAGTGCTTTTGTAGCCCTACACGGTGAATTCGTTTTTGTTATCCAACCGGAGAGTGGTTCAGAGTAGCATAGTGAAGAGATGATATTTATGTATTCAATTATGATATCTTTGTTGTGAGTGTCCACTAGTGAAAGTATGATCCCTAGGCCTTGTTTCCAAGCATTGAAACACCGTTTACGACCAGTTCTGCTACATGTTTGCTTGCTGGCATTTTTTTCAGATTGCAATTACCACTCATAATCATCCATATTACTTGTATTTCACTATCTCTTCGCCGAACTAGTGCACCTATACACCTAACAAGTGTATTGGGTGTGTTGGGGACATAAGAGACTTCTTGTATCGTAATTGCAGGGTTGCTTGAGAGGGATATCTTTGACCTCTACCTCCCTGAGTTCGATAAACCTTGGGTGATCCACTTAAGGGAAACTTGCTGCTGTTCTGCAAACCTCTACACTATGAAGCCCAACACTGTATACAAGAATAGAAGCGTGTGTAGAAATCAATGGAAAGCCCTCGACGAACACCACCGGGAACTGCTTCTCCCTCAAGCAGATCGAGAAAGCTCACCGCTCCAAGGAGAACGGTGACGGTGACAAGAACAAGGAACAAGACAAGCCCAAGGAAGATGGCTTCGGCCTCAGCGTCGGGTCGCTCCACACCTTCATCGGAGTCGGTGACCGCCATGTCAAGAAGGTCCTCACTCGCGCGGTGGCCGTCAACGCAGCCGTTGCGGACGTCCCACGCTGGCTCAACTGGTCTGAGCAGAGCATTACCTGGAGCCGCCAGGACCACGCCCCGTGCATCGAGAACCCAGGGCGAGTCGCCCTGATCGTCAAACCCAAGGTCGCCGACTACTGGCTCTCCAAGGCCCTGATGGACGGAGGAAGCTCCATCAACATCATGTACTACGATACGTACCAGCGGCTCCAGCTGCCCGAATCGCGCCTCGAGACGACGAGTGTCACCTTCCACGGCATCGTCCCCGGCAGGAAGGCCTTCCCAATCGGCAAGGTGACGTTGTCGGTACATTTAGCACGTCGGCGAACTACCGCACCGAGCAGACCTCCTTCAAGGTGGTCAACTTCCACAGCCCGCATCACTGCATCCTCGGCCGCCAGGCGTTCGCCAAATTCATGGTCGTGCCGCATTACGCCTACAACATGATGAAAATGCCAGGGCCACGCGGCGTCATCACCATCCGTGGCGACCCCGAGATGGCCCTGGAGTGCGAGGACAGCGGTGCCAAGCTTGACGAAGCCGTCATCGCCTCAGAGCGCAACACGCCGCCGAGCTTGCCAAGTACCCGACGGACAACAATGACCCGCAATCCTTGAGAACCCGACCGAGCTCCACTCGTCTTCGCCGACCTTCCAGCCCATGACCGACACACGTCACGTAGACCTAGTATAGGGTGACTCGAGTAGGCAGGTTATCATTGGGACGGTCCTGTCCGCCCAATAGGAAAGCGCAATAATCAAGTTCCTCCGTGAGAATCGAGATATCTTTGCATGGAAACCTTCTGATATGCCAGGTATCCCGGGAGAACTTAATAAGCACAAACTCCACGTAGATCCCACCGCGCGTCCCGTCAAGCATACGGTGCGACCTGTAGGTGGAGAGCGACGGCGCGCAATCGCCGCCGGATTCATCCTGGAAATCAAGTACCCCAGTGGCTGGCAAACCCAGTCCTCATGCTGAAGAAGAACAAGATGTGGCGAATGTGTATAGATTACACTAGCCACAATAGGCCTTGCCCGAAGGACCCATTCATCCTCCCGCGGATCGACCAGATCATCGACGCTATCACGGGGTCGTAGTCGCCATGCTTCCTCGACGCATACTCCGGGTATAACCAGATCAAGATGGCGGTCGAAGATCAGGAGAAGATGGCGTTCATCACGCCGCACGGGGCCTACTGCTACACCGCCATGACTTTCGGCCTCAGGAACGCCGGAGCCACGTACCAACGGTGCATGAACAGCTGCCTTGAGAATCAAATTGGGCGCAACGTCCATGTATACATCGACGATTTCGTGGTCAAGTCGACTCGGTAGGATGACCTAGTCGCCGACCTCACCAAGACCTTCGCCAACCTTCGGCGCTACCAGATCAAGCTCAATCCCTTGAAGTGCACCTTCGGTGTACCATCAGGGCAGCTACTCGGCTATGTCGTCTCCAAGGGCGGGATCGAGCCCAACCAGGAGAAGATCTTAGTCGTCATGTGCATAAAGAGGCCCACATGCCTCCTCGGCGCGCAAAACCTCCTCGGGCGGGTCGCAGCACTCACTCGCTTCATACCCGACTCGACGATAAGGCCCTGCCTCTCTATCTCCTCTTGAAGAAGTCTGATTCCTTCGAGTGGACGACCAAAGCACAAAGAGCCTTGGAAACCCTCAAAGCAGAACTCCAGAATGCCACCGTCCTCGCCGCTCCGTTGCCAAAAGAACCCATGCTCCTCTACTTTGCCGTGACAAATCGCGCCGTAATTGCATCATGGTGGTCGAGAGCAAGGAAGACGGCAAGGAGCAACTCGTGTAGTGCCCGGTGTACTACATCAGCGAAGCTCTCACCGAGTCGAAGCAACGCTACCCACACTATCAGAAGCTAGTCTACTCCGTGTTCAAGGCCCAGCGGTGGTTGGCCTCTTACTTCCACGAGCACCCCATCAAGGTCGTCGCGTCAACCCCACTGTCCGACATCATCCTCAACCGAGATGCGACTGGGCGACTTTCCAAGTGGGCAGTCAAACTCGGCGTCCACAACATCACCTATGAGCCTCGCCGTGCGGTCAAATCCCAGGCGCTGGCAGACTTCTTCGTCGACTGGGAGGAACATCAGCAGCCAACCTCCCCGGTGGACAGCAAACACTGGACTCTCTACTTTGACGGCTCCAAGAACCTCGAAGGCGCCGGAGCAGGCATCGTCCTCATATCCTCGAAAGGAGACACCATGAGGTATGTCCTGCAATTCCAATTTGAGGCATGCACCAACAACGTGGCCGAATACGAGGAACTCCTCCACGTCATGTGAATCGCCAAGGAAATGGGTGCATCGCGCCTCCACTGCTTCGGCGACTCTGACCTGGTCGCCAACCAGATTTCGGGAACCTGCAACGCCAACATGATCGCCTAGAAGCGGGCGGTCAATCAGGCTGGCACCAGCTTCGCCGGGTACGTCATCGAGTGGGTCGACATGCGCAAGAATGAGGAAGCCGACGCCCTCTCCAGACTCGGCTCCAAGTGGCAACCACCACCACTGGGCATCTTCCTCGACATTCTCACTCGCCCGTAAGTGTGACCGCCCCGCGAGATCGACATCGCTGAACCACCAGCCCCCGACTCTGTGTTAGTCACAGTCGCCTCGGATGCTGGGGACCGGACGGAACCGTACATGAGCTACCTCGAGCGGCAAACACTGCCCATGGACGAAATAGAAGCACGCATGATCATGTGCCACTACAAGTCCTTCACCATCATCAATAATGACAAGCGCAGCGTCTCCGGAGTCTTCCAGCGTTGCGTCACTCTAGAGGAAGGTCGCCAGATCCTGCGCGACATCCACGCGGGCGACTGTGGCCACCATGCAGGCTCTCACTCAATAGTTGACAAAGCTTTTAGGCACGGCTTCTACTGGCCCACCGCTCATACCGACGCAGTCGAACTCGTCCGTGCATGCGCTGGGTGCCAGAAATACACGAGTCAGTCGCACATGCCAGGCTCTGCACTCAAGATCATCCCCCTTACCTGGCCATTTGCCGGTTGGGGCATGGATATGGTGGGCTAATTCAAGACCTCCCCCGGCGGCTACACACACCTACTCGTCGCCGTCGGCAAATTCACCAAGTGGGTGTAAGCGAAGCCCATCAACAAATGTGATGGCAAAACAGCGACAAAGTTCTCGCGGGAACTGATATACCGCTACGGGTACCCACACAACATCATCACCAACAGTGGCACCAATTTTGCCAAGGGAGAAATGACGGAGTTCTTTGAGGACAACGGGATCCGACTCGACCTCGCCTCAGTCGCGCATCCCGAGTCGAATGGTCAAGCAGAGAGATCCAATCAAAGCATCCTCCACGGCCTCAAGCCACGACTGCAAGTGCCCTTGGAACGAGCTACCGGATGCTGGGCGGAGGAGCTTTCCTCCGTCCTCTGGGGCATTCGCACAACGCCCACCAGGTCGACGGGTTACACACCTTCCTTCTTGGTCTACGGGGCAGAAACTATCATGCCCACGGACATCGACCACGACTCGCCACGTGTCGTGAACTATTCGGAGGAAGAAAACGAGCTCGCCCGTCAGGATGGAATCGATCTGGCCGATGAGGACCGAGAACTCACCCTCTCCAGAACAGCCATATACCAGCAAGGCCTCCGGCGATACCACAGTCGCCGTGTGGCGCAGTCTCTCCTTCCAAGAATGCGACCTCGTCCTCAGGTTAATCCAGGACAAAAATAGGGCATGCACAAGCTATCTCCCCATGGGAGGGCCCATTCGCCATCAGCCACGTGCTCGGCAAGGACGCGTACTACCTCACCGACGTGCGCAAGGGCGATGGCGGCAACCCGCTCACCCGAGAAGTTGAGCGCCCGTGGAACATCAACCTCCTTCGCCGGTTTTACACATGAATCGCCATGTAGCCCCATATGATCATCAGTAAAGATGCGTTTCTCTCCACACGATTTTCCATTCGCCGACCCCACCTCTTAGTCGTGCCTCGCACGCACATATCTCCCAAATCGCCGATACGAGTTGACGCCAAGCTGCGCAGCGCAGGAACCGGGAGACTTTCGTTTGGCTCTACTGACAGAGCAATCCATGACAGCTAACATCGAGAGGTATCAATTATGGTGGTGCACCTGTAGAGCTATTGTGCTTCTTTTTTGTTCTCTCTCCCTATGTGAACCCAAGTGTATTTCTATCATTTGTTGTAACAGAACGTGGCTCTACTCTGGGGAAGACTTGGGTAGGATCAGCTTTTAGGTAGGATCTATGAGATCAATTTTTTTGAAGAGACAAAACATGTTCAAATATTATAGAAAAAAATGACAACGCACAACTATGTTACATATGCAAGACTAAAAATTTGCAGCTTCAAATTCGACATATACTTAGAGAACCAAAAAAGACAAATTTAGGTGTGAATAGTGTAAACTACTATTCAATCAGATCTGACACTATTCATAGTTGGATTTGTCTTTTTTGTTTCTTCAAGTGTAGAGCAAATTTTGAGCTGAATTTTTTTGGACTTGTAGATACAATCCATAGGTATGTTGTATATTATTTTCAGATTTTTTCACATGATAAAAATATGTTTTATGTGAGTTGATCCTATGATCTCACCCAATTGATAGATCCTATACAAGTCTTCCCCGCTCTACTAGGGCCCTTTCGAGTTAATATCACAAGTGGTGGGGTCCCCGTCATTTCTCAGAAAGAAAAACTTTCTTCTATGCTGCGTAAGAAATTTTCGTCAATGATGTTGTCTCGATAACAAGGCAAGGCCGGGTACACTATGCTAGTCAGAGAAATGGTCAAAATAGGATAATATCAAAGGACCTCCCCACGAGATGCTCTTAGTCTTCCCCCACAAGCAGCAACGGCCTAGTGGTGGAGTTGTTGTAGGACACATAGAAAAATACGTTAACCCGGCCTTGCAGCGAGCCTATATATACCATGTGTGCTAACACATTCATTGCATCAGAGCAGCTGCAGCAGAAACTAGCGGAGCTTCCCAGCTAACGCATTACACATACACTCGCTAGCAAGTGAGGTCCGTCGGTGGTGGAGATGGCGGCTGTGAGTGTGGAAGAGGTGAGGAAGGCGCAGCGGGTGGAGGGCCTGGCGACGGTGATGGCCATCGGTACGGCAACACCGCAGAACTGCGTGTACCAGGAGGGGTACGCGGAATACTATTTTCGCGTCACCAAGAGCGATCACGTCAGCCATCTCAAAGAAAAGTTCAAGAAAATGTGTAAGTACATATATACGGATTATGCGTGCATTTCTTTTTTTGAAATGGAGGATGATGTACCCGGAATGCATGAGCTAGTATGGGTCCCGAGTCCCGACCCGACTTGTGACTGAATACGTACTTAATTACATTGAGATCGAGAAAAGAAGATTCAAAACACATTAATTAGGACTCGGCAGGCATCGTTAGATGCCATTGAAATGAACTTGCTAACATACTATACTAGATGGCACTGACATTCTTGGATTATTGTCTGGACGGTGACGGTGTTGCAGGTGACAAATCTATGATCCGGAAGAGGTATATGACCTTGACGGAGGAGATCTTTGAGGAACACCCCAGCATTGGCACGTATATGGCGCCATCGCTGGACGTGCGCCAGGACATCACGGTGGCCGAGATCCCGAAGCTGGGGAAGGCAGCAGCGCTGAAGGCGCTAAAAGAGTGGGGCCATCCACTGTCCAAGATCACGCACCTGGTGTTCTGCTCCACCTCGGGCGTGGACTTGCCGGGCGCCGATTACCAGCTAATCAAGATGCTGGGCCTCAGCCTGTCGGTGAGGCGTGTGATGTTGTACCAGCAGGGCTGCTTCGCCGGCGGGACGGTGCTTCGCGTGGCCAAGGACCTCGCAGAGAATAACCGCGGCGCTCGGGTGCTAGTGGTCTGCTCTGAGATCACCGCGCAGACCTTCCATGGCCCCTCAGACACCGAAATGGACTGGCTGGTTGGCCAGGCAATCTTCGGAGACGGCGCGGCCGCGGTGATCATCGGGGCAGACCCCGACCATGCCACGGAGAGGCCGCTGTTCGAGCTGGTGTCGGCAAGCCAAACCATATTGCCGGACACGGAGGGCTACGTTGGAGGCCACCTCCGGGAGGCGGGACTCACCTTCCACCTCCACAGGGGCGTGCCCATGGCCATCTCCAAGAACATCAAGCTTGCACTGGAGAATGCCTTCGAGCCGTTGGGCATCGACGATTGGAACTCCATCTTCTGGGTAGCTCACCCTGGTGGGCCAGCGATCCTAGACATGGTGGAGGCCGAGGCCAAGCTGGACAAAAAGCGGATGCGCGCCACCAGGCACATCCTATCCGAGTACGGCAACATGTCCAGCGCGTGCGTCCTCTTCATCCTCGACGAGATGCGTAAGAAATCTGCCGAGGACGGCCAAGCCACCACCGGCGAGGGCCTGGAATGGGGCGTGCTCTTTGGCTTTGGCCCTGGCATCACTGTGGAGACCGTAGTTCTCCGCAGCGTCCCCATCGCCGCCCCATGATCCATCTGCAAGGCCTACCTATCTGTCAGCACCTTATAGTACTACACCTAAAGTCCTCACACGATCGAGTACGGTTGTGTATAGGCGTGTGATCGTGCCCTAGTATCCGTATCCGTGAGTCTTGCATGGCTTTGGCATATGTTATGCCTCTTGTGTGGATATACTACCACATACACTTTGGAAAGTAACCAAGGTAGGTGGGTCCCGTTGATGTGTGAAAGTAATCGAGAAAATGTGTCATGGGTTGGTGATTCAATAGTAACTTGTGTACGAGTTCAAGCATACAGATTAAAAAGATACATGAGAAAATCTTTTATCTCTAAATAGGAGACCCCCACTACCATATTTTCCTGTTTTCTCCTGCTGCCACGTCATCTTCTTTCTCCCACCCCGTACGGTTTCTCAGTTGCGAAGGCATCGCTGCTCGCCTCCTCTTTGGATTCCCGCACAGGCTAGTTCTTCATACGTACTGAATCCAACTGAATGCATACAGTCTGAACCTGTTGGTGTTATTCACCAACTGAATGCAGCTCTAGGGGTTTCACAGGCAAGCATATCTAGTCAGGGTAAATAATGTAGATAACTGCCATGGATGTTTATTTGAGGGACCCTTCAAATTTATCTGAATTTATGTGTTCACTTTGTCACCTTTGAGGCTTTGAGCAATCGACAATGAACATAGTAGAGCAAGTTACCTCAATTCCGTCTCTTCAGAGACAAAAGGCCTACTTGCTTGCTAAAATTTGCCCAGAATCATCAAAGGCTGAAGAGATAAATTCGGATTGAAGACTTAATCCAACTCAGAATATTTCATTGCTGAAACAGAATCAATCAGTACGGTGGTAAGGAGTAGATCCAATACTGAAATCATTCATTCTCTATTATTTGATAGTCCAGTATAGTAGTACATCCATTTCTGAAACAGGAATGACCAGTCGATCCGAAACTCAAACATATTTGTTTATGTTTGAGGTCCAATTAAACACTCACAAGTTTATGTTTGAGGTCCACCAGCATATTTGTTTTCAGAATTGACAGCTGCCCATAATATTCAACCATCTACATATTAGAATTTATTTGAGGGATCCTTCAATGCACATAAAATAAATTTGAGGAAATTGCATTGCAGATGCTAAAGTTGCACTATGGTAAAAGCGCATATCTGTTAGTACAGTACTAATTCGGTGAGCATCTACTAGTGTTTTAGTTTGCAACTCTGAAGCTCTCATTTCTCATTGACATGGATAACTCTGAAACTGAAACTCACCTGACAGTATCAGCATGGTAGAAACTCACCTGACAGTATATGCATCTGTGTTGATAATATCTCTTTGACAGGTGCAATTTGCTCATAGTATGTAATGCCCATTTCTTCCTTTCTGGTTTTTCACAAACTATACATTAGCTGATAATTCTTATTGAGCATCTCAACTTATGTGCCCTGTGTTCCTTTGAATGAACATTTTTTAGTGACTTAGATGAGGATATCAATGATGATGGAGAGGACTATGTGAGCGAGGAAGACGACTATGTGAGCGGAAGACGACTATGTTAGTTTCTAAGATGACTACATGAGTGATGAAGAAGACTTGCTGATTGAAGAAGATGAGTATGATGAGAAGAAAGAAAGTTAATTATTGTAAATATAATTCTCTTTTGAATTCCAAAAGTGGCCAGTTCCAGGTACGTTGATGTACAGACCAAAATCGACCATTGATGTTCTCTTTAAGTCTCAGCATGTTCTTGTGATATATGTAAATCATCATAGCTTGATAGTTGACACAGACCTTCTTATTGACATTTGCAGTGGATTTAGTGATATAAATTTATGAACTATTGTTATTTTTCATGGTTAAGTTTCACTGCAATTTTTTTGAACCATGGTTAAAGATCTCCTAGCTAATTCCGTACACAAAGCACCTAAACAGTAAATACCACCTTGTTTTAGTTGTGATACACATATGTGACACTTCAGAGTCGTTTCATGGTGGCACAGTTGTTTTTGTGGTTTCCTGTAGTCTCGTTTCGGGGAATGCTGGAGGAAGTTTTTTGCTTTGTTAACTTGGGCTTTGCTTATGCACATCCATGATCACAGTTTAGGCAAAATTCACGAGTTTTTTACATATCATACAGTAGAATTTAATGTGCACATGGTGAATTGCTGCTGAAATCAATTCTGTCGTTAGCCTATCTGCTATTACCTCTGTTTACTTGGCTAAATCGTGCTTTTTGTAGTACAATTTTCATCTCCTTTTTGCTGAATCAAATTACTACTTCTCTCAATGCACAATGCTGAATACTGAAGGTGATGCTGATCACTGATGTTGTACCATCTCAGTCGTTTGGGTTCAACTGAAGGTGATGCTGCTCAGTGATGATGTTCAAAGTGGAAATATGGTGATGATTTTGACAGTATACAAACTGAGAGTGTCAAAATTTTCGTCTCCGTTTTGCTGAATCAAATTACTACAAACTGAGAGTGTCATAATTTTCGTCTCCGGTTTGCTCCGTGAGACATAGTGAGATATTATATTGAACATGGATTGACAGTATATATGTTGGTACTGTGTGTTCTTATTCTTGTATGACAATATGAATGTTCATATTATGTGCTCTGTTGAAATCCCTCACAAAAACACTCGAATTTAGATGTAAATCAGATAGGATTTTGAGGAGGAGTTCACACGCACGGGTTCAGACTAAAACCGAGAACTGGAGACTCTACCAGAGCTCCGTCTCTTCCTTGCCTTATCTCTATATTATTTTTTACACTCTTGTCCTCCTACCATTTACTATTTACACTTTAGTACATAATCACACAAAATATAAATTACAAATTTTATACTCAACACTCCCCCTCAAGATGGGGCAAACACATCATATAACCCCATCTTGCTACATAACCTAGAAAACACTTTTCCAGCTAGACCTTTGGTCATAATATCTGCTATTTGGTTTGAAGAGCTCACATAAGGCATACATATTATTCCCTGATCAAGTTTCTCTTTGATAAAGTGCCGGTCAATTTCTATGTGCTTTGTTCTATCATGTTGAACCGGGTTATGTGCTATATCTAGTGCAGCCTTATTATCACAATACATCATCAATGGTTTTTTCTGGAATAGACCCAACTCCGTCAGTAAGATTTTTAGCCATAAGACTTCACATACTCCATGAGCCATAGCTCTAAATTCCGCTTATGCAGTGGACCTTGCAACAACATTTTGTTTCTTACTACGCCAAGTAACTATGTTTCCTCCAACAAACATACAGTATCCTGATGTGGACCTTCTATCATCTAATGAACCAGCCCAATCAGCATCAGTATAACATTCTATTTGTAAGTTGCCACTTGACTTATACAATAAACCTCGACCTGGGCACCCCTTTAAATACCGAATGATTCGATTTACTGCATCCATGTGGTGAGTTATAGGATTGTGCATAAACTGGCTCACCACGCTTACTGCAAAAGCTATATCAGGACGAGGATGTGATAAATAGATCAAACGACCAACAAGTCTCTGATATCGCTCTCGGTCAACAGGTTCTCCTGGCTCACTAGTCAATCTGTGGTTTTGTTCAATTGGTGTTAATGCTGGACGACACCCGGACATACCAGTTTCTGACAATAGATCTAGCACATATTTTCTTTGGGATAAATAGATACCTCTTGAGCTTCGCGAGACTTCAATTCCAAGAAAATACCTCATTTGTCCGAGATCCTTGACTTCAAACTCGTTCATCAAATGTTGCTTCACTTTTTTAATACCTTCACCATCATCTCCTGTAATAACAATATCATCAACATAGACAATTAATATCGTCAGTTTTCCGGCACATCTTTTATAAAATAAAGTATGGTCAGCATTGCTCTGGTTGAAACCCAATTTTAACACAGCTTTCCAAAATCGATCAAACCAAGCACGAGGCGATTGTTTTAGACCATATAGTGAACGGCGGAGTTTCAACACCTTTCCTTCAGTTTGTGTTGTGCTAAAACCAGGTGGTATATGCATATAAATTTCCTCCTGGAGGTCTCCATGCAAGAATGCATTTTTTACATCCATCTGAAATAAATTCCATCCAAGATTAGCTGCACAAGATATCAAAGTTCTTAATGTATTCATTTTTGCTACGGGAGCAAATGTTTCCTCATAATCAACACCATAAGTCTGTGTGTAGCCTTTGGCCACTAACCGAGCTTTATACCTTTCTATTTTACCTTCAGGGTTATACTTGATAGTATAAACCCATTTGCACCCGACTGGTTCCTTGCCCTTTGGCCATTCTACCAATTGCCACGTATTATTCTTTTCTAGAGCAGTCATTTCCTCCAACATTGCTGCCTTCCATTTAGGATCATTAAGTGCATCCTTCCAATCTTTAGGTAGTGATGTAGAATCTAAGGATGCAATAAAGCTCCTAAAAGAGGAAGTACATCTGTCATATGAAACAAATTTTGCAAGATCATGTTTATATCCTACACAATCCTTTAGGCGTGCAGGTACATCTACTATTCTTTTTCTATTTCATAAGGCAATTGGTTCATCATTTATTTGAGTAGTAGAGGATGGTATATGGGTTTCGGTACCTTCAGTATCGCCCTCATCATGGGATATTTCTTCACTTGTTGGTGCCTCCTCTAGTACTTCTCGCTGGTTAATGGCTCCTTCATTAATTTCTTGTGGTACACTTTCTCCATCATGTGTTTCCATCTCCTCTTGACCTGAAAGATTTTCATACGATTCAGGTATTAATGTATTCTCACCTTCTTTATTTGTCTTGGTAACTTGCTCCCCCTCTGTTTCATCTGCAGAGCGTATAATATCCCCAATAGGTACCATTACAGTTCCCCTATCATTGTTCTCTTTTATGAGATTCTCCCCCTTGCTACATGTATCATTATCATTTTCATTTATGGAATAGAATGGTTCTTTCTCATGAAAGGTAACGTCCATACTCACAAAGAATTTCTTTTCAGCAGGAGACCAACACCGATACCCCTTTTTCGTGGGAAAATAGCCCACAAAGATACATCTAATGGCTCTTGGATCAAGTTTTCCCGCTGAACTCCTGTAATCATGAACAAAACAGGTACATCCAAATATTTTTGGTGGCACAATAAATGAGTTAGAACCATGCAAACATTCAATTGGAGTCTTATGCCCCAGAACTCTAGAAGGCATACGGTTTATTAGATAGGCAGCCGTTTTTACCGCTTCACCCCAAAGAAATTTTGGCACATTCATCATAAACATGAGAGCTCGAGCAACTTCCGGTAAATGTCTATTCTTTCTCTCTGCCACCCCATTTTGTTGTGCGGTACTCACACATGTGGTTTGATGTATAATACCATAAGTAGATAAGAAGTTACTAAATTCACCATTGATATATTCGAGTACCATTATCGGATCGTAATATTTTCACATTCATGCCATACTGGTTACGCACCATATTAAAAAAATCTTTGAATGCAGGGAGAACTTCAGACTTATGCTTTAGGAGGTACAACCATGTGCACCTACTAAAACCATCGATAAAGGTCACATAATATCTATCCCCTGTGAGGGCAGTTACAGCTGATGGACCCCATACATCCGAATGCACCACATCAAAAGGTAGCTTACTCCTCTCATTAGTACTAGGATAATTGGTTCTGGTGTGTTTAGCCAGTTCACACACATCACACAAAAGCTTCTCCTTACAATAATTTTTAGCTTGACATGGAAACATGCGACTAAGGACTTGGAACGACAAATGCCCTAGTCTATAATGCATTAGTAGCAATTCATCAGTAGCTGAACTATTCATCATACTGAGCGCACATGGAGATGGAGATGGATCATTGATAAGGTAGTAGAGGCCATCATGCTCAATTCCAGTCCCAAGATTTCTTCTTGTCTTCCGATCCTGAAATGTACACGAGTAAGGGTTGAAGGATGCCGTGCAATTACGTGACTTTGTAATTGAACTGACCGACATGAGGTCCACTGGAAAATTAGGGACATGCAAGACTGGATTTAAGGATAGAGATGGAGTACAATTAATGTTCCCATAACCCATTATGGGAGCTGAAGATCCATCAGCTATGCGTACCCTATCCTTTCCAGAACAAGGGGTATATGATGAAAAGTTCTTAGATGAGCTTGTCATATGATTTGTCGCCCCTGAATCAATTATCCAAGATGTTAAAAAATTATTCGTACCTTTCCCACAATGAGCGTTGGAGGTAGTTCCAATAGGACCTTCTGTAGTATTCGCCATAAGTTTGCCCTTAAATTCTTCAAGTGCTTGGGCTGTTACAGCAGACGGTTCCTCCCTAGATAGTGTAAGATGAGCTCGATCTGTCCTTCTTGCATTACTACTGCCACTAGTGAATTTGTTAAACTTTTTTTGTTGCCATCCAGGAGGGTAACCAACTAGATCAAAACAATTCTTCTTCAAATGGCCTGGTTGTTTACAGTAGTCACACACCTTCCCAGGTTTCCTCGTGTAGTAGAATCTAGTAACATTTTCATGTTGATTTCTTGAAGTACCAAGAGACAGATCTTGGTTAACTGAAGATAGTGCAGATCTGCCATCATTTTCTTGTGGAGCTGTGATTTGATTCGCCAATCTTGTTTCCTCTTCAAGTACACTAGCAATGGTTTGGTCTAGTGTAGGCCAATCTGGCGTGGCTTGTATGAGCTGGGAACGGAGATTGAACTCGGAGTTCAGGCCATCAAGGAAGGTCTGAACCAACAATGGTTCAAACCACTCACGAAGGAGTGAAACATCCATGGGATCATGTGCTTTGAATGGTCTGAAATACTCAAGGTCTCTATAAAGTTTCTTGATTTCTCCTGCATATTCAGTTACAGTCTTCTGCTCTTGCTTGATATGCCTTAGTTCATGGAAAATTCTACTGACCTGCATCTTGTTTGATTTCCCAGAGAATTGTTTCTCAATGCTTGTCCACACCTCAGCTGCAGAGTGAAGCCCTTCAACTTGTTCCCTCACAGTCTTCTCCATCGAACCGAGCAACCACACCATGACTCGCTTCTGTTGTTGGTCCCATTGCTCTTGTGCTACTTCTCCTGGCTTTTTCTCGTCTTCTCTCAGAAATTTCTCCAAACCGTGTGCCTCCAGGATCAACAAAGCATTTCGAGACCAGCTAAAGAAATCACCCGGACCGGTCAACCTGGCCGGATTTGGTTCTAAATTCTTTAGTACATCAGAACCACTAATTGCCTTTGTTTGTGCCTGCTCTAGCAACTGAGCCATCATCCTCTGCATGCTTTCAACGAGTTTCTCCACACCTGAATCCTTGTTAGGTTCTCCCATGATTCAGCTAAAAAGCTACAGCAGCTTGACCCAAAATTCAGCAACCAAACAAACTGAAACCAACAGCCCGCTTCCCACACGATTCAGCAAACCAACATACAAAAAAACTCAGCTCCTCTCCAACACACGTTGCAGAGCAAGAGGATTCAGTCCACCAGTTCACCTTTCAGCCTGAAGCAGATTTATACCTGAGACTTCCTCTTCCCCTGTTCTGGTCCAAGACGTGCACAGGATGGCCACAAGAAGAGTCAACAGCAACTCCAAATCTCTGTAGTGCGGGAGTAACTTCGATCCAGCTCGTCACAGCAACGGCGGCGGCCCGATGCCGACACAACGTTGTACCGGCGACGGCGCGACGGCGACTGCTCAAAGGCGGCGCCCACTCGCGGATGCACAGCACGACCAGAAATTGAAGAGAAGATCACTGTGGATCGGCCCGCTCTGATACCATGTTGAAATCCCTCACAAAAACACTTGAATTTAGATGTAAATCAGATAGGATTTTGAGGAGGAGTTCACACGCACGGGTTCAGACTAAAACCGAGAACTAGAGACTCTTTCAGAGCTCCGTCTCTTCCTTGTCTTATCTCTATATTATTTTTTACACTCTTGTCCTCTTACCATTTACTATTTACACTTTAGTACATAATCACACAAAATATAAATTACAAATTTTATACTCAACATGCTCATTCTTGTATGACAGTGAGCAGCACATGAAATGGGTTTTGAGGAATTTTGGAAAGTGCCACAAAATAGGTTTTGGGGCACATCTCAAAGTGCCCCTAATTGGATTTACTGGCACTTGGCAAAGTGCCCCTAATTAGATTTAGTGGCACTTGGCAAAGTGCCCCTAGTTGGATTTAGTGGCACATTTAGAAGTGCCCCTAATTGGATTTAGTGGCATTTGAGAAGTGCCCCTAATTGGATATAGTGGCACTTGAGAAGTGCCTCTGGGTAGTGCCCCAAATACCTTTAGAGACGCAAGTAAAGGTGGCACTTGAAAAAATGCCCCTATAGCTAATTAGTGGCACTTTGGTTCAAATTTGGGGCACTTTGAAATGCCCCAAATCTTATACCGTGATATAGTGCGTGGACTGGCCCAACCACATGGGCTGGATGTCATTTTCTGGGCTGGCGAACTATCTCATGAATCACTGGCCATCCTTCCAGAAAAAAAGCCGCTGTTTGTCTTCCTGGCGGAGAATCATCAGCACTTAATCCCCCGCCGCAGCGACGTACGGCCTCCTCACAAATAATGCTCATGAAACCAACCGATGCATCTCATTATTCATTGATTAGAAATTTATCGATTGAACTGAGCCGTCGCCGCCTCCAGGTTAAAAAGCAAGCCGTCCTACCATCCGCGTCAGACATACCAGGCTGCTCGGGTCACCACCTCGGTCGCCAGGCTGGTAGCTGGCTGCTCCCGATTTTAATTTCCCTTTCTTTTTTCAATCTCCAACATATGTTCCTTGATCTGCCAGGTTTCTCTCCGGCTCGAAAGATGCTCAACGTATAGCCACCAACCATGGATAGCAGTTCTGCCAGCATTGGGACATAAGATCTCATCTCTAACTCTTAATTTTTAATTTACATTGGATGAGCACATGCATCTTCTATTTTCATCATCTTGCTGGTCGCATGCATTTGTTACCCTGAAATTTCCCCTGATTTATTTAGTTACGTTACAGTTTGCTCTCCAACGTCAGGTCCTCTCTCAAATCTGAATAGGGGCATCTATGCTTTACTGTCCACTAACCACTATAGTGAGACAGGCCTTCCGATCTGTATAGGTACGTCTTCCTTCAAATTCTTATATTCCTGCAATTGATAAAGTGCCCTTTGGTACAGATCGGTTTGTGAACTATTTTCCTACAGTGTCTTTGATGTGCCAGTTCATATTGGCTAAGCACATTAAGTTAATTGCTTGCCTGGTTGCTTCCTTAGAATGATTCGTTATTGATTAGTTCAATTCTAGGTTCGCTTCTTGCAGAAGCGCACAAATGATGATTTATTCTGATGTTCACGGACAATAGGATGCAGCCGGTGCAGATCAACATCCTTCCTTCTCTTTGTAGCTTCTGCATCGCATTGCTTCTTATGATTTGTAACCAGGGTCATGCCCTACCAACCTTGAACAACGTCATATTTCAGAAGCAACAGGCCTATTGAATTTAGAAATGGTGACTGGAAGCGTACATAATTTTATTGACTGCTTTTTTTTTTGTAAAACCTACTAGCTATCCAGGTCAGGTATAGTGAACATATACTGTCAATTGTTTTACAGAGGGATTCTAAAAATCTATTTCAGCTGATGTTGCTCATACACACACAGCGAGACTCCTTATAAAAGTGCGGCTGCCAAGCGTTTATATTTCTCACACCTTTGGATATAGTTGTCAATGCAACCTTTGGGAGCTCCATTATTTCGATTTGCGGTGAAAAGTGGAGCACGTACGAGCCAATTTTACAATGGTCAATCGGTCTGCTATATATACATCCTACCACAACTGGTACAATTATCTGAACAACTTACTACTAGCTTCTCTTGGATCCACAGTTGATGGCCAAAAACTGCTCATATATTTTATACAACTCTGACCTCTTTTTTGTTCGGTCTAGATGCACCGTTTTTATGGTCAGTTTTCAGGACCTCACCATGCTAGGAAAAGGTTTTTCAGTTTGAACTAAAACATAACTTCGACGCCAGTTCAAGTATTGCACTGTCTTTTAGTTCTACTCATTTGGGTCGCCAGCTGACTTCACTTAATAGTGCCTCTCATTTTTCATTTCTTTCTATGACATATCGTTAAACGGGATGTTCTTCTATAAAGGACGACTGAGTGCACATGTCTCATTATCTAGATGTAAAATGAATGATGAATGAATGTCCTTTGGCTTGACAGATCAACTATGAATGATGTCCAGGTTACACATTTTCCCATTGTTACTCAACTTTTGCTTTCGCACCCCTCATTGTGTTCTTCCAATGAATTCAATATGCATCTTAGTCAGTGTTAGTATAGTCCATCTTTGAAAGATATAATCGAATTTAACTCCTAAGAAAAAACCCCCTTGAAATAAATATATTATGAGCTCTAATAATTCAATTTGCCATTGTAAAATAAAACTTGATAACAATTTGTATGCACATCTTCCTGCAGCAACGCGCAGGGAATCATCTAGTATACTAAGAGCATCTCCAACAGACGCTCTAAACTTGGCGCTGTAAAAATCACTTTAGAGCGCGCTCTATCCATGTTTTGTGCGCGAGGGTATATTCACCTCCAACAGAAGCTCTAAACCTTGGAGCTGTAAAAATCTGTACTTGTTTTGTGCGCGAGGGTATATTCACCTCCAACAGAAGCTCTAAACCTTGAGCTGTAAAAATCTGTACTTATTTCTGCGCGCGACGGATACAGCGCGCTCTTTTCGGCGCTGTAGATATAGTGCACGATATAGCGCTTTTGCCCCAAGCTGTATTTTACAGCGCGGGATAGAGCACTTGCTGGAACATAATTTTACACCCACGAGCTAAACTAGCCGCTTTTTTTGGATACAGCGCGGAATAGAGCGCATGCGCCGCACCGCTCTCTCGTTCGTGTGGCGGAAAAAACCAACATCTGTCTCTTAGGCTGGTCATAGTGGGGAGTAACTTAGACTAGTAACATATGTCATGTTACTAGTCTAGGTTACTACCTTCATAGTGGATAGTAACTTATATGTGGTGTCATGTATTGTGTCATTTATTATGTTGTAGACTCATCTTGCCTTGGGGTGTGTGATGTTATGTTAACATAGCTAGTTACCACATCACTCTCTTTCTTCATTTATTGGCATGCCATGTCACCAAAATGCTTTGAGATGTGTGATGTTACTAGCTATGTTACTCCCACTATGAGCAGTCTTAAAGGCCACGCCACCGCATCTTCCTTATCCTCTTGTCAAGTCTCCACCACTCATTCTCTCTCTCCAGAACAACACGGGAAGCGCCTCACAGAGTCACAGGAAGGTTCTAGGTGGCGGCCGCCGCCGTCGGTCTGGCGTCGAGGGATGCCGCCTTCGCCAGGAACACGCCGGGGAGGCAGCCACCGTTGGTTTGGCGTCGAGGGAGGCCGGTGCCGCCGGGAACACGCTTGGGGAGGCCGCCGCCGGGCTGGTGTCGAGGGCGGCCGGCTCCACCGGGAACGCGCCGGGGAGGTCGCCGCCGTCGGGCACTCCTCAAGGGAGGCCACCGCCGGGCTGATGTCGAGGGCGGCCGGCGCCACCGGGAACGCGCCGTGGAGGTTGCCGCTGTCGGGCACTCCTCAAGGGAGGCCGCCGCCAGGCTGGTGTCGAGGGCGGCCGGCGCAACCGGGAACGCGCCGAGGGAAGACGCCGCCGCTGGGCACTTCACAAGGGAGGCCGCCACCGCCGGACACACCCGAGGGAGGCTGCCGCTGATGGACGCGATGGTGGGGTACGCGCCATGAGGACTCCATGGCCGGCGTGTTGCCCTTACTACATCTCTGCAGCTGTGTCTCGAGGAGAAGAGATTCTCCAATTATGATAGCTAAATCCATCAACCACTACGAGTTAATCTGGCAACAGGCGATAGTAATCTAGTAGCCAGGTAAAATTAACCTGGCAATCAATCGGTGCTATAAATTAACCTCGCAATCAGTCGGTTATAATCTGGCAGCTAGATAAACTAACATGGCAATTAGTCGACTAATCTCGTAGCTAAGTAAAACTAATCTGGCAGTCTAAATGTAATTAATCTGGCAATCAGTCCTAGTGTATCTTATCTAAAGGTATGAACGGTGCGACCCCATGACGCTCTCCGGGTCTATCCACGCCAGCCGCACGTCGCGCGATTCCTGAGCGTTGCTCGTTTTCTTTTTTCAGGATTGGGCCATGTGTTGCCGTGTTATTGGGCGCGGTGGTTACACGTGAGACAAGACCAGAGCCTCCAGCCAAACCCTACCCCATTCCCCCGCAGCCGCCAATCTCTCCCCTCGCGCCCCCGTACCCGCCGCCACCTCACTGCTCCGGTCCCTAACCATCCTCCTCCCGTGTTCTTCCTCTGCACCGGCGCCGCCACCACCCCGCCTCCTCCCGTGCTCCTCCTCGTCTTGCTCGTGCTCTCATCTGACCGCTGCCTCAACTCCTCCAGAACTGGATAATAACCAGCCGTGACCCCGAGGCGTCCTCAAGGATCCTTGCCTCCGGTCGCCGGGAGGCCTTCGGTCACAGGGAGCACATGAGTGGCCGCTAGGAGGAGGGGAAGGGCAGCAGGGTGCTATGGCTAGAGGAGGCTGGCGAGCAAGATGTGGACCGACGGAGGGGTTCGGTGAGTTCTTGATTTCTCTCCCTTTTTGTGGCACGAGGTCTCCTGGAAGGGATTGGAGAAAAAAGCACTGTGCCCTCTCTCTATTGTTTCAGATGGGAAAGGGTGGAGGTTGCCAGGAGATGGGTGGTTATCGGGAGATGGGTGGCCGTAGGGATCCCTCTCCTCCATGGCATTAGTGACAAAATCCCCAAGGCCTAGGTAATTTCTTCATGTTCAGGTCTGGAACTCCTACCTGTGTAGTGGAATGGCTTTATTTCTTCCCCTTGCATCTTGTACGAAAAGGTGTGCAGAACGCCTTGATGTTGAATCTGTAGGAGTGGTGGATGAGATGATGAGAAAAGCCTACTCCATCCCCCTTCTCTCTATTTAATCCTCATAGATCTTGTATTTGTTTGCATGTTTCTCTCTCTCCAGCACCCACATTCTCAGATTTGTTTGTGCAGGTATTGGTTTATCTATGCCATAAGGTGTTTGACAAAAATCCTACAAGGAAAGTCTGATATTGCTTTGTTGTTTAGGATTTAATTTTTTCTGAAATTTAGCAGTGAACAATGGCTATACTTCTGTGGTTTGTTTTTTCAATGAAACTAATTTTGGATTTATGTCTTGCTGAGTAATGTATACACTTTCATTTCTTTGATTATATTTTTAATTTGCAGGGAATTACTAAATTATTATTGCTAGCTTTTGTCTAATGTCCTAAGCCTGAGGTTTCAGGGATCGATCTCAACTAGTCATCCCAAAGTTAAGTCAGACCTACATCATTTAGTTTTTGATGCTTTTTCTCTAGGATCTTTTATTAATAGCAATTCAGAGAAAACTTCATACATTTGTTGCTGCATTCGTAGATTCCTTTTAGGTAAAAATAAAACGCTGTTTTTTTCATGTATATAGTTTGTTGAAATAAATGACGAATGGTAACATTGTGGTATTGTCAAATTCTGGATAAAAAACTTTAGGATACACATTTTAGATTTATAATGTCTTGCTCTGTTACATGCAGGTATGAGAACCGGGATGCAAGATTCAGAAATTAAGGGAGCATTAAATTCTTGCCTTGATTGTTTCTGCTATTCTTTAATGGAGATAACAACTGTGCAGATATGTGGCATAGTTTGATCCACAATAATACATAGTCAAGTGGTTGATGATTTGATGGTATCAGTAGATTACTAAGTTGAAGATTGTGTAGCAGTATATATTCATAGGCCAATAGACCAGTGGAATACATAGTCAAGTTGGACGTCCATGCCATCGCCATTCTCGACAACAAAGAGAGGAACTGCAGAATATGCGTCCTAGCTTGTTTAGATTGGGAGTGCTAGCTTATCTAAAGGATCTTTCGTGCTAGAATTTTTTTGTCTTTGATTGCATGACATTTTTTTTTGTATATTTCAATAGGAGCAACACAATAGAGGAGGAGCAGCTGCAAATGCCTAACTGTGATGAAGAGGAACCAGCGGAAAGCAGCCCGTCATCATCAACATCCACCACCATAGCTGCTACTGAGGTTCTGGCTTCTTAAAGCAGGTAGTTGTGTTGTCTAACCTTTGCTCTTGCCTGCATACAGTTGTTCACTTGCCATCTGCATTTGTTGTTTGTTTCAGGTTATCTGCTGGGACTACTGTGAGCTGCTGCTGGAATTTTTTGCTGAACTTTCTCAGCTGTTTGAGAAGTAATAGATAATTTCAGTGTTCTTTTTGCTGATGAAGAACAGTGATGTTCTGTTGATTAAGAGCAAGAGCAGGGGTCCTTTAGCATGCCAACAAATTATCTCCAGGTAACTTATTACGTTGCACCTGGTACTTTTTAGCTATATCAAATGCATAGACGCATAACTTCACTGGATATTTGTCAAATATTTATGCAAGTGTTGAATTATCTTTTTCAGATTTGCGTTCTTTGCCTATATCGTCTCTGTCAACAGCTCGAGCACGGCCAGCAGGACTTAAGGACATGGTCAGGACATTAGTAATCATCTCCCCCTAATCATGATTTATGTCATTTTCCTCTATTTAGTTCCCACAGGTTATGGTGTCTTTTTATTCGATTAGGTTTGTGATACCTGCCGGACATTTGATCCAAAAATTTATTTAAGTATGCAGCTCTTGGTGTGGCTACCTATTGTTCTATCGAGAAAATTGATTCCATATATTTTTACACTCTTTATTGAACAATATATTTCTACACGTTAGTCATTTGTACGGTGCAGGTTCATGAACAATAATGGTTGTAGAATGATTCCATATTTTCTCTGATTGAGTGCCCAATTCATACATGTTTTGATTCTTTATGTTTTATCCTAATTTATTCACGAGGTCTTGAAAGTTTTCCCCTTATGTCAGACTGGTCATAACTAATTATTGGCCACCATCTTTAATTATGTAACAAGTTATGTGAATAGTTTCTATCAATGTATATGTTGCTGGTAGCAGTGACCAATCAGCAAAATGCCTTGTTGCTTCTCATCGGATGCTTTCTCAATTATGCGCGTGGCTGAGGTTTCTGACAACGAATCTGGTGGGGCGGAACACATTGTCGTCGTCTCTTGGTGCGTAGAGTTCACTCTTCACACTCATTATCGTGGCTCCATGTGTTGACTGACTATCCAGGCTGCATTTCCAAGATGTCTTCCTCATTTGTTTTCTTAAGCTGATGCACGGTGTGATTGAGTTATTTGTTATCTTAACATAACTATTACGCTTCTATGTTAAATCGTAAAAAAAATTACTCCTTCCAAATAAGATGTTTATTTCTTGAATATGGAAGGCTATTGTGTTCGTCTACATGTCATGCTCTGGATTTCTTCACAGACAGATGTAGGTCTGCAACTTTTGACTAACTAAAATATTATTTTCATATTTTATTTGTATCTGCCCTCTAAAGTCATGAATTTAAGTATTTTGTAGATCCTTTTCTGTCATATATATATATATATATATGGATCAACGAGTCGAGCTTTGTTGTGTCTCGGTTGGACAATATTGACTTATGTGGGATCTGTGCTAACATCCGGTCTGAAGTTTTTCAAGAATTATTCAGTAGATAACTTGCAACCTCTCTCCCTGATCTATTCATTCATGGACATATATTTTCCCCTTTTTTGCGAATGACATATATTTTTCCTTATTTGATGAAATCCATCGTTTTTGTGTAGGTTATTTTTATCCCCTTCTCTTCATGCCCTTAGCAATGCCCACTTTAATTGTGTAGTTTGGTGTTCTTTTATTTTTGTACATTTTTCTACTGAGTTGCTTGAGCAACAATTGCGTTCATTTCCTTCTATATGATTAATAACACTTGATTTATGATATGCCCGAGGGAAAGGTGTTATTTCTCAT
Organism: Lolium rigidum; assembly: GCF_022539505.1. Classification (NCBI taxonomy): domain Eukaryota; kingdom Viridiplantae; phylum Streptophyta; class Magnoliopsida; order Poales; family Poaceae; genus Lolium; species Lolium rigidum. Next base: position 9,202,861 of record NC_061508.1, on the reverse strand, counting down.
CCGCTACAAAACTATTTTTTGTTGCTTCGGTCCAAGGTCAGATCGTCTGATCTAAAGATACTCCACTCCTCATTAAGTTTTTAACATATTTGGAGATAAAGTTGAAAACTTGAAATGATCTGCATATTTTCATGCTACTGCCAAATGAGTAGGTTTGAATAGGTTAGCCTGCTTTCAAAAATCAATACCGACGTTTTCCATGTCAAATTATGAAAATTTTCTATTAGCATTACAAGGCTAAAATACATGTGCTGACATGGTAACATGTTCACTGTATGTCTGTATTTTCAGTATTTTTACGCATTCATCATTGCAAAGTAGTGCTCGTGGTTGTCGGCAGGCACCGCCACCAAACATCGTGCCGGCGCCGGGAGGAGCGCTGGCGCCCGGCAGTAAGGGCCTGCTGCTTGAACCGTCCCTGCACGTCGTGCCTGTCTGTCTTGCACATCTCCGTTATGTTATGCTGGACTCACTGACCTTCTCCACGTTTTCAACGTCACTGAGGTCTCCAGCCAGCAGCACAACATAGTGGTTGTTTTGGAGAGATGGAGGTCTGAGATATTCGACTCCGTCGTGCACGGCAGCAAGATGGTGCTCGCAGTTGCGGTATTGCACTGGTCAATGGTGACATCCCAATTCATGTAAAGATCAACAACCTGTAGCGCCTATCAAGCCGGTACCCTCTAGCCCTAGGTATTTTTTATACTGCTCAACATAAATAAATTTTATCATGTATTTCAGTATTTGTTGTATATCACATTTTCAGTTGTTCTACACCACTCTCCCTTTGTGTTTTTATGCATGTTTGATATCGAAATCTAATCGTGCATGGAGCTCTTGGTGACGGGAAATTGGTCTATCTGGAAAATAATTGATTTCTGGCAATTGTCTCAGGCTCCTCACTTCTTAAGTTTGTCCATGAATTTCAGCTAGGCCATAAAAGACAAAAGTTTGAGCAATAAGCTGGGTGTCTGTTCTGACTAAAAAAGATGTGCGACGGAATCATCTTCAGATCTCAGATGACCTACTTGGATGGCTTTTATTACTCCTATATGATTTTTCCCTTGCTATAGTGCAATTATACGGATATGTGTACGTGTGATCGCGAGAAAAATCTTCAGTTATTTTATTTAAGAAACATTGGTTCATGTGGTTTACCTTTGCTGTGCCTTTTCTATACATGTACTGTTATTTTCTTGAGCTGCATTTTTAGATTATTAGTGTTTAATCCATGTGGTAAGAAAATGTGTCATGTGTTTTGCTATATGCTTATATCATATCAAGCAAAATTAAGGGTGTATGTGTTGGAATATACTTCGGATAAAGGGGGTTTAATAAGGCTATTTGTTGCAGTGGCGTATTGACCAACTGTATGCTAAAATTTGCGGTGTTATTCACTTTATAATTAGTTTTCAGATCCATGGACCAGATGTTTATGCTCAATGTGCAATTTGGCAGGGAGGCCAAAATAATTTTATCTGGCTACACTAAAATCCATTGTAAGCTACAGTGTATTTGGGAGTTGGGATTTTTTTGTTGAGATTAAAAATTATGCATTACAGATAAATCTTGTTTATGGTGGTTTTGAGCATGCTTCAGTTTTCTTTTACTCTGCAAATTCTGCATCTGATTTTGTTATAACACTATTAAAATAAAATACAGGTTCACGGACACATATGGGGTGTCTGATCTCATCTCTGGATATGGACAATATCTTCAAGGCAGAGATTTTAGAGGTCAGGATGTTTCATGAGATATTTTTGTTGAGATTAAAAATTATGCATTACAGATAAATCTTTTTTATGGTGGTTTTGAGTATGCTTCAGTTTTCTTTTACTCTGCAATTTCTGCATCTGATTTTGTTATAACACTATTAAAATAAAATACAGGTTCATGGCTCTGGATATGGACAATATCTTCAAGGCAAAGATTTTAGAGGTCAGGATGTTTCATGATTGAGACTACAGATTAATAGCTCAAAATGCATAGCCTCATTCAGTTTGAGCGAATAAATAGGCTCTCATGTTAAAAAATATTGCTTTGGCATGCTACAATATATAATTTTATTCAGGATGTGCTGGAGATGCGATTTTAGAAAATAGTTAATTTCCCGTGCTTTTGCTCATGGGGTAGCTCTGAAAAATTATCCAACAAAGAGGGTGCATGATGAGCAGCTCCGCTTTTGTCATACATGTACTTTATACTGAACCAATCAATCTGCTACAAAAAGGAGGAGACCAATATAATCAGAATAATGCATAAAAATGATTTACTTTCTCAGACTACAAACAAGAAAGCACAAATGTTCTTTATGTACCAGCCAAGGCTGATATCTTTTTACCCTTAGCTAATATGATCTTCCGTCCTTTCTTACTAGGTTTAAGCCATGGCATACATCATTCTATTGGAGAAGCCCCAGTCTACTTCCTTTGAGCAAGCGCTGTATAGGTTGTTGGCTTTAGTTTGTAGTAAGACATGTTGTATTAAAGAAGATTTACATATTGTTTCGATGACATGTATTAATGAAGATTTACATATTGTCTTGCCCATCAGATAGCCTTTCATTTGATTTCTACATAAGCTTAATATAGTGTTTTACAAACTATTTATTGGGGTAGTGAGCCAAGGCGAGCCCCAAAATATTTCTCTATTTCCTTAAAAGTATGTGTGTGTGCTACTCCGTTTGTGATTTTGTTTCTTTTATCCTAATATCTTTCTATTCACTTGGTTTTTTAAAAGCTAAAACACGCATTAATATTGGTGCGAAATCCACGGGATCGTGCGCCAAGGCGCACATCTAAATCTAGTACTCCTAGTTGTTATATATAGTGGTTTCAAGTACTACTGTGATTTCTTGATTAGTTGATCCAGGAAAAGTCACTGGATTTATTTTTGAGATATAACGGGATGACGCGTGCAACCTGCTGGAATTCTCATAATTGTTGAACCATGCGGGAGTACGTCGTCTCACATGGGTATGTGGGGTCATGTTCTGTCACACATGGTGCACAGTTGCCAAGGGGGTGGGTATGTGGGGTCATGTTCTGTCACACATGGTGCACAGTTGCCAAGGGGGCAGCGAGAGGGAAAAGCGTGGGATTATTTTGGAAGTTGCATTGCCGCCGCATAGATTGGCTTTGGTGCGGTGCCGCCGCCTAGCACATCCCAAGACACATAATACATATATACTCCCTCCATTATCTTTTAATTGTCTCGAATTTAGTATAACTTTATACTAAATTTGAGTTAATTAAAAATGACACATGTTTGTAAGCGTTTTTGGACATTTTATCAGAGAGGGAAGTGTTAAAATTCCTGCTGGGCTGACCACGGGTGTGTTAGGGAGTGCTCCAATTTACCCAATTTCACTTCCTCTCTAAAATCCACTCCACCTCCTTGCTCTAGAGCTACAGAAAAGTGTTTGGGGGTGCTTGTTCACTACATGAAACACACGGTGTGCCGACGGCCAGAAATTGTGCCGACGGTTTTTTATCGGGGCCATCGGCACAGGACCTAGTCCTGAGAGTCAACCAACGGCGTCTTCGGCACAATGTAGCCGTCTCATCTGCACCATAAGTACAATTATGTATCAAATGCAATCACCATGCTAAAATTAGTATTGTGCGGACTATATATACGAGAAAATAGTTGCTAACTTTTAGGACCAAAAAGAGGAGATATCTTAGTAAATAAAATCAAGTGGCATCCTCACAAACATTTCATCAAACACCTCTTGTGCACATGAAGAAAAAAAGCTAGCATAAACCTCCACCTTTCACCACCAAGGAAAAAAATGTAGGGAGGTGAGGGGGCTGGCTGTGTATATATAGGCCTGAACCTTTTGTCCCGGTTTGTGGCTCAAACCGGGACAAAAGGGGTGCCAGCAGGCCGCAGAAGGCCTCAAAACCTTTTGTCCCGGCCCTATCCACCACGCGCGACAAAATGTTCCTAACGGACCAGGAAAAAAGCCCCCGTGCCCTCCAACTGGTTTCGGGGCGACATGGCCAGGCCATTTGTCCCGGCTCCAGACTGGGCCGGGACAAAAGGCCTGGACGAAAGCCCAGTTTTCTACTAGTGTATACTCGACGCCGAGTGGCGGAGCTGGAAATAGACATGGATATCAAAGTTCGAAAAAGAACCTCACTGGTGTTAAAAAAAATAGGTTTTACAAGGTCAATTAAATGTATTCATGCAAACTGAGCTTGGCTTTGGTGGTTAGGTTTCTTGTGGTGGAACCAGCCCACCGAAGTTTAAGTCCTAGTCCTAGACTTAATATGGGTGTTTGCATTTACCTAAATTAATATTAGGATTTATCGGCGCTTTTCTTTCAGTGGTAGGTGACGTGTCCGTCAACAGCAGGACGCCAATGGTGACTTCGTCAACCTCATGGTATACCGGCTCGGTCCCTCGAAGATGCTCATAGGGGTAGGGTGTCGTGCGTGCGTTCATAGGGTGAGTGTACGTGCGTGTTTATAAGCGTCTACGTTGTAATGTGTTCTCAAAAAAAACTTAAATATATTCATAGCTGGGAATTACTACACATCAGTTTTTTTGTCTTGTCGCTTGACAAGGTAGTTAGTATGCCGCTCCGCCCGAGTATAGACCTAGGCAGCCTGTTGCCTCAATTGATCAAGACCTACGTGTTGTGAAGTGTATAAAGTAGATTGCCTAGCCCTTTTCATTAGTTCGGACTTTTGGTTCAAGTGGCTAGCGCATGAATCTTAACATGGTATCAGAGCCCCAGGTCTCGAGTTCAAATCCTGGCTTTCACATGGTTTTCGCAATTAAGCCTAAAAATTGCTGTTGCCCCCTCTTTAGCCACCGCCGATGCCCCGTTTCGGTGTGCTCTTCTTCTTTCACGTGTTGACTTTCTCTTCTCCCGTCACACGCGAGTGGGGGTGTTGTGAAGTGTATAAAGTAGATTGCCTAACCCTTTCCATCAGTTCGGACTTTTGGTTCAAGTGGCTAGTGCATGAAGCTTAACACTACGCAGCCTGCTGCCTCGATTGATCAAGACCCGAGGGAGGACTTCTTAGCTAACTGAGAATTAATTTTTTACTACTTAAGAGTAACAAAGTTTAATTGCATCGTGATTCGTGTATAAAAGTTGTTGGATTATTAGGCAATTTCCGTATGAGATTAATTACCGAAAGCAACATTACATATGCACAAGCATACTTAACCACACACATCAGACTAAGCACATGCATCAGATCTGAACATGGAACAAGTAGCAGTGCAAGGTAGGAGAGGAAAAGCACGTACATCGCGACCGGGAAGGTCGCACCAGCAGCACCACCACCACCACCATCGGTATTGTTGATGTCGTCCATGGTGTAGTCGGATCTGTCGATGAAGCAGCCGATCCGTCGAAGAAGAGCACGAACAGTAGCGAGCAGTCGCGCCGAGACGCTCCCCAAAAACCTTATCGCCCGTCTCCCGGTGCAGGATCTCAACGGACGGAGTTTCGGAGGCCTGCTCTCCCGGACGGCTGTGCACGCAGTCGCCGGGATGGGGAAGACTAGAGAGTAGCGCAGCAAAAGGAACTTCGCGAGAGAGATGGACTAGAGAGTTCTGAGAACTGTATGTATCTCTAGATCTGATCTGTCTCCTGGTATAGCCTGGGAAGCCGACCCGACCGCGTTGCCACGCGTAGGAAGCCAGGGACACGCGGCGAGCATGCACATGCAGGCCGACACGTACCCAACACAGTTGGTGCATGATACGCGTAGATGCACACGTCCGTTGGGAACCCCAAGTGGAAGGTATGATGCGTATAGAAGCAAGTTTCCCTCAGTATGAAACCAAGGTTTAATCGAACCAGTAGGAGCCAAGAAGCACATTGAAGGTTGATGGTGGCGAAATGTGATGCGGCGCAACAACAGGGATTCCGGCGCCAACGTGGAATCTGCACAACAAAACCAAAGTACTTTCCCCCAACGAAACAGTGAGGTTGTCAATCTCACCGGCTTGCTGTAACAAAGGATTAAACGTATCGAGTGGAAGATGTTTGCAAAGAAAACAGTAAAACACAATTGCGATAGATTGTATGCTATGTAAAGAATAGGACCGGGGTCCACGAGTTCACTAGAGGTGTCTCTCCCATAAGATAAAAGCATGTTGGGTGAACAAATTACAGTCGGGCAATTGACAAATAGAGAAGGGCATAACAATGCATATACATGATATGATAAATATAGTGAGATTTAATCCGGGCATTACGACAAAGTACATAGACCGCCATCCAACTGCATCTATGCCTAAAAAGTCCACCTTCAGGTTATCATCCGAACCCCATTCGGTATTAAGTTGCTAAGCAACGAGACAATTGCATTAAGTATGGTGCGTAATGTAATCGACAACTACATCCTTAGACATAGAATCAATGTTTTATCCCTAGTGGCAACAGCACATCACAACCTTAGAACCTACTGTCACGATCCCAGGTGTCAACGAAGGCATGAACCCACTATCGAGCATAAATACTCCCTCTTGGAGTTAAGAGCAAAAACTTGGCCAGAGCCTCTACTAATAGCGGAGAGCATGCAAGATCATAAACAACACATAAACAATAGACTGATAATCACCATAACATAGTATTCTCTATCCATCGGATCCCGACAAACACAACATATAGTATTACAGATAGATGATCTTGATCATGTTAGGCAGCTCACAAGATCCAACAATGAAGCACAACAAGGAGAAGACGACCATCTAGCTACTGCTATGGACCCATGGTCCAGGGGTGAACTACTCACTCATCACTCCGGAGGCGATCATGGCGATGAAGAGTCCTCCGGGAGATGAATCCCCTCTCCGGCAGGGTGCCGGAGGCGATCTCCCGAATCCCCGAGATGGGATTCGCGGCGGCGGTGTCTCTGGAAGGTTTTCCGTATCGTGGCTCTCGGTACTGGGGTTTTCGCGACGGAGGCTTTAAGTAGGCGGAAGGGCAACGCGGGGGCCACACGAGGGCCCCACACCCTAGGTCGGCGCGGCCAGGGCCCGGGCCGCGCCGCCCTATGGTGTCGGCGCCTCGTGGCCCCACTTCCTTCCCTCTTCGGTCTTCCGGAAGCTCCGTGCAAAAATAGGACCCCGGGCGAAGATTTCGTCCAATTCCGAGAATATTTCCTTGCTAGGATTTCCGAAACCAAAAACAGCAGAAAACGACAGAATCGGCTCTTCGGCATCTTGTTAATAGGTTAGTTCCGGAAAATGCATAAATATGACATATAATGTGCATAAAACATGTAGGTATCATCAATAAAGTAGCATGGAACATAAGAAATTATCGATACGTTGGAGACGTATCAGCATCCCCAAGCTTAGTTCGCTCGTCCCGAGCGGGTAAAACGATAACAAAGATAATTTCGAAGTGACATGCCATCATAATCTTGATCATACTATTTGTAAACATATGTAATGAATGCAGCGATCAAAACAAAGGTAATGACATGAGTAAACAAGTGAATCATAGAGCAAAGACTTTTCATGAATAGTACTTCAAGACAAGCATCAATAAGTCTTGCATAAGAGTTAACTCATAAAGCAATAAATCAAAGTAAAGGTATTGAAGCAACATATAGGAAGATTAAGTTTCAGCGGTTGCTTTCAACTTATAACATGTATATCTCATGGATATTGTCAACATAAAGTAATATAACAAGTGCAATATGCAAGTATGTAGGAATCAATGCACAGTTTACACAAGTGTTTGCTTCTTAAGGTGGAAGGAGATAGGTAAAGCCGACTCAACAATAAAAGTAAAAGAATGGTCCTTCAAAGAGGAAAGCATCGATTGTTGTATTTGTGCTAGAGCTTTTATTTTGAAAACATGAAACAATTTTGTCAACGGTAGTAATAAAGCATATGAGTTATGTAAATTATATCTTACAAGTTGCAAGCCTCATGCATAGTATACTAATAGTGTCCGCACCTCGTCCTACTTAACTTGGACTACCGGATCTTTGCATGCCATGTTTCAACCAAGTGTCACAAAGGGGTACCTCCATGCCGCCTGTACAAAGGTCTAAGGAGAATGCTCGCATTTTGGATTTCTCGCTTTTGATTATTCTCAACTTAGACATCCATACCGGGACAACATGGACAACAGATAATGGACTCCTCTTAAATGCATAAGCATGTAGCAATGATTATTATTCTCATATGAGATTGAGGATATATGTCCAAAACTGAAACTTCAACCATGATTCATGGCTTTATTAGCGGCCCAATGTTCTTCTCTAACAATTTTGCATGCTCCAACCACTAAAATGATAGATCCTTCAGACAAGACGGACATGCATAGCAACTCACATGATATTCAACAATAGTTGATGGCGTTCCCCGAAGCATGGTTATCGCACAACAAGCAACTGAATAAAAGATAAAGTGCATAAGTACATATTCAATACTACGATAGTTTTTAAGGCTATTTTGTCCCATGAGCTATATATTGCAAAGGTGGATGATGGAATTTTAAAGGTAGCACTCAAGCAATTTACTTTGGAATGGCGGAGAAATACCATGTAGTAGGTAGGTATGGTGGACACAAATGGCATAGTGGTTGGCTCAAGGATTTTGGATGCATGAGAAGTATTCCCTCTCGATACAAGGTTTAGGCTAGCAAGGTTATTTGAAGCAAACTCAAGGATGAACCGGTGCAGCAAAACTCACATAAAAGACATATTGTAAACATTATAAGACTCTACACCGTCTTCCTTGTTGTTCAAAACTCAATACTAGATATTATCTAGACCTTAGAGAGACCAAATATGCAAATCAGATTTTAGCAAGCTCTATGTATTTCTTCATTAATGGGTGCAAAGCATATGATGCAAGAGCTTAAACATGAGCACACCAATTTCCAAGTATCACATTATCCAAGACATTTTAGAATTACTACATGTAGCATTTTCCAATTCCAACCATATAACAATTTAACGAAGAAGAAACTTCGCCATGAACATTATGAGTAAAGCCTAAGGACATATTTGTCCATATGCAACAGCGGAGCGTGTCTCTCTCCCACAAAGTGAATGCTAGGATCCATTTTATTCAAACAAAAACAAAAACAAACCGACGCTCCAAGCAAAGAACACAAGATGTGACTGAATAAAAATATAGTTTCAGGGGAGGAACCTGATGATGTTGTCGATGAAGAAGGGGATGCCTTGGGCATCCCCAAGCTTAGACGCTTGAGTCTTCTTAAAATATGCATGGGTGAACCACGGGGCATCCCCAAGCTTAGAGCTTTCACTCCTCTTGATCATAGTATATCATTCTCCTCTCTTGACCCTTGAAAACTTCCTTCACACCAAACTTCAAGCAAACTCATTTGAGGGTTAGTGCACAATTAATAATTCACATGTTCAGAGGTGGCACAATCATTCTTTACACTTCTGGACATTGCATAAAGCTACTGGACATTAATGGATCAAAGAAATGAATCCAACATAGCAAAAGAGGCAATGCGAAATAAAAGGCAGAATCTGTCAAAAACAGAACAGTCCGTAAAGACGAATTTAAAGCTGGCACCAAACTTGCTCAAATGGAAAAACTCAAAGCTAATGAAAGTTGTGTACATATCTGAGGATCACGCTCGTAAATTGGCAGATTTTTTCGAATTTTCTACAGAGGACTGTGCCCAGATTCGTGACAGACAGCAATGCTGTTTCTGCGCAGCGATCCCAAATATAACATCAACTTCGACATAGAAACTTTACTTGGCACAAAAACATGATAAGGAGAGGTTGCTACAGTAGTAAACAACTTCCAAGACTCAACAAAATAAAAAATTGCTGTAGTAAAAACATGGGTTGTCTCCCATAAGCGCTTTTCTTTAACGCCTTTCAGCTAGGCGCAGAAAGTGCAAATCAAGTAACATCGAGAGTAGAAGCATCAACATCATTACCAGGGGTGTTGGGAGTTTTCTCAACAATGCATGTTATCTCGTCTATGTAAGTTTCAGAGGCTCCTTTTTCATTATTCTTAGGCTTGCTATTTTCATCAAACAAATTTTCAGGAACAAGCCAACCATAGTTGTTTTCCAAAGCTTCATGCATTCCTAGTAATTTACTAGGTATTGGCGCTTTAATCTCCCTACCATCATTAACATTATTAGTATACTTAATTCTATCCATATCCATCTTTTCAAGTATTTGTTTAAAATTAGGAAAGAAACCAAGCCTCTTATTCTTAATAAAAACTTTTCTAGCTTCTTTAACTATATCCTCAAATTCTCTAACAAGGACTTTTAAAACAAAATTTCTCTTTTCCCCCATCTCCATATCCGAAAGTGTAAGAAACATATCTTGTATTATGGGATTGAGATTAACAAATCTAGTTTCTAACATATGTATCAAACAGTGAGAAGCACTTTCATAAGTAGGAGCAGTTTTTAATAATGGTATATCTTCAAAATCTTCATCCATACTAACATGGGTGAAAAATTCTTCTATATTATCTCTTCCAATGATACACCCTCGTCCTACCGGTATCTCTTCCAAAGTAAACTTAGGATTAAGCATGATGAAATAAGCAAAAAGTAAACTAGGCAAATAAAGTAAAGACAAGTAACTAATTTTTTTGTGTTTTTGATATAGTGAGCAAGACAGTAAATAAAGTAAAACTAGCAACTAATTTTTTTGTATTTTGATTTAGGTGCAGCAAACAAAGTAGTAAATAAAATAAAGCAAGACAAAAACAAAGTAAAGAGATTGAGAAGTGGAGACTCCCCTTGCAGCGTGTCTTGATCTCCCCGGCAACGGCGCCGTAAATTTAGCTTGATACGCGTAGATGCACACGTCCGTTGGGAACCCCAAGTGGAAGGTATGATGCGTATAGAAGCAAGTTTCCCTCAGTATGAAAGCAAGGTTTAATCGAACCAGTAGGAGCCAAGAAGCACATTGAAGGTTGATGGTGGCGAAATGTGATGCGGCGCAACAACAGGGATTCCGGCGCCAACGTGGAATCTGCACAACAAAACCAAAGTACTTTGCCCCAACGAAACAGTGAGGTTGTCAATCTCACCGGCTTGCTGTAACAAAGGATTAAACGTATCGAGTGGAAGATGTTTGCAAAGAAAACAGTAAAACACAATTGCAGTAGATTGTATGCTATGTAAAGAATAGGACCGGGGTCCACAGTTCACTAGAGGTGTCTCTCCCATAAGATAAAAGCATGTTGGGTGAACAAATTACGGTCGGGCAATTGACAAATAGAGAAGGGCATAACAATGCATATACATGATATGATAAATATAGTGAGATTTAATCCGGGCATTACGACAAAGTACATAGACCGCCATCCAACTGCATCTATGCCTAAAAAGTCCACCTTCAGGTTATCATCCGAACCCCATTCAGTATTAAGTTGCTAAGCAACAGACAATTGCATTAAGTATGGTGCGTAATGTAATCGACAACTACATCCTTAGACATAGAATCAATGTTTTATCCCTAGTGGCAACAGCACATCACAACCTTAGAACCTACTATCACGATCCCAGGTGTCAATGAAGGCATGAACCCACTATCGAGCATAAATACTCCCTGTTGGAGTTAAGAGCAAAAACTTGGCCAGAGCCTCTACTAATAACGGAGAGCATGCAAGATCATAAACAACACATAAACAATAGATTGATAATCACCATAACATAGTATTCTCTATCCATCGGATCCCGACAAACACAACATATAGTATTACGGATAGATGATCTTGATCATGTTAGGCAGCTCACAAGATCCAACAATGAAGCACAACAAGGAGAAGACGACCATCTAGCTACTGCTATGGACCCATGGTCCGAGGGTGAACTACTCACTCATCACTCCGGAGGCGATCATGGCGATGAAGAGTCCTCCGGGAGATGAATCCCCTCTCCGGCAGGGTGCCGGAGGCGATCTCCCTGAATCCCCCGAGATGGGATTCGCGGCGGCGGCGTCTCCGGAAGGTTTTCCGTATCGTGGCTCTCGGTACTGGGGTTTTCGCGACGGAGGCTTTAAGTAGGCGGAAGGGCAACGCGGGGGCCACACGAGGGCCCCACACCCTAGGTCGGCGCGGCCAGGGCCTGGGCCGCGCCGCCCTATGGTGTCGGCGCCTCGCGGCCCCACTTCCTTCCCTCTTCGGTCTTACGGAAGCTCCGTGCAAAAATAGGACCCCGGGCGAAGATTTCGTCCAATTCTGAGAATATTTCCTTACTAGGATTTCTGAAACCAAAAACAGCAGAAAACAGCAAGCTGGCTCTTCGGCATCTTGTTAATAGGTTAGTTCCAGAAAATGCATAAATATGACATATAATGTGCATAAAACATGTAGGTATCATCAATAAAGTAGCATGGAACATAAGAAATTATCGATACGTTGGAGACGTATCAGTGCACCAAGCAAAAATTTATGCTTCCTTGAGTGTGTCTCGAACTCGAACTCGAGTCACGAAACGCGACGTGCGTGCGTGACGAGACGAGGCGAGGCGGGGCGGGCGGAGGAGGAGGAGTGCGCGAGGGCTCCTTCTATTCTCACTCACTTGGAATGACTAGAACAGCAGCCCTTATATACCACTCCAACTCTCTTCCAACTAGCAATGTGGGACTAAACTTTGTCCCCCAAAGCTGTCCTAAGCTGCCAACGTGATGGGCCTTGAGATTTCAGGAATTGTAGACTACATGGGCTGCCTTACTGGGCTGCAGCCCATCTACATTCAACAATCCCCCACCAGATCTCATATGCACATCAGATGACTCATTAGTTCCATTTACTGTTTAATATACCTGCACTTCGGTGGAGACTGTTAAGTTGAACTTCCACTTAGGCAAGGTGCTACGCTTGACTACAACCGAACAATGGACTATGCCTTGAATTGTCAGTCTTTGTGCAGTAAGTTTCGCTCAATGCCGGCACGGTACTAGGCTACCATAGCCTTCCCCTCGGGTGGAGCTTATAAGTCATACTCCTCGGCCTTTCATGAGCTTACTAGAGATTTTCCCAAATCTCCCACACTATGACCAGTAGTGTCACTCATATAGGTGTGTTCTTCAAAAGATCGCCCTGTAGGCCAGCGTCTTCGCTCATCAAGAGCCGCTTAGAACACATTAAGACATTGTCAACCTGCCTTACAGTAGCTATGAGAGAATTGCATCCGCAGCGGAGTGGGAGTATTAAATTTTCTCTCAACTCGGTTACTCCGGTTTGTTTTCCCGGGTCCTACTTCACGGAATTACCGATCACATAGGTTGGGTTACCCCCTCGGCAACTCAAGTGGGTCTCAAACCCATCTCCATTGATGCAAGGTCTATCATATTTCTTGATAGTCCTTTTGTGAAAGGATCTGCCGATTTTTAGCACTTTGGACATAATCCAATGCTATCACTCCGGAGTTCTTCGGTTTTCGACAGACTTCAATCTCCTCTTGATATGTTTGGAACTTTTCATGTTATCCTTAGAACTTTTCACTTTGACAATCACAGTTTGATTATCACAGTTCATGAGGATGGCCGGTATTGGTTTTTCAACCATAGGCAAGTCCATCAAGAGCTCACGAAGCCATTCCGCTTCGACAGTAGCTGTATCTAATGCTGTGAGTTCTGCTTCCATAGTTGACCTCGTTAAGATGGTCTGCTTGCAAGACTTCCAGGAAACAGCGCCACCACCAAGGGTGAAAACATATCCACTTGTGGCTTTCATTTTAGCATCAGAAATCCAATTGGAATCACTATACCCTTCCAATCCTCTTGGATACCCGGTATAATGAATTCCATAACTCATGGTTCCCTTTAGATAGCGCATCACTCTCTCAAGAGCATGCCAATGATCATCTCCCGGGTTGGCCACAAACCGGCTAAGTTTGCACACGAGCAAACGAGATATCGAGCCTCGTAGCGCAAGCTAAATACATGAGTGAACCAATGATTTGAGAGTATCTCAATTGATCTTTAGTTGCCTTTTCATTCTTTCGAAGCAATACACTAGGATCATAAGGTGTGGGAGAAGATTTGCAATCAGCATACCCAAATCTGCTCAACACCTTCTCAACATAATGAGATTGCACAAGTGTAATCCCATTATTCCCATCTCTCAATAACTTGATGTTCAATATAACATCAGCTTCTCCAAGATCTTTCATCTCGAAACATTGAGATAAGAAGGTTTTTACCTCCTCAATCACTTTGAGACTTGTCCCAAGAATTAGTATGTCATCCACATACAAGCATAGGACAACTCCCTCACCCCCACCATGGCGATAGTACACACATTTGTCTGCTTCATTAACAACAAAGCCCACAGATGTCAAAGTTCTTTCGAACTTCTCATGCCATTGTTTGGGTGCTTGTTTGAGACCATACAAAGATTTCTTTAATTTACACACCTTTCTTTCTTGACCTTCTAGTACGAAACCATCGGGCTGTTCCATGTAAATTTCCTCGTACAACTCTCCATTTAGGAAAGCCGTCTTAACGTCCATTTGATGAACGAGAAGACCGTGTGAGGCAGCCAATGACAGTAGTACACGAATGGTGGTCAATCTCGCCACAGGTGAGTAGGTATCGAAGAAATCTTCGCCTTCCTTTTGGGTATAGCCTTTGGCTACAAGTCGAGCTTTGTACTTCTCAATAGTACCATCAGCTCGAAGCTTCTTCTTAAATACCCATTTACATCCTACAGGTTTGCACCCATAAGGACGCTCAGTTAACTCCCACGTTCCATTAGCTAAGATGGAATCCATCTCGCTTTGAACCGCTTCCTTCCAGTAGTCTGCATCTGGAGATGCGAGAGCTTCAGAATGGCAGTGGGAGTATCATCCACAAGATACACAATGAAGTCATTACCAAAAGACTTTGCAGTCCTTTGTCTCTTACTCCTTGTGGGAGCTTCATTGTCATCTTCATCAGAATCTGAACTCTCATCATCGGATTCCTCATCAGACTCCATAGGAGTTTCATGTATTGGATCAGATTCCCAACTAGACATGCCATGCATATCTCTCATAGGAAATATATCCTCAAAGAATGTAGCATCTCTTGATTCAAAGATGGTGCCAACATTCATGTCGTCCACTCCAGATTTCACCACAAGAAATCTATAAGCAATGCTATGGGAAGCATAGCCAAGAAAGACACGATCCACGGTTTTTGGTCCAAGCTTTCGCTTTTTAGTGATTGGCAAATTCACTTTAGCCAAACAACCCCAAGTTCGTAGGTAGGAGAGTGTTGGTCTTTTCTTTTCCCACTCCTCATAAGGGGTAATCTCTTTATTCTTTGGTTGGAACACGGTTTAGGACATGACATGAAGTCAATATAGCCTCCCCCACCATTCCTTGGATAAACCCGAAACATCTAACATGGCGTTAACCAAATCTGTTAGAGTACGGTTTTTCCTTTCCGCAATCCCATTGGATTGTGGGGAATTGGGAGGCGTCCTCTCATGGATTATACCATGTTCCGCACAGAATAAATTGAACTCATTGGAAAAGTACTCTCCACCACGGTCGGACCGAACCCTTTTAATCTTTCTTTCAAGTTGGTTCTCAACTTCAGCCTTATAGATTTTAAAGAAATCAAGAGCCTCATCTTTAGTTTTCAGGAGATACACATAACAGTACCTAGTGGAATCATCAATCAAAGTCATGAAATATTTATTTCCACCTCTTGTCAACTCACCATTCATCTCACATAGATCTGAATGTATGAGCTCTAGTGGTGCCAAGTTTCTTTCCTTCGCAGGCTTGTGAGGCTTGCGAGGCTGCTTTGCTTGCACACAAGCATGGCACTTAGAGCCTTTGACAAAGGTGAATTTCGGAATTAAACTCATATCGGCAAGCCGCGTCATACAACCAAAATTAACATGACAAAGTCGTGAATGCCAAACATTAGTTTCATTAACACTAGTGCTTACATGGTTCACAACATTATCACAGAAGTCTTCTAGAGAGAAGCGCAACATTCCCTCACATTCATATCCCTTTCCAACAAAAGTTCCATACTTAGACAGTACAACTTTATTGGACTCAAACACCAACTTAAACCCATCTTTCATAAGACGGGAGCCACTAACGAGATTCTTCTTGATAGAAGGGACATGCAGCACGTTCTTCAGTTGCACGATCTTTCCCGAAGTAAACTTTAGATCTCCGTGCCAACACCACGAACAATAGCATGTAACCCATTCCCCATCATTACTGAGGAACCTCGGGCCTGATAAGAGGTAAACATGGAGATGTCAGCACACACATGAACATTAGCACCAGTATCAACCCACCATTCAGTGGGCTGAAACACCGAAAGAACAGTAGGTAATATATTACCATACCACCGTAGTTCCTTCCTCCGTGTTGCCAATGACCATGCTTACAGAATTTGAGTTACGTCCAGACTTGACATTTCTTTCCTTTGCGTTGTGGACAACGATTAGCCCAATGGCCAGTCTCGCCACACACCCGAGCAAGGATCTTTCTTCTCCGTTTTCCCCTTCTTCTTGAAGTTGGTAGTCCGGGAGACTCCTTGTTCTTTCCTTTGGACTTGTGGGCATTTTTCCGCACCATATTGGCGGCGAACGTCCCTCGGTTCCTCCGAGTGTGTTTGTCTTTTGCCCTCGCCTTCTCCTCAACATCCAGAGAGCCCATGATATTCTCAACAGAAAATTCATGCCTCTGATGTTTCAGAGAAGTGGCAAAGTTCCTCCATGAAGGGGGAAGCTTAGCGACAATGCATCCTGCGACAAACTTGTCCGGTAGCACACACTTGAGGAGCTCAAGTTCCTTTGCCATGATCTGTATCTCATGATCCTGTTCTACTACAGATCGGTTCTCAACCATTCTGTAGTCATTGAACTGCTCCATAGCATACAGTTCACCTCCGGCATCGGCAACACCAAACTTAGCGTCCGAGTGCATCCCACAGTTCCTTCCCATTTCGTATGTGCGAGATAAGCATCAACCAACTTGTCTCCAAGCACACTTAGGACGGCACCCACAAAGATTACGGTGGCATCCCCGAACGCTTTATCCTCTTCAGGAGTAAGCGGACCTCTGGGAATACCTTCCGCAACTCGGTGCACGCCCATAGCAGTGAGCCACAAGAGGGTCTTATTCTGCCATCTCTTGAAATGAGATCCCGTAAACGGGCTCGGTTTAAGCGCAGCAGCAAAACCAGACGGTGAAAATTGCCTAAGCACATAAGGTTTTTGGATTGTTGGATTATTAGGCAATTTCCGTATGAGATTAATTACCGAAAGCAACATTACAGATGCACAAGCATACTTAACCACACACATCAGACTAAGCACATGCATCAGATCTGAACATGGAACAAGTAGCAGTGCAAGGTAGGAGAGGAAAAGCACGTACATCGCGACCGGGAAGGTCGCACCAGCAGCAGCACCACCACCACCATGGGTATTGTTGATGTCGCCCATGGTGTAGTCGGATCTGTCGATGAAGCAGCCGATCCGTCGAAGAAGAGCACGAACAGTAGCGAGCAGTCGCGCCGAGACGCTCCCCAAAAACCTTATCGCCCGTCTCCCGATGCAGGATCTCAACGGACGGAGTTTCGGAGGCCTGCTCTCCCGGACGACTGTGCACGCAACCGCCGGGATGGGGAAGACTAGAGAGTAGCGCAGCAAAAGGAACTTCGCGAGAGAGATGGACTAGAGAGTTCTGAGAACTGTATGTATCTCTAGATCTGATCTGTCTCCTGGTATAGCCTGGGAAGCCGACCCGACCGCGTTGTCACGCGTAGGAAGCCAGGGACACGCGGCGAGCATGCACATGCAGGCCGACACGTACCCAACACAGTTGGTGCACCAAGCAAAAATTTAGGCTTCCTTGAGTGTGTCTCGAACTCGAGTCACGTGACGTGACGTGACGTGGAGGCGGGGCGGGCGGAGGAGGAGGAGTGCGCGAGGGCTCCTTCTATTCTCACTCACTTGGAATGACTAAAACAGCAGCTCTTATATACCACTCCAACTCTCTTCCAACTAGCATGTGGGACTAAACTTTGTCCCCCAAAGCTGTCCCAAGCTGCCAACGTGATGGGCCTTGAGATTTCAGGAATTGTAGACTACATGGGCTGCCTTACTGGGCTGCAGCCAATCTACATTCAACAAAAAGTTACCAGTTGATATTTTAACTGAGTTGCAAGAGGATTGCAACTAAATTTTTTTTAACTACAAGTAAGGATGTAATAAAAATAATACTTCAAATCGCTAATTTTGCTTCATGATTCATGCTAATCATGAGTTGGAATCACGAGTGCTAACTGAGATTTAATTTAATGACGGACCAATCGACAAATACAATTTCTTTTTTTTGAGATGATCGACAAATACAATTAGTCACATCGTTTCTCCTCTCATCTTTTTTTTTATTCTCTTCGCAGCCTCTTTGCTGTACGGTGCTGCAGGCCTGCGTAAACCATGCTGGAGCGCGCGAAACGTATCTCCTCTACCTCTGACCAACGTGAGAGGACGCCGAACACGTACAGTACATCAATTCCTTGGGCCTTGGCCGAACTCTACGTGGAGGCGGAGGCGGTGCGGAGAGGACAGCATGCATCGGGGGTAATCACTCAGAATCTTCTGGCGCAGAGGAAGAAGTTGCGAGACCCCAGATCCAGCACCTTCTCGTCGGGGTTGAGAGCTGCAGAAGAAGGAAGAATCCACCGTCACCGATCCATGCTCAAACAGATACAGATACAGATTACGAGCTTCAGGAAGCGAAGGAGGACATCTTACCGTCGAGGGAGTACTTGGAGAGATGCAGCTCGAACCGTGCGGCCGCGTCGACGTCGTTGGCGTCGGCGTCGGCGGGGAGCGGCGGCCTGCGTCCCTCGACGACGTAGGCGGCGACTGCGGCGCGCGCGAGGTCGGCCACGGTGGCGTCGGCGCCCAGCACGACGTGCACCGGCCACAGGCTCCGCTCCACCGTCACGTTCACCAGCAGCCGCGTCAGCCGCGGCGCTGGCTTCTCCGACAGCACCACCAGCGGGTGGCCCAGCAGCGCCGCGGCGCCCGTTCCGGCCGGCGCGTGCACCACGGAGCTCCTCATGGCGACAGCGAAGGGTGAAAGGAGACGATGGATCGATAGATGCTAGCTAGCTACCCTCTAGTCCACTAGTACGTTTGCTACGCCGGCGCCGCGTCCTGTCGATGTTTCTGCACTGACAGCCATACATATATAATATACAGGCCCGTGCGTGCTCGTGGACAAAATCGATATGGTTTTGATCGCGAGATGCATGGAGACGAATGAACGGGGTGCAGGTGGAGCCATGAGCGAGGCGGCACGTACGCACAATACGAAGCCACGAATGGAGGGATTACGCCATGACGGGGACGGCGCTGCGTTCAACCGGGGGAGGCGATGCCTGCTGCTCATGGTCTGCCGTGCTTGGTCTTTGCTACTTCTTCAGTTCTAGAATTAGGTGGAATGGAACGTGAAGGTTCCGCACAACAAAGCTCATGTTTTCCGTTGTATAGAATGATCGGAACAAAGTGATTTTCTGGAAGGGAATATACCTTTTAAGATGGGGAATGCACTCGTTCGACCAAATTGGTCTGGTGAAACACGCCTCGCTAAGCATCACCGCAACAAATGGAAAAAAAAAAAGAAACACTATTTTCTCACCCGTCGCTCTCCTTCTCGCTCTCGGCTCCGTCGCGGCTCCTCTCCCTATCGTCTCTATCGCTAGTGTGGGTGCTCTCCCTCTCGTCTCTGCCGATGGGTGCTCTCCCTCTCATCTTCGTCACCGCTCTCCCTCTCGGACGTCGTTGCTCTCACTCTTGCGTGCCGCTCCCCTCCCTCTCGTGCATGAGCCGGCCGTGAAGGTGTTGCCTGCCAAAACCCACCGGCGAGCAGTGGTTAAGCAACACGAAGAGCCGGGAGGCTTCCAAAGCTGCAGGGGGCCCTGGTCCCTCGACGTCGTCCCGCAAAATGTTTCGGCACACGTCCTAGCGGTTGCAAGGGCGTGTCACCTGACCTATACCTGGCCATGAAGGTGTGGATTGCTTCGATTAGTTCCCTGCATGGCAGACACGTAAACATTAAATACGAGCCCTATCGGCTCTCAGGTTGCCCTGTGGATCGGCTCCAAGAGCCGATCGCCCCATGGCCTACGTCGGGATAACGATGACATGGGGCTCCTGCTTGATCAAAACAAAGTTAATCTAATCTACGACAGTTTAGGGTTTTCACCGCATGATCGGAACATCCTGCGCGTAGTTGAGCCTAATAGACACGAAAGATAATGGAAAACTAACCCTAAAAGAGGCCTAAAAACCAACGTTAAGTTAATTCCCGGAACATCCCTCTTAGGATTAACAAACCAAACCTTACGTGCTACCGGATCGTTCAACCCGTTTGCAAGGCCTAACCATACAGATATTAAACCAATCCTTGAAGAATCAAGGAGCAACTATAACAGATTGGATCTACTAAATAACGAACAAGCAAGGTGCTGCCCTTAGGTGTAAGGGCAGCTAGATATCATGGGGCAGCATAGCCAAGCAAGCATATATAAGAAAAAGCATCCATGCAAGCCCCAAAATACCTATGATAAATAGTGCTACTCGCCATCAACAACGCTTCAGCACGAGCAACACAAGGTAGAACGAATAAACGTACGCTGCCTAGATCGCTAGATGCGATCTAGGCAGCATGATGCTTACCCGGGAGAAACTCTCAAAAGAAGGGGTGGCGATGCGCCTGATTTGTGTTTGTTGTGAACGTGATTGTCCTCCTTTTCGATAACCCTAGATACATATTTATAGTCCAAGGGACTTTCTAATTTGGGCGTGCACCTAACCGTGCACGGGTTAAACTCTATCTTTTAATTCTAAACTAGATGCGATCTACTATATTACAGATACACGGGCAGTTAAGCCCAAACTCTTCGTGCAAGGCCGCTTCAAAGACGCTCCACGCGTATATCCTTCAAGCCCATCTTCACTTACGGCCCATCTCCTGATTTGGCCAAAATCCGGTGATAACACATGCCCCCCCCCCCCCGGTTTTGGTAATGATAATTTCAAAACCACTCTGTTTTTCCTTCGAAGGGTCATGTCGTGGCAGAACAGAACCGTTGCAGTATTCTTCATCATGATGCCTTGCCTTCTCAACTTCTCTGCACGATTTGACAGTTGTGTCACCACGTCCTCGAAAACTGCTTGAGCATTAAATCTCTGCTACATCCCCTTTTATTCAGCCACTTCTCGCAGTTCACCTCTTCATCCCCCTTCTCCAAACTAGCCGTCGGCCAAAAAACCCTCTCCCTCCAGAACCATGTCTTCCTCTTCCTCTTCTTCCGTTTCTCTCCAATCCTCTTCCTCAAGCGAGTTGATTCCAGAGCACAACCAGATGGAAGCGTACAATAGGCGCGCTCCCGAGCATTGGGATGAGCAGGAGTTTAACTTCGACTTCGTGCCAGAGGGCCGACCCGAGGACCTCGTCTGGTCAGATGGCGACATGCCCCTGACTGACGGGGAAGACGATCTCCGGTTCCTGATTGACGGAGAACTGGAGGCGGAGAGCGACGACGACGACCCTCTCTTCCGGGGTAAATTCACCTCCTCCACCAAAGAAGAAGAAAAAGACGATGAAGACGAAGACGTCTCCTCCGACACGGAAAAAGAACAGGAGGACGATACCTCCTCCGACGAACCGCCGCCAAAGCGCATCCGTGGCTGGGCTTTGTCAGATGAGGACGACGATGATGAAGATGAAGAAACCCCCGCTGAAGGTTACAGTAGCAGCGACGAGGAACTCGTCGACAGCAGCAATGACGGCAGTTATTCCAACGACGGCGAAGACGGCAACAACCCTTAGAGTAGGGATTTACTAGCATAAGATTAGCATTAGCAATCTGTTCCCTTTTTGTTGAGCAATCGGCTTCTCTTTGTAAGAAATCACCTTTTTAATCAATGAAGATGAAGATGTTCTTCCAACTCACTTTCTAATCACCTGATTTCACATCTTGCCATTTTCTGATTGTCAAAGGTGGTCAATGCCTTAATGAGACGATGGCTGCGCATCAGTCCTCCTGGATAAATTGCGAAACAGGTTAATTCAGTTATCCCTCAATAATAACCTGCAACCCTTGTCCCAATTCCGATCCTCAAATGGTAATCCTTAACCACTCCAAATCATCAGGGCAACCTTGCACAATCTTCCAAGCATCAACCGAACCCAAGGAAATACCAAGATGGTTCAGAACCTTTCTTATCAGGAGCCTGAAAATTTTGAAAATCTGGTCTCCTTCAGGTTAGACAACCTTGCCGATGACGACAGCACTTGGCAGTTTTACTCATGATCCGTCCCTGCTTCCTCCCAGTTGGTATGACTACCTCAAATAGGATCATGAAACCTGGTCACGGATCTTCAGGTCCAGCTGCCCCCCGAGCCTCAGCCAAGGCGAGAACAGCAGCGAGAAAGATGGCTGCCAGGAACACTTTGAAGAGCAACATCCTTCTAGGCTATTGGTTCATTAACCTTGCTCTTGTAGACTCCTGCTGAAGATAATGTCAGCAAGGAGACGCAATCCAGCCAGATGTGCCACCATCGGCTTCCAAGAAAAGGGTCAGCCCTTAAACCTTCTGTCCCTCCAGCTCTCATCAAAACAGGGTACCATCTTTGCTGAAGGCATTGTGCTTTGCTGCTCAGATTGGCTCCCCATCTTTTTCTTGCAGACTGACGAAGCTTCTAGTAAGGATGCTGATGCCGATGATGTCCTGATGCCTTCCACAGATCTGGACGTAACAACCTCTAAAGGTGACATCGTCCAAGTCGCCACATTGGCCAAACCCCAGGCAGAAACGCCACAGCCGATCATGTCGTCATCGGCCCTTGTTGTTTGTTAGGGTTGGGATAAATTCCAATGCTTCAAAGCTCTGCTTTCTTCACTCATCGGGACATTGGTCGAAAAAACTCTGAGGAAGTGAAGAACATCCTTGAAGAAATCCAGCTCCACATCCCAACGACGCTACAGTTGAAGCTCTGGCCAATCGTAACGTTGTCTCTCAAGTCGATGTCTGAGCATCGGCTGTGCTGAAAAATTTTCTGTTTTCGATTTTTTATTTTTTAGCCGATCGATTTCATGAATCGGCTCCCCCAGGGTACATACTTCGTGGCCTTGTATTTTCTCCGTGTGTATGCCCCCCGAGCCGAATCCTTCAAGTGATTGAAGATATCGGCTTTTCAGCCAACCATAAGCTTTTCATAGTACCCACCATGCTAAATAGCACATCGACTAGCAAATGTGATGAGAACGATGTTGGCCGATTGCTGGAATCGGCCTCCCTTGCAGTTGTATTGCTAAGTGAAGGTCTCTACTCTTCCTGTCCATCAGATGCTGTAAACCCCTTCCCCAACTTCCCATTGCCTGCTAAATCAATGTTGAACACAGGCAGAAGGTATGTTGAAGTTAATTTTGGCCGATTGCTAGGATCGGCCGCCTTTTTCATTGCAATGCTTACTGAGGGTTCACAACTTTTTGGTTCTCCGCTATGACTACGTGACATTGATGTCTACGGGTGCTTCTATTCTTGTAGACAGTGTTGGGCCTCCAAGAGCAGAGGTTTGTAGAACAGCAGCAAGTTTCCCTTAAGTGGATTACCCAAGGTTTATCGAACTTAGGGAGGAAGAGGTCAAAGATATCCCTCTCAAGCAACCCTGTAATCACGATACAAGAAGTCTCTTGTGTCCCCAACACACCTAATACACTTGTCAGATGTATAGGTGCACTAGTTCGGCTAAGAGATAGTGAAATACAAATAGTATGGATGTATATGAGTGGTAATAGTAATCTGAATAAAATATGGCAGCGAGTAAACATGCAGTAGAACAATAAGTAAGCGGTGTTTGCAGTATTGGAAACAAGGCCTAGGGATCATACTTTCACTAGTGGACACTCTCAATATTGATCGCATAATAAATAACTTCTTCTCATATGTGCTACATACACTCTTTTGTTGGATGATGAACACATTGCGTAGGATTACACGAACCCTCAATGCCGGAGTTAACAAGCTCCACAATTCAATGTTCATATTTAAATAACCTTAGAGCATAATAGATCATTGCAAAATAAACCAAGAACTAACATAGTGCACACACTCGTCCACATTACACTATGAAGGAGGAATAGATCACATCAATACTATCATAATGATAATTAACTCCACAATCTACAAGAGATCATGATCATAGCCTACGACAAGAACCACACGGTGCACACACTAGTCACCTTTACACCATGCAGGAGGAATAGACTACTTTAATAACATCACATGAGTAGCACATAAACTAGTAGCGATACAAAGCTCATCATATGGATCTCAATCATGTAAAGCAGCTCATGAGATCATTGTATTGGAGTACAGAGAGAGAGATTAACCACATAGCTACGGTAGAGCCCTCAGCCCCAGGGGAGAATTACTCCCTCCTCATCATGGGAGCAGCGATGGCGGTGAAGATGGCGGTGGATACGGCGGTGGAGATGACTCCGGGGGCAATTCCCCGCTCCGGCAGGGTGCCGGAACAGAGACTCCTGTCCCCCAGATCTTGGCTTCGCGATGGCGGCGGCTCTGGAAGGTTTCGCGTACCGTGGCTTCTTCCGTAAGGGTTTTTGACGCAGGGGCTTTATATAGGCGAAAGGGCAGCCTCGGAGGGGGCCTGGGGCCACCACACCATAGGCTGGCGCGGCCAGGGCCCAGGCCGCGCCACCCTATCATCTGGGGCCCACAGGCCCTCCTCCGGCGGTTCTCGGGTGTTCTGGATGCTTCCGGGCAAAATAGGAACTCGGGCGTTGATTTCGTCCAATTCCGAGAATATTTCGTTACTAGGATTTCTGAAACCAAAAACAACAGAAAACGAGAACCGGCACTTCGGCATCTTGTTAATAGGTTAGTTCCGGAAAATGCACGAATATGACATAAAGTGTGCATAAAACATGTAGATATCATCAATAATATGGCATGGAACATAAGAAATTATCGATACGTTGGAGACGTATCGGCATCCCCAAGCTTAGTTCTGCTCGTCCCGAGCGAGTAAAACGATAACAAAGATAATTTTTGAAGTGACATGCTGTCATAAACTTGATCATATTGTAAACATATGTAATGAATGCAGCGATCAAAACAATGGTAATGACATGAGTAAACAACTGAATCATAAAGCAATGACTTTTCATGAATAGCACTTTCAAGGCAGGCATCAATAAGTCTTGCATAAGAGTTAACTCATAAAGCAATAATTTAAAGTATAGACATTGAAGAAACACAATGGAAGATTAAGTTTCAGCGGTTGCTTTCAACTTGTAACATGTATATCTCATGGATAATTGTCAACCTAGAGTAATATAACAAATGCAATAAGCAAGTATGTAAGAATCAATGCACAGTTCACACAAGTGTTTGCTTCTTGGGGTAGAGAGAAATAGGTGAACTGACTCAACATAAAGGTAAAAGAATGGTCCTTCAAAGAGGAAAGCATCGATTGCTATATTTGTGCTAGAGCTTTGGTTTTGAAAACATAAAGAGAGCATAAAAGTAAAATTTTGAGAGGTGTTTGTTGTTGTCAACGAATGGTAGTGGGCACTCTAACTACCTCATCAACCAGACTTTCAAGAGCGGCTCCCATGAAGGACGTTATCTCTACCAAGCAAGGTAGATCATCCCTCTTCTCTTTTGTTTACACATGTACTTTAGTTTAGTTTTTCTTTATTTATGGATGACACTCCTCCCAACCTTTTGCTTACACAAGCCATGGCTAACCGAATCCTCGGGTGCCTTCCAACATTCACATACCATGGAGGAGTGTCTATTTGCAAAATTAAGTTGCTTACCGATGAATCGAGCAAAACATGTGAAGAGAATTATTAATGAAAGTTAATTAATTGGGGCTGGGAACCCCATTGCCAGCTCTTTTTGCAAAGTTATTGGATAAGCGGATGTGCCACTAGTCCATTGTGAAAGTCTGTCAAAAGTAAATGACAAGATCGAAAGATAAAACACCACTTACTTCCTCATGAGCTATAAAACATTGACACAAATAAGAGGTAATAACTTTTGAATTGTTTAAAGGTAGCACTCAAGCAATTTACTTTGGAATGGCGGAAAAATACCATGTAGTAGGTAGGTATGGTGGACACAAATGGCATAGTGGTTGGCTCAAGGATTTTGGATGCATGAGAAGTATTCCCTCTCGATACAAGGTTTAGGCTAGCAAGGTTATTTGAAACAAACACAAGTATGAAGCGGTGCAGCAAAACTCACATAAAAGACATATTGTAAACATTATAAGACTTTACACCGTCTTCCTTGTTGTTCAAATTCAATACTAGAAATTATCTAGACCTTAGAGAGACCAATTATGCGAACCAAATTTTAGCATGCTCTATGTATTTCTTCACTAATAGGTGCAAAGTATATGATGCAACAGCTTAAACATGAGCACAAAAATTGCCAAGTATCACATTATCCAAGACATTTTACCAATTACTACATGTAGCATTTTTCAATTCCAACCATATAACAATTTAACGAAGAGGAAACTTCGCCATGAATATTATGAGCTAAGAACACATGTGTTCATACGAACCAGCGGATCGTGTCTCTCTCCCACACAAGGATGAACTTATTCAAACAAAAGCAAAAACAAAAACGAACAGACGCTCCAAGTAAAGTACATAAGATATGACGGAATAAAAATATAGTTTCACTAGAAGAAACCTGATAAGTTGTCGATGAAGAAGGGGATGCCTTGGGCATCCCCAAGCTTAGATGCTTGAGTCTTCTTGAAATATGCAGGGATGAACCACCGGGGCATCCCCAAGCTTAGACCTTTCACTCTTCTCGATCACATTATATCACCCTCTTCTATTGACCCTTGAAAACTTCTGCCACACCAAACTTCAAGCAAACTCATTAGAGGGTTAGTGCACAATAAAAATTTACATGTTCAGAGGTGACACAATCATTCTTTACACTTCTGGACATTGCATAAAGCTACTGGACATTAATGGATCAAAGAAATTCATCCAACATAGCAAAAGAGGCAATGCGAAATAAAAGGCAGAATCTGTCAAAAGCAGAACAGTTCGTAAAGACGAATTTTAAAATGGTACCAGACTTGCTCAAATGGAAAAACTCAAAACTAATGAAAGTTGCGTACATATCTGAGGATCACTCACGTAAATTGGCATAATTTTCTGAGTTACCTACAGAGAATTAGGCCCAGATTCGTGACAGCAAAGAAATCTATCTCTGCGCAGTAATCCAAATCTAGTATCAACTTTAACATAGAAACTTTACTTGGCACAACAATGCAATTAAAATAAGATAAGGAGAGGTTGCTACAATAGTAACAACTTCCAAGACACAAATATAAAACAAAGGTACTGTAGCAAAATAAACACATGGGTTATCTCCCAAGAAGTTCTTTCTTTATAGCCATTAAGATGGGCTTAGCAATTTCAATGATGATGCTTTCATAAGGATGAGAGTCGCAGCAAAGAGAGTATCAAAAAGCAAGTATGAGGCAAATTTAAGCCTAACCCTCTTCCTATGAAAAGGAATCTTGCACACAAATAAATTCATGAAAAACAAAGTGACAAGCATAAGAGGATAAAACACGAGTAACTTCAAGATTCTCAACATAAAGAGGGGAAACTTAATATTATTAAGATGCCTATAACCATGTTTCCCTCTCTCATAATAACTTTCAGTAGCATCATTGATGAAATCTACAATATAACCATCACTTAAAACATTCTTATCATGGTTCATATGCATAGAAGTATCATTAATTTTGGCATAAGAAGAGTTATTCTCATTAATAGTAATTGGAGCAAGATTATTATCAAGAATTTGAACATGATAAACAAGTTGCATATTAAAATAATCGTTTTTGGTAATCCAATCATAACTATGACAAGTTTCATAAGGATAATTGTAACATGTGTCATATACATCTCTATAGCAATTATCTAAACCAGAATATGTAATATCATCATTTTCACTAAAAGTAGAGGTCTCAAATATAGGATCTTCAAGCACAACATCCCCAAGCTTAGAGCTTTCAATATCATCGTTTAAGGGGACATGAATAATGCTATCATCATTACTTTCATAATCAGCACCAAAGAGATTTCCAATATCAAAGGTAGTGTGCTCATCCAAATCATGATCACTAACATGGGTACAGGGCATAGAAAGATCATCGTACTCAGATTCATTATCATAATAATCATTAGGCGCAACATACTTACGGTTACCTATTGTTACCTCATACACGCGGGGATATGCCATTGCCTCTTTCTCTTTATTCTCCTTCTTCTTCTTCTTCTTCTTCGTTCCCTTCTTCTTCTTCTTTTCCTTCTCCTCGTTCCCTTCTTTAGGAGGAAGAAGCTTGAAGGGTGGCTTGTCCGCATAACCTGATTTACTTTCGAAACAATAGAAGAAACTTGGGAGGATCCCTCCTTTTCATTAATTAGTTGAAAACACACAGCGGTCCTATCATATTTTGGCAAGGTGTCATCTTCTAAAATATTTTGTATGTAAGTATTTGTATGGCTATTATCAATGCAATAAGAAAGACACCCATGCAGGACATCATCAATATCAAGATCGTTAATATCTAACAAAGAAATTTTTCTTGATAACTCTTCACACTTCAAAAATAAGGTAAGTTCATCATGCTGATTAGGAATAATTTCATCATCACAATACAAATTTGCAAGCACTCATGGGGTTCGAATTATCATTGGAGGAGCATTGAAAATTAAAATGACCAACTCTATGGCAAAGTTCACAAATAAAAGGATAGAGGGCACACACTTTTTCTCCAAGATCATCTAGAGCCCTAGACCACTTTCTAGTTTTTTCATTCCTATGATGGATACAATATTCATTTTCGATTTGATTAATTCCACAAGGTCTATGTATTCCACAAAAATTTACATGCTTATAGGAAATAGCATTTTTAGAAGTTTGAACATGTTCATTGCAATCATTAATAACAATTTCATCCTTCATGCAAGCGTCTTTAAAAGGTTCATGATACTTATCAAAATTCTTCCTAGGCAATTCAATGTGAGAAGCAAAAGCTTTATAAAGATTTGCAATAACTTGAGAGTCAAGACCATAAGTAGCACTCATATTTCGAAATTTATCGGTATCCATAAAAGTTTCAATGCATTCATAATCATAATTTATACCTGACTCTTTAGCTTTGTCGTTCTCCCAATCTTCAGCGTTCTCCTCAATCCGATCAAGAAGATCCCACCTAGCTTCAACCTCCTTGCTTGTGAAAGATCCCTCCGAACAGGCATCCAGATAGTCCTTGTGTTGTCCTGAAATCCTCGCATAAAAATTGTTAACAATAACATTACGGGGGAGTTCATGGATGGGACATTTGAGCATTAATGACTTCAATCTCCCCCACGCTTGAGAGATACTCTCTCCATTACGAGGATAAAAGTTATAAATGTAATTCCTATCAATATGCACTTCATGAGGAGGATAAAATTTAGAGTAAAAGAGAGATACAATTTCCTCCCAACCAAGAGAATGACTATTCTTCAACAATTTATACCAATGCGCCGCTTTACCAGACAGCGAAACAGAGAATAGCTTCTTCCTCACTTCATCCATAGAGATACCTGCGCACTTGAATAACCCGCATAATTCATGCAAAAACAGTAAATGATCTCCAGGATGGATAGTTCCATCCCCTTCATAGCGGTTATCCATAACACGTTCAATAATTTTCATAGGGATTTTATATGGAATACTTTCAGTAGATGGATTTAAAATATCACACGCATCATTAGAATTATCGCATATGGAGATAAAATATTATTAGAGCAAATTTTCTCCCCTAAAGATGGGAAGCTAAAAATATCACAAAAACCAGCTTCCCCAAGCTTAGACTTCTTCATAGCATTAGCGATAATTGCATTCATACTAATAACATTGCTACTATCATGTAAATAAGGTTCCATAGGTTTTTTAATTTTCGCATCAAACAATTCTAAATTAGGAAAAAGATTAAAAAGCTCACTAATTTTTTTGTTGTTTTCCATTATGCCTAACTAGTGAAAATAAAAACAAGAAACAAAAAGATGCAATTGCAGGATCTAAAGGAAATAGCTTCGAGTACTTACAACGGCGCCGGGAAATAGCTTAGTAGCCGAGATCCGGAGTGTGAGTACCTTTTACCTTTCCTCCCCGGCAACGGCGCCAGAAAAGTGCTTGATGTCTACGGGTGCTTCTATTCTTGTAGACGAGTGTTGGGCCTCCAAGAGCAGAGGTTTGTAGAACAGCAGCAAGTTTCCCTTAAGTGGATTACCCAAGGTTTATCGAACTCAGGGAGAAAGAGGTCAAAGATATCCCTCTCAAGCAACCCTGCAATCACGATACAAGAAGTCTCTTGTGTCCCCAACACACCTAATACACTTGTCAGATGTATAGGTGCACTAGTTCGGCTAAGAGATAGTGAAATACAAATAGTATGGATGTATATGAGTGGTAATAGTAATCTGAATAAAATATGGCAGCGCGTAAACATGCAGTAGAACAGTAAGTAAGCGGTGTTTGCAGTATTGGAAACAAGGCCTAGGGATCATACTTTCACTAGTGGACACTCTCAATATTGATCGCATAATAAATAACTTCTTCTCATATGTGCTACATACACTCTTTTGTTGGATGATGAACACATTGCGTAGGATTACACGAACCCTCAATGCCGGAGTTAACAAGCTCCACAATTCAATGTTCATATTTAAATAACCTTAGAGCATAATAGATCATTGCAAAATAAACCAAGAACTAACATAGTGCACACACCGTCCACATTACACTATGAAGGAGGAATAGATCACATCAATACTATCATAATGATAATTAACTCCACAATCTACAAGAGATCATGATCATAGCCTACGACAAGAACCACACGGTGCACACACTAGTCACCTTTACACCATGCGGGAGGAATAGACTACTTTAATAACATCACATGAGTAGCACATAAACTAGTAGCGATACAAAGCTCATCATATGGATCTCAATCATGTAAAGCAGCTCATGAGATCATTGTATTGGAGTACAGAGAGAGAGATTAACCACATAGCTACGGTAGAGCCCTCAGCCCCGGGGGAGAATTACTCCCTCCTCATCATGGGAGCAGCGATGGCGGTGAAGATGGCGGTGGAGACGGCGGTGGAGATGACTCCGGGGGCAATTCCCCGCTCCGGCAGGGTGCCGAAACAGAGACTCCTGTCCCCCAGATCTTGGCTTCGTGATGGCGGCGGCTCTGGAAGGTTTCGCGTACCGTGGCTTCTTCCGTAAGGGTTTTCGACGCATGGGCTTTATATAGGCGAAAGGGCAGCCTCGGAGGGGGCCTGGGGCCACCACACCATAGGCTGGCGCGGCCGTGGCCCAGTGCCGCGCCACCCTATCATCCGGGGCCCACGGGGCCCTCCTCCGCGCGGTTCTCGGGTGTTCTGGATGCTTCCGGGCAAAATAGGAACCTGGGCGTTGATTTCGTCCAATTCCGAGAATATTTCGTTACTAGGATTTCTGAAACCAAAAACAGCAGAAAACAGGAACTGGCACTTCGGCATCTTGTTAATAGGTTAGTTCCGGAAAATGCACGAATATGACATAAAGTGTGCATAAAACATGTAGATATCATCAATAATATGGCATGGAACATAAGAAATTATCGATACGTTGGAGACGTATCAGACATGCTTGAGGTTAGATCCTTGCTTTTTATTTTTTGGGGCCAATCGCAGGGATCGGCCTTGCCACGTATGTCCATAGACCCGGAACTTGTTACTCTGTCAGGCCGGTGGATAAGACCAGCCTCACCCCATTTTTAGAAGCTTCGATGCGCTCACAGCCGTCCAGATTGATTCCAGAGAGCGGCTCTTGGTCGTTTGCTTCCCAAATGTTCATGGCAGCTAAAGAGATTTCGATCGAATCATCTGCATGAACAACCTCCACTTCATCTCCATCCCATTGTATGATGCACTGATGCATTGTGGATGGAATGCAACAGTTAGCGTGGATCCAATCCCTTCCAAGCAGGACAGCGTAAGTGCTCTTGCTGTCGACGATGAAGAATGATGTAGGGATGGTCTTTCGGCCGACAGTTAAGTGCACGTTCAGAACACCCTTGGCTTCTGATGCTTGGCCGTTGAAATCACTTAGCGTGACGTTGGTTTTGATTAGATCTTCATTGGAACGTCCCAAGCGTCGTAACATGGAGTACGGCATTATGTTGACTGCTGCTCCCGTGTCAACCAGCATCTTGCTGATAGGCTGCCCATTGATATAACCTTTCAGGTATAGGGCTTTCAGATGCCTGTAGCTCCTGTCTCGTGGATTCTCAAAGATAACTGGCCGCGGGCCGCAATCAAACTGTGCCACTGACACTTCCTCGTCTCTTGGAGCACAAAACTCTGACGGGAGAACGAACACCATGTTTGTATCAGTCGATGCCTCTGCATCGGCTTTTGTCTGCTTGCGTCGCCACACTTTCTTCTGTGGCCGTGCCTTTGTCTCCAATGTTTGCTGAATTTTCACGGCCAGATCGGGCCGTGCTTTCCTCAACGTGTACAGGTATTGCGCCTCGGCTTCCTCGAAGTTTCGTAGCCGCTGCACTCTGCGCTTTTGGGAGTGGCTGAGTCCATCAGGGCACCACCTTGGCCGGTGATACCTATCTTCTTCCTCTGACTCCTCGAAGTCTTCTTCTTGAGATGACTCAGCTCGTTTTTTCTGAGGCGGGAGAGGTCCGAGACGTTCGAACACTGAAACTTCAGTAGCTTCCTTCCTCTTCCGTCTACATTCTGGGCAGTTCTCGATTGTTGGCAATCGGCTCATTCCTGAGTCCCAGCAGTTGTCTGAAGAAGGGACAGTTCCAATGCCTATCCATGTCCTCTTGCTCCCTTGATCTCCCTCTAGCGTGACGCTCATACCCTTCGTATCGACGGTATTTCCTGTCGTATGCATCAGACCGACGATATCTATCATCATCTACGTTGTGGCGCCGACGTCGGTCGTACTGCTGCTCATATTTGTTGAGGAGGTGCGCGGAAAGAGGTCGTTGATACCGCACGCTTCTCACCTCTTCCTCAGTCAAGTACCGTCTGTCATCATGCTGGGGCCGGTCGCGTGGATCGGCCTCCTCTTTATCTTTGCCACGGGAGTGACTGCTCTCTGGCTTATCCTTGTTGTGGCGATCTGCAAGTCCTGCCATGTTGATCCCAAAAGAAAAATCGGGCTCGCGTCGTATGCAGTGACTGAGATCTACCATGTTGACGTCCGGGAACGGCTGCGTGTCAACTCTCATGGCAAACTGACCGAAGAGTAATCGGCCTTGTTCTATCGCCATTTGAATCTGTCCGCGCAAGACTTTGCAGTCATTGGTGGCATGGGTGAACGTGTGATGCCATTTGCAGTATGGCCTGCCGTTCATCTCTTGTACCGTGGGGATTTTGTGGCCTTCGGGTAACTTCAGCTGTTTCTCCTTCAGCAGCAAATCAAAAATTTGCTCCGTTTTGCTCAAATCAAAGTCAAACCCTTTTGCAGGCCCCGGTTGTTTCACCCATTTGCAGGACACGGGTTTTGACCTCGAGTCCATTCAGCTACAGCGACTTCCTGATCTTCTGCAGAATCTTGATCTTCATCCATCTCGATCAGGGCGACGCGCTTGAACTTGTCCTGATACAATTCTGGGTGGCGCTGTTCATACGATGTCAACTTCTGAACCATATGCGCCAGTGAATTGTTGTCAGCTTGGAATGTCACATCTTTGAGCGGCGCTGACAGGCCTACTATCGCCAGCTCGACTGCTTCCT
Organism: Lolium rigidum; assembly: GCF_022539505.1. Taxonomy (NCBI): domain Eukaryota; kingdom Viridiplantae; phylum Streptophyta; class Magnoliopsida; order Poales; family Poaceae; genus Lolium; species Lolium rigidum. The sequence continues at coordinate 9,169,004 of NC_061508.1, read as the reverse complement.
TCTCAGATAAGCGAACCGAATAACATCGGTTCCTGACGGTCCTGAATCGCTGGATGTACTCAGACACCGTCTCTCCTCGCCTCTGCCGAACCTGTGTTAGATCGGCAAGTCCAGCTTCAGTGGCTTCTGTATGGTACTGTATGTGGAATTGTTCCTCCAGCTGCTTCCACGTCCGAACCGAATCTGGTGGCAACGAGGTGTACCATCCAAAGGCCGGACCCGTGAGAGATTGTGAGAAGAACCTCACACGCAGCTCGTCTGAAGCTGAGACCATGCCCAACTGTGCCAAATATCGGCTCACGTGCTCAATTGAGCTGGTTCCTTCTGATCCACTGAATTTTGTGAAGTCAGGGAGCCGATACTTAGGCGGTAGTGGGATTAGGTCATACTCGTTGGGATACGGCTTGGAGTAGCCGATCATTCTCTTCTTCGGCAGGATGCCGAACTGATCTCTCATGATGGCGGTGATCTCATCCACCGTAGGAGCTGCAGAAGTTGAGCGTTCATGACTTATTCCGGTGGCATATCTAGCTAGCCACGCCTGTTTCTCAGCATCTGCTCCAGAACTGCTTCCTGCTCCAGCAACTATTCCTGTTCCGGCGATCCTTCCTGCCGTGGTAGTCCCTCCTGCTGGAACCCGGCTCATCCAGTTGTTACAGTCCGGCATGTATGTGCACACATACCCATGTGGAATCTCCTTGGGCGGCTCATACAGGAATTGGTAATCGCCAGGATCACCTCCAACCTTGTAGACAACGTACGCCGGCGAACCTTGTTGCTGTGGAGCTGCCATAGCGTACGGCAGTGGTGGCCTGGTGTAGAACGGTATCTCTCCTTGATGAGTTCCTAGTGCAGGTCCTGAAGGAGAATACTGATGCTTCATGATTTCTTCCACCACATTAAGCGCGACACGCTCCAAAGTGTTCACCAGGCTCTCAGAGTGCCGATGAAGAGAGTGAGCAACGGCATAGTTGATTTCTTGTCGCAGGGCTCTGGTACGTTCATCCGAAGGGAGAGATAGATCTAGTCCCTCCAACGCGCCTTCGGGTTGGAACCCTTTGAACTTGATCCCGTGCGAACGGGTATTCTCGAAAGAGCCGATGAGATCGGCTTCGAAGATGGCCTTGAGCTCATTGTATTTCTTCTTATGCTCAGCAGGCAGATCCTCGTACTTGATCGGTTCTTCCGCCATCTCCGATGTAGATGTCGACGTGGTTGCTGCGGAAGATTGTACTGATTGTCCCACCGGGCGTGCCAGAATGTGTTGCCTGCCAAAACCCACCGGCGAGCAGTGGTTAAGCAACACGAAGAGCCGGGAGGCTTCCAAAGCTGCAGGGGGCCCTGTGTTGGAGATATGCCCAAGAGGCAATGATAAAGTGGTTATTATAATATCTTTTTGTTTATGATAAATGTTTATATACCATGCTATAATTGTATTAACCGAAACATTGATACATGTGTGTTATGTAAACAACAAGGAGTCCCTAGTAAGCCTCTTGTATAACTAGCTTGTTGATTAATAGATGATCATGGTTTCGTGATCATGAACATTGGATGTTATTAATAACAAGGTTATGTCATTAGTTGAATGATATAATGTACACACACCCAAATGAGCGTAGCATAAGATCAAGTCATTAAGTTCATTTGCTATAAGCTTTCAATACATAGTTGTCTTAATCCTTCGACCATGAGATCATGTAAATCACTTACACCGAAAGGGTACTTTGATTACATCAAACGTCATTGCGTAAATGGGTGACAATAAAGGTGGGATTAAGTATTTGGAAAGTGTGAGTTGAGGCATATGGATCAACGATGGGATTTGTCCATCCCGATGACGGATAGATATACTCCGGGCCCTCTCGGTGGAATGTCATCTGATTAGCTTGCAAGCATATGAATAGTTCATAAGAGATCACATACCACGGTACGAGTAAAGAGTACTTGTCGGTAACGAGGTTGAACAAGGTATGGAGATACCGATGATCAAACCTAAAACAAGTAAAATATCGCGAGACAAAGGGAATCGGCATCGTATGTAAATGGTTCAATCGATCACTAAGTCATCGTTGAATATGTGGGAGCCATTATGGATCTCCAGATCCCGCTATTGGTTATTGCTTGGAGAGGAGTCTCGACCATGTCTGCATAGTTCACGAACCGTAGGGTGACGCGCTTAAGGTTCGATGTCGCATAAGTAGATTCGGAATATGAGATGGAGACCGAATATTGTTCGGAGTCTCGGATGGGATCCAAGACATCACGAGGAGAACCGGAATTGTTCTGGAAGAATTCTGCTGTTTTGTATTTCAAGAAAAGTTGTTCTGGAAACATTCTCGGAATTGGACGAAATAAAAACAGAGGTTCTTATTTTTCTGTCATGTAAACAGAGTCCAAAGGGGAGAAGGAGAAAAGCCAGGGGTGGGCCAAACAACAGGCCAGCGCGCCCCCCCCCCAGGCCGCGCCAGGGTGTTGTCTGGGCCCACCAGGCGCCGACACTAGATGGGTTTTGTGAAACCCTAACCCTAGTTCCCGACTATAAATAGTGGGATAGTTTTGCCGGCCATTGCTGCTCCGTACGAAACCCTAAAGTGCCACCTCTCCTCCCTCCCAGTTTCTCCTGCTCCGGCTTAGGCGAAGCCCTGCAGGAATTCTTCTCCACCACCACCACCACGCCGTCGTGCTGCTGGGATTCCGTGGAGATCTACTACACCTCCGCTGCCCACTGGAACAGGGAGAGGAAGGAGCTTCATCGACACCGTACGCGCGACCGAGTACGGAAGTGCTGCCGGATTGCAGCACCGGGGACGATCGTCTACACCAACAACGAGATTAATCTCGTAGGCTTTGGAATCTTCGAGGGTTAGTCTCATCTCCATCTCGTTGCTTAGATCTAGTAGATTGGATCTTGGGTGTTCCATAGATTAGATCTGTTGGTTTTATTCGCTTTGCGGTAGGAAAATTTTTGTTTTCTATGCAACGAACCCCATCACCCTGGTCCCTCGACGTCGTCCCGCAAAATGTTCCGGCACACGTCCTAGCGGTTGCAAGGGCGTGCCACCTGACCTATACCTGGCCAGGAAGGTGTGGATTGCTTCGATTAGTTCCCTGCATGGCAGACACGTAAACATTAAATACGAGCCCTATCGGCTCTTAGGTTGCCCTGTGGATCGGCTCCAAGAGCCGATCGCCCCATGGCCTACGTCGGGATAACGATGACATGGGGCTCCTGCTTGATCAAAACAAAGTTAATCTAATCTACGACATTTTAGGGTTTTCACCGCATGATCGGAACATCCTGCGCGTAGTTGAGCCTAATAGACATGAAAGATAATGGAAAACTAACCCTAAAAGAGGCCTAAAAACCAACGTTAAGTTAATTCCCGGAACATCCCTCTTAGGATTAACAAACCAAACCTTACGTGCTACCGGATCGTTCAACCCGTTTGCAAGGCCTAACCATACGAGATATTAAACCAATCCTTGAAGAATCAAGGAGCAACTATAACAGATTGGATCTACTAAATAACGAACAAGCAAGGTGCTGCCCTTACACCTAGGTAGGTGTAAGGGCAGCTAGATATCATGGGGCAGCATAGCCAAGCAAGCATATATAAGAAAAGGCATCCATGCAAGCCCCAAAACACCTATGATAAATAGTGCTACTCGCCATCAACAACGCTTCAGACACGAGCAACACAAGGTAGAACGAATAAACGTACGCTGCCTAGATCGCTAGATGCGATCTAGGCAGCATGATGCTTACCCGGGAGAAACCCTCAAAAGAAGGGGTGGCGATGCGCCTGATTTGTGTTTGTTGTGAACGTGATTGTCCTCCTTTTCGATAACCCTAGATACATATTTATAGTCCAAGGGACTTTCTAATTCGGGCGTGCACCTAACCGTGCACGGGTTAAACTCTATCTTTTAATTCTAAACTAGATGCGATCTACTATATTATAGATACACGGGCAGTTAAGCCCAAACTCTTCGTGCAAGGCCGCTTCAAAGACGCTCCACGCGTATATCCTTCAAGCCCATCTTCACTTACGGCCCATCTCCTGATTTGGCCAAAATCCGGCGATAACAGAAGGCGGGCGCAGCGGCGACATGCAGAGCGACCGACATTGAAGGCGGGATAGGTGCAGTGTCCCATGTACAATTAGATTTGGCTAAAGTCGAATTTTAGATATGATTTGTGGGAGGTATATGTTCACCATGACTATGAAAGAGGTGAGGTAAACTAAAATTTTGCCATTCCATTTCACCATTTTGGTCCGTTCCTCGTTTATGTTCGAGCCGAACACATGCACATACCATTCCATGATATACGTGCATGCACATTCATCCTTGTGGACGTCCTCGGCGAGCCGGCGCGCACCTCACTAGTAGGAAGGCTCATTAGTGGCTCATGGGCAGTGCGCCACAGAATTCTCGCCACAAAAATAAGCATTCTATGACGCACCTGCCAATGCGCCACGTAATTCTTATTTTTGTGACGCACCGACGGTGGTGCGCTACAGATTTAAAAAAAAATCAAAAAAATGGCGGCCAGATCTAGATCTAGATCTGGGGCCGCCAATTTTTTTAAAAAAATTCGCTGGAAGGTTGCCGGAGGTGGGTGGTTGGGTGGGTTGGGTGGGTGGGTGGGTCGGCGGGGTGGGTGGAGGAGGAAGCCGGCCGGAGGAGGTGCTGGTGGAGTAGGAGGAGGTGGTGGTGGTGGGGGTGGTGGAGGTGGTGGTGGTGGAGGAGGAGGTGGTGGTGGAGGAGGAGGAGGAGGTGGTCGCCGAAGGAGGAGGAGAAGGTGGTGGAGGAGGAGGTGGTGGTGGTGGAGGAGGAGGTGGTCGCCGGAGGAGGAGGTCGCCGGGGGAGGTTGGAGGAGGTGGTCACCGGAGTAGGAGGAGGAGGAGGCCGCCCGGAGGAGGTGGTGGTGGTGGAGGAGTGGAGGAGGAGAAGTGGAGGAGGAGAAATTTGCATCCAAGGAGGAGCAGTGGAGGAGAAGTGGAGGAGGGCGGCAGAAAATTCAAATTTTGGAGCTTAATTTTGTGGCGCATGGGCACTTGGTGTTGGTGCGCCATAGAATTATTTTTCCGATTTTTTATTTTGCAGCAAAAAATATTTATTTTGCCGTAACTTTTTACTCTTTCCAAATTTGGGGATTCTAAAAATTGTCCAACCGGGCAAGCCCAGGTGAATTCCAATGTAGAATTTTCTCCCGGTCATTTTGATATACTGTGCGTTTTTTTCGAGTTCGTATGCAACTAGAAATCCAGTTTGATGATTTTGCAACGAAATTTTGCAAAAAAAAAGTCGAAATTCATGTTTGTTAATTTTCAGTGGTACTAGATGACATAATACATAGGCACCTTGAAGGATTTTATTTTTTGAAATTTCTATCTATTTCTTTTATATTTTACGAAGGTAAAAAAAGCGATCCACGAGGGAGGGGTGGAGCTTATTTCTATGGCGCATGGGTCAGATGCGCCACAGAAAGGCCACAGGCCACATTCTGTGGCGCATGTGTTTGTGGTGCGCCACAGATTCTATGGCGCACCGGGGCTAGTGCGCCATAGAATGCTCTAATTCTGTGGCGCACGGGGTCCTGTGGGCCACAGAAGTAGCGAAACCAATCGTTGGGGCTGGCCGGGTGTAGGCCCCACCATATTTCTGGGGCACATACCTGCCAGGTGCGCCACAAAAATAAGCTAGTGCGCCTCCTGGCAGGATCATCGCGGGGCGATGCCTCGGAGGAGCATGCAGGCGACAACATCGAGGAGGTTGGGAATCAGGATTCAGGGGGTTCGGTCCTTGGAAGCGGGCGGCCTCATCTGATGATGTTGCACGCTGCTCGGTGCCCGCTCGGTGCTAGTCGCCGCCCGCTGGTCGTCACGATCGCTCAGCGGTGGTCACCGCCTTTGATCGCCCGCCAATCTACGCCCATCGCTCTTCACCAACAGTGTGAAAGAGGGGTTAAGGATGGATAGGTGGGGGAGACCGAGAGGGAGAAGCACACAAGTTCTTAGCGACGGTAGTGATCCGTGGTCGCGGGTGCAATCCCTAGAGGCAGTTTTGTTTCCCTTTCCACTCCGTGGGTGGATTAGCAAGGTGGTGGGTCGTGGAATTTTCCTCTGCTACTAATTGCTAAGAGCATCTCCAGCCGTCTCCCCGACGAGGCCCCCAGGACGCCTTTTTGTCATCTGGATGGACAAAAACGGCCCAGCCACGCCCCCGGTTCTCCGTTTTCGTCTGGATTAGGCCTTTCATCCGTCCGGAGAGCCCAGGCCATCCCCGGCCCCCCGGAGAGCGCTCGGGGACTCCGGACAAAACAAAACCGCGGGAAACGTCGAGCGGGCTCGCGTTGTCGGCGACACAACCGGTAGTTCCCTCCATTAGTTTCGTTTTGCCTCCAAATTGCGCCGCATAGAAGCATTTTCCCCGCCGAAATTCGGAGCTACCGCCATTCTCCCCCCACAGTTGTAGCTCCTCCTCTTCCCTTCCACCACCATGCCGCCGAAGAAGCTCATCGTCGATGGCGCGCCGAAGGCGAGGAAGCCGCGGGCGCCTAAACAGAGGCCGCCGGGAATGTCTAACGTGGAGTGGGCGGCGGATCAGGAACGGCGGCAACACGAAACTCGCGCCCGGGCGGAGAGGGAGAAGAAGTGCAACGCGAAGAGGGTGGTGGCAGCGGCAGACGAACAGGCGAGGCTGATCTCCATCAACTTCGGCCGCCCGCACATCGCCTAATTCCCCGGGTCATGGCCACGGCCATGTACCATGACACCTACGCCGCCGGCAGCATGGCCGGGTTTACGCCGTCGCCGACGGCATACAACGGCGCGATGTACGAGGGCATCTCGCCTGCCCTGAGGCGTGGGCCGCTTCCCTTCTCCAACCCCAGGATGCCGCTGCCAAATGAGCCTGTGATGCACGAGATGATCACGTCGGGCTTCAACCCCAACCTCGACCAGGGCGATCACCACGCTAATGAGAACGACGGTACCCAATACGTCGACGAAGAAGATGAGGAAGCGCCCGAAGCCCTGGAGGCGCCGTCCAAGGGGAAGTAGAAGAGAAGGAAGAAGAACTCGCCGCCAGCCGAGCCGCGGATCAAATGGACGGGCAAAGAAGTGGAGTGCCTCGCCGAAGCTTGGATGACGGTGTCTATGAACGGCATCACCGGCGCGAATCGGAGCTACGACACGTACTGGCAGCGGGTCAAGGTGGCGTTCGACGAGCGCAAAATCGTCGATCCATACTTCAACAAGACGGTGATGGAACGCGGCGAGAAGGCAATGGGCACCCATTGGGGGATCGTTGATACGTCTCCAACGTATCGATAATTTCTTATGTTCCATGCTACTTTATTGATGATACCTACATGTTTTATGCACATTATATGTTATATTTATGCATTTTCTGGAACTAACCTATTAACAAGATGCCGAAGAGCCGATTCTTCGTTTTCTGCTATTTTTGGTTTCAGAAATCCTAGTAAGGAAATATTCTCGGAATTGGACGAAACTTTCGCCCAGGGTCCTATTTTTGCACGAAGCTTCCAGAAGACCGAAGAGTCAACGAAGTGGGGCCACGAGGCAGCCAGGGGACAGGGCGGCGCGGCCCAAGCCCTGGCCGCGCGGCCCTACCCCCTGGGCACCTCGTGTGGCCCCCTGACCTACCCTTCCGCCTACTTAAAGCCTCCGTCGCGAAACCCCCAGTACCGAGAGCCACGATACGGAAAACCTTCCAGAGACGCCGCCGCCGCGAATCCCATCTCGGGGGATTCGGGAGATCGCCTCCGGCACCCTGCCGGAGAGGGGATTCATCTCCCGGAGGACTCTTCATCGCCATGATCGCCTCCGGAGTGATGAGTGAGTAGTTCACCCCTGGACCATGGGTCCATAGCAGTAGCTAGATGGTCGTCTTCTCCTTGTTGTGCTTCATTGTTGGATCTTGTGAGCTGCCTAACATGATCAAGATCATCTATCCGTAATACTATATGTTGTGTTTGTCGGGATCCGATGGATAGAGAGTACTATGATTATGGTGATTATCAATCTGTTGTTTATGTGTTGTTTATGATCTTGCATGCTCTCCGTTATTAGTAGAGGCTCGGCCAAGTTTTTGCTCTTAACTCCAAGAGGGAGTATTTATGCTCGATAGTGGGTTCATGCCTTCATTGACACCGGGATCGTGACGAGTAGGTTCTAAGGTTGTGATGTGCTTGTTGCCACTAGGGATAAAACATTGATGCTATGTCTAAGGATGTAGTTGTTGATTACATTACGCACCATACTTAATGCAATTGTCTCGTTGCTTAGCAACTTAATACTGAATGGGGTTCGGACGATAACCTGAAGGTGGACTTTTTAGGCATAGATGCAGTTGGATGGCGGTCTATGTACTTTGTCGTAATGCCCAATTAAATCTCACTATATTTATCATATCATGTATATGCATTGTTATGCCTTTTTCTATTTGTCAATTGCCCGACTGTAATTTGTTCACCCAACATGCTTTTATCTTATGGGAGAGACACCTCTAGTGAACTGTGGACCCCGGTCCTATTCTTTACATAGCATACAATCTACTGCAATTGTTTTTACTGTTTTCTTGCAAACAATCATCTTCCACTCGATACGCTTAATCCTTTGTTACAGCAAGCCGGTGAGATTGACAACCTCACTGTTTCGTTGGGACAAAGTACTTGGGTTGTGTTGTGCAGGTTCCGCGTTGGCGCCGGAATCCCTGGTGTTGCGCCGCATCACATTTCGCGACCATCAACCTTCAACGTGCTTCTTGGCTCCTACTGGTTCGATTAAACCTTGGTTTCTTTCTGAGGGAAAACTTGCTACTGTGCGCATCATACCTTCCTCTTGGGGTTCCCAACGAATGTGTGAGTTACACGCCATCAAGCTCTTTTTCTGGCGCCGTTGCCGGGGAGATCAAGACACGCTGCAAGGGGAGTCTCCATTTCTCAATCTCTTTACTTTGTTTTTGTCTTGCTTTATTTTATTTACTACTTTGTTTGCTGCACTAAATCAAAACACAAAAAAAATTAGTTGCTAGTTTTACTTTATTTATTGTCTTGCTCTCTATATCAAAAACACACAAAAATTAGTTACTTGCGTTTACTTTATCCAGTTTGTTTTATTTACTATTGCTAAAATGAATACCCCTGAAAATACTAAGTTGTGTGACTTCACAAATGCAAATAATAATGATTTCCTATGCACACCTATTGCTCCACCTGCTACTACAGCAGAATTCTTTGAAATTAAACCCGCTTTACTGAACTTGGTTATGAGAGATCAATTTTCTGGTGTTAGTTCTGATGATGCTGCTGCCCATCTCAATAATTTTGTTGAACTTTGTGAAATGCAAAAGTATAAAGATGTAGATGGTTATATTATTAAATTGAAAGTGTTTCCTTTCTCATTAAGAGGAAGAGCTAAGATTGGTTGCTATCTTTGCCTAAGAATAGTATTGATTCATGGACTAAATGCAAGGATGCTTTTATTGGTGGATATTATCCTCTCGCTAAAATTATATCTTTGAGAAGTAACATAATGAATTTTAAGCAATTAGATACTGAACATGTTGCTCAAGCATGGGAGAGAATGAAAACTTTGGTAAAGAATTGCCCAACCCATGGACTGACTACTTGGATGATCATCCAAACCTTCTATGCAGGACTAAATTTTTCTTCGCGGAATTTATTGGATTCAGCTGCTGGAGGTACCTTTATGTCCATCACTTTGGGGGCGGCTACAAAACTTCTTGATGATATGATGATAAATTACTCCGAATGGCACACGGAAAGAGCTCCACAAGGTAAGAAGGTAAATTCCGTTGAAGAAACCTCTTCCTTGAGTGATAAGATTGATGTGATTATGTCTATGCTTGTGAATGGTAGATCTAATGTTGATCCAAATAATGTTCCTTTAGCTTCATTGGTTGCTCAAGAAGAAAATGTTGATGTGAATTTCATTAAAAACAATAATTTCAACAACAATGCTTATAGGAACAACTCGGTAATAACTATAGGCCATATCCTTCTGCTAATGGTAATGGTTATGGTAATTCTTATGGAAATTCTTACAACAATAATAGGAGTGTACCCTCTGGTCTTGAAGTTATGCTTAAAGAATTTATTAGTACACAAACTGCTTTTAACAAATCTGTTGAGGAAAAGCTTGATAAAATTGATACTATTGCTTCTAGAGTTGATAGACTTGCCTCCGATGTTAATCTTTTAAAATTGAAAGTTATGCCTATGTTATCACCAGAATTTGACCAAGTCAGAGGTGGGCCGCGATCGAGATGGACGCGAAGAGTATACATGGAAGGAAATGTGTGAATCGGCCTTGTTTACCAAGTTGGGCTAAACTGCCCATGTATCTGTAACATATTAGGTCGCATCTTAGTTTAGAAGTTAGAGTTTTACCCGTGCACGGGTTGGTGCACGCCCGCATTAGAAAGTCCCCTGGACTATAAATATGTATCTAGGGTTTATGGAATAAACAACAACCAACGTTCAACCACAAACAAATCTCGGCGCATCGCCAACTCCTTCGTCTCGAGGGTTTCTACCGGTAAGCACCATGCTGCCTAGATCGCATCTCGCGATCTAGGCAGCACAAGCCTCGCCTCGTTGTTCATGCGTTGCTCGTACTGAAGCCTTTTTGATGGCGAGCAACGTAGTTATCGTAGACGCGTTAGGGTTAGCATTGTTCTTAGCATCATATGCTTGCGTAGTGCAACCCTTGCGCGTCTAGCCGTCCTTGTGCCTCATCATGGGTGCGAGGCGGCACCCCGCTTGGTCTTTGTTTAGTAGATCCGATCCGTTATGGTCGATCCTTGATTCATCAAGGATTAGTTTAACATCCGCAATAGTTAGGCCTTACAAAGGGTTGGAGGATCCGGTGGCGTGTAGGGTGTAGTCTCGCTGGCCCTAGACAGGACGTTCCGAGAATCAACTTCGTGTTGGTTTTTAGGCCTTGTTTAGGATTGGCTTACGATCACCGTGCGCGAGCGCTAGGCCCAATCGTGAGTAGGATGATCCGATTATGCGGTGAAAACCCTACATCGTCGTAGATCTCATATGCTTTATCTTGATCAAGCAGGACCACCATATATTCGGCCACCTTGGACGAATCATGGGTGAATCGGCTCCCTGAGCCGATTCACGAGACAACTTCGAGAGCCGATCGAGGCTCGTATTTAACGTGTACGTGTGTGCCCCGCAGGAAACTAAGCGAGGCATCATCCACACCTTCCCGACCAGGTATAGGTCGGGTGGCACGCCCTTGCGACCCAGCATCGGCGCGCGACCAGGAGGCTTTGCGGGCCGTCGCTCTGAGGGACTGGGGCCAGCCGCAGCCCTAGTCGTTCCCGGCTCTACCGTGTTGGCCAGTCGCTGCCCGCCGGTGGGTTTCTGACGCCAACACATTCTGGCACGCCCGGTGGGACCTTCTTCAACGACAATCTTCAACGACAACCCTCTCGCTATCCACATCAGAGATGGCGAAAGACACCATACCGTCTTCATCAGAAGCGGCAGAAGAAACTCCGGTCACGTACGGGGATCTCACTGGCGAGCTCAAGAAGAAGTACGACGAGATCAAGTCTGCCCTCGAAGCCGACCTAATCGGCTCTTTCCACGAGACCCGTTCCCATGGCATCGGATGGAAGGGGTTCACACCTGAGGCGCGCTTGATGGAGTGGACCTGTCCACCCCGTCCGAAGAACGCACCAGGTCGCTGCGTCAGGAGATCAACTTCATGGTGGCTCATTCGCTGCACCGCCACTCTGAGAGCCTGGTGAACACGTTGGAGCGCGTCGCTTTTCGCGTGATCCAGGAAATCATGAGCCATCAGTACTCTCCGTCAGGACCAGCTCTCGGGACGCATCGAGGAGAGTTGCCACTCCAGTCCCGTCCTCCGCTGCCACATGCGTTGGCAGCACCAGCTGAAGTGCCGGCTACACCGGCATTCGTCGTCTACAAGATTGGTGGTGACCCCAGTGACTACCAGTTCCTACAGGACGCGCCCAAGGAGATCCCGCACGGATACGCATGTGCATACGTGCCAGATTGCAGCACCTGGGCACCCTCGAACCAGGTTGCTGTAGCAGGGACTTCTGGGGCAACAGGAGGAACGTCGGAGGCAGACCCTGAGAAGCAAACGTGGCTAGCTAAATACGCCACCCCGACAAAACTCCCGAGCCCAGCTCCTGCAGTTGGCTCAGAACCGGAAAAACAAGCATGGCTGGTTAAGTACGCCACTCCGACGAACCTTCGTGGTTCGGCACCTGCAGCCATCACCGCGGATCAGATTTGTACGATCCTTAAAGATCAGTTCGGCATGATGCCGAAAAGAAAGGCGATCGGCTATACCAAGCCGTACCCCAACGAGTACGAATTGATCCCGCTACCACCCAAATATCGGCTCCCGGACTTCACAAAGTTCAGCGGATCCGATGGTTCCAGCTCCATCGAGCATGTGAGCCGATATTTGGCGCAGCTGGGCATGATCTCAGCATCAGACGAGCTGCGCGTGAGGTACTTCTCACAGTCCCTCACAGGATCGGCTTTCGGTTGGTACACTTCGTTGCCACCGAACTCAGTCCAGTCTTGGAAGCAGCTCGGAAGAGCGGTTCCATGAGCAATATCACTCGAGAGGCTTCCGAGGCTGGCATTGCCGATCTAGCACAAGTACGACGAAGCGCGGGGAAACGAGTGTCGGAATACATCCAGCGCTTCAGGACCATTAGGAACCGATGCTATTCGGTTCACGTAAGCGAAAAAGAATCAGTCGAGTTGGCGGTGGTGGGTCTATCATCATCGATCAAGGACGTGGCCTCCCAAGCAGACTACCCTTCGTTAGCACACATGGTGCGAAGGCTGTCGGCGTATGAACAGCGCCACCCGGATGTCTATCGGGACAAATTCAAACGCGTGGTTACCATGGTGGACGCAGGCGAAGATGAAGGCGCTACGGGAGAACAAGAGGTTGCGGTGGCTGAGTGGACTCGAGCGGCAGGCCCAGTAACCTGCAAATGGGTGAAGCCACCAGGGCCTCCAAGAGGGTTCGACTTCGACGTGACTAAAACGGAGCAGATTTTCGATCTATTACTCACGGAGAAGCACATAAAGGTACCCGAAGGCCACAAAATTCCTACGGTGCAGGAGCTGAACGGAAAGCCAGACCGCAAATGGCATAACACGTACTCCCATACCACCAACGACCGCAGGGTGTGGCGTGAACAGATCCGGAGGGCGATCGAAAATGGGCGACTAATTTTTAACCAATACGCCATGAAGGTCGACACACACCCCTTCCCCGCCGTCAACATGGTGGAGTTCGCCCACCTCAGAGGGTGCCAGCCTGATTTCTCAGCCAACATCAGTATGGTAGAGCTTGGACACCACTCTGAGAAGGACGGGGATGAGGACAGCTGCTCTCAGAGCAAGGACACTGAGGGGGCCGCTCCACGCGATCGGCTCCGTCAAGATGGCAAGCGCTACGTCACAGAGGGGGAAGTGAAGAACATAAGATACCAACGACCCCTCTCTGATCACCTCCTCAACAAGTATGTGAGTCAGTACGACCAACGCCGGCAGCACGGCGGCGACGATGAGAGAGACCGTCTAGCTGGAGGAGCCAGAAGATATCGTCGGCACGATCACAACGAGGAGGAGCACGAGCACCTTGCCACGGAAAAGCCAGGGGAGCAAGATGACAACGCCAGGCACTGGGACTGCCCCTTCTTCAGATATTGCTGGGATTCGGGAATGAGCCGATTGCCAACAATCGGCAACCGCCCGTAATGCAACCGGAAGAAGAAGGAGGCAGCCAACGTGTCCGTATTCGAGCGTTTAGGGCCTCTCCCACCACAGAGCAAACGCGCCGAGTCCCCTCGCCGGGCAGATCTCGAGGATTCAGAAGACGAGGGACAAGAAGACAGGTACCACCGTCCAAGGTGGTGCCCTGACGGACTCAGCCATTCTCAAAAGCGCAGGGTCCAGCGATTGCGCGGCTTGGAGGAAGCCGAAAGGTTATACTTGCATACGCTAAGGAAGGCACGACCTGATCTGGCTGCAAAAGTTCGGCGAACCCTGGATGAGGAGGGGCTACCGCAAAGAAAAGAGTGGCGCCCCAAGCAAAAGAGAGCCGATGATGACACATCGGCTGGCACAAACATGGTGTTCATTCGTCCGGCGGGGTGTGGTGCTCCACGATTACACAGTGCACCCGACATGGATAACAGCAAGCACACCAACATGCTAAAGTCAGAGATTGGGCTGGTTTTATCCGCCAACATGGACGAGTAGCAAGACTACGTCAATAAGCAACATGGCGAGGCCGATCCTTGCGATCGGCCCTCCGAAACTGATGAAGGGATATTACAAAACCTTCACCGAGCAAGCAACATGGAGGCCGATTCCAGCAATCGGCCAAAATTATCCTCACCATCCATTCTGCCTGGGCTCAACGTTTGACCCAACAGGGACTGCCTGAAGAGCCGATACCATCAATTCTCTTGACAGAATCGGCTCGGGGGGGCACCTAGGTGGATAAAACATGAGGATACAAGATGGTACTGTCAAATATGGGGGCCGACACACAAATCGGCCTAACAAAAAGAAAAAAATTCAAAATTTTTTGAGCACAGCCGATGCAGCAGACATCGACTTAAGGATATGAAAGCCGATGCAGGGCCATCGACTCGAGAGGAATAACTGTTACAATCAGAGGGTCAGTGGAGCACGAAGGGAGATTTTAATGGAAAAGCTCCTCAATGGAGTAATTTAAGGGCTCGGATCCTCTCTTCAAGAAAAATGCCAAGAGCAGCCTGGACGTGCAGGTCAGGTCAAGGATGGATTGCATTAGATCCGCCAAAGGAAAGGAGCCGATCTGACCAGCAGGGCGCTAAGAGCGGATTGAAGAAGCTCGGGGGGCAGCTCACCTTGAAGGCTCTCTGCTCGGGGAAGCCGATTTATGTGCAAATCGGCTAGCTCTGCATGATCAAGCCCAGGCACATTCAGCTAATTTGCGCATCCTCGTCTCTGTGTTACCTTGGCCGAGACTCGGGGGGCAACAGGCCTGGTAGATGCTCTATTGAGGGGCCGATTGGGGTACCATCGGCTAATCTTTCGTCGCAACCTTCTTCGCAAGATGACGAGCGCTCGAGAAAATCGTCAGTTAAAGGATGGAAGGGTAAATGTTGAAGGACCGATGCGTTGCTATCGGCTCGTTACGCATTGGCAAAAGGGACGAATCGGCAAAATCAGATTGGGGAAAGTTCTTCATTGAGAAATTTCTTACATAGAAGAGCTGATTGCCCTCAAAAGGGGATGCATTACCCCGCCTAATTCTACGGATCCTACGCTACGGGCCCTATCTATGGACCGTTGCTGCCCTCGTCATCGCCGTCATCGCCGCTGTCGGCGCTGCTCCCGGCCGGCTCGTCATCGCTGCTCCAGCGGCCACCGGCGGGGCCTCCATTGTCCTCGTCTTCCTCGTCGTCGTCGTCGTCGCTGTCGAAGTCACTCAGGTGCCCCGGCCAGGGGCAATGGCGCTTGGCCGGCGGCTCGTCGGGGGAGCTGTCGTCGTCGTCATCCTCCTCTTCGTCCCCCTTCACCTCCTCGGAGGTGGCCCCATCCCAGGGGAAGCGATCATCATCGCTTTCTTTCACTGCTTCCTTGACGGCGAGGAAGCGGAGATCGCTCTCCCCATCAGTCAGAGACTTGTCGTCCTCTGACCAGATGGAGAAATCATGATCTGACTCCTCCCCGACCGCAATGGCACGGCGGATGTTGGCCGCATGGACCTCCGCCGGGTTGTACTCCGGCGTCGGCTCGCGAGACGAGGAGGACTGGGTGGAAAGATCCGATGAGGCAGAGGAGGAAGAAGACATGGTGGCGCAGGAGGGTTTTTTTGGAGTGCTAATGCGAAGAAGATGCGGAGGAGAACTGTTTGTGGCAGTTAAATAAAAGAGGACATAGTGGAAATTCAATGCCACAGCAGTTTCCGAGGAGGTGGTGCCAAAACTGTCAAATCGTGCGGAGAAGTTGAGAAGGCAAGTTATCATGATGAAGGACTCTGCGACGGTTCTGCTCTGCCACGACATGACCCGACGGAAGGAAGCATAATGATTTTGGAAATGTCATTTCCAAAACCAGGGGGGCATGTGTTATCACCAGAATTTGACCAAGTCAGAGGTGGGCCGCGATCGAGATGGACGCGAAGAGTATACATGGAAGGAAATGTGTGAATCGGCCTTGTTTACCAAGTTGGGCTAAACTGCCCATGTATCTGTAACATATTAGGTCGCATCTTAGTTTAGAAGTTAGAGTTTTACCCGTGCACGGGTTGGTGCACGCCCGCATTAGAAAGTCCCCTGGACTATAAATATGTATCTAGGGTTTATGGAATAAACAACAACCAACGTTCAACCACAAACAAATCTCGGCGCATCGCCAACTCCTTCGTCTCGAGGGTTTCTACCGGTAAGCACCATGCTGCCTAGATCGCATCTCGCGATCTAGGCAGCACAAGCCTGCCTCGTTGTTCATGCGTTGCTCGTACTGAAGCCTTTTTGATGGCGAGCAACGTAGTTATCGTAGACGCGTTAGGGTTAGCATTGTTCTTAGCATCATATGCTTGCGTAGTGCAACCCTTGCGCGTCTAGCCGTCCTTGTGCCTCATCATGGGTGCAGGGGCGGCACCCCGCTTGGTCTTTGTTTAGTAGATCTGATCCGTTATGGTCGATCCTTGATTCATCAAGGATTAGTTTAACATCCGCAATAGTTAGGCCTTACAAAGGGTTGGAGGATCCGGTGGCGTGTAGGGTGTAGTCTGCTGGCCCTAGACAGGACGTTCCGAGAATCAACTTCGTGTTGGTTTTTAGGCCTTGTTTAGGATTGGCTTACGATCACCGTGCGCGAGCGCTAGGCCCAATCGTGAGTAGGATGATCCGATTATGCGGTGAAAACCCTACATCGTCGTAGATCTCATATGCTTTATCTTGATCAAGCAGGACCACCATATATTCGGCCACCTTGGACGAATCATGGGTGAATCGGCTCCCTGAGCCGATTCACAGGACAACCTGAGAGCCGATCGAGGCTCGTATTTAACGTGTACGTGTGTGCCCTGCAGGAAACTAAGCGAGGCATCATCCACACCTTCCTGACCAGGTATAGGTCAGGTGGCACGCCCTTGCG
Organism: Lolium rigidum; assembly: GCF_022539505.1. Taxonomy (NCBI): domain Eukaryota; kingdom Viridiplantae; phylum Streptophyta; class Magnoliopsida; order Poales; family Poaceae; genus Lolium; species Lolium rigidum. Next base: position 9,151,774 of record NC_061508.1, on the reverse strand, counting down.
ACCCAGCATCGGCGCGCGACCAGGAGGCTTTGCGGGCCGTCGCTCTGAGGGACTGGGGCCAGCCGCAGCCCTAGTCGTTCCCGGCTCTACCGTGTTGGCCAGTCGCTGCCCGCCGGTGGGTTTCTGACGCCAACAGCCTAATAATGATATTGATAATAAGATTACTGCTACAGCAAATGCCATCCAAGTTAGAATTAATGAGAATATAAGATTAATGGCTGAACTGCGTGCTAGGTGGGATAGAGAAGAAAATGAAAAACTAGCTAAAGAGAATAATGTAGCTAAAGTTTGGACTATTACCACCACTAGTAATGCTAATTCTTCACATGTTGCTGCACCTCCTACTATCAATGGTAAAATAATTGGTGTTGGCAATGTTTCTACTTCTAGTGCAAAGCGTACAAAACTGCACTGAAATTGCTAAAACTGCTGAAACCGCTTGTGATAAAACTGCTGAAATTTTTTCCAACCTTGGGAACAATGATCCCATTGCTGTAGCTCATAATGATTTAGATTTTGATGATTGCCACATCTCTGAAGTTATAAAGTTCTTACAAAAACTTGCTAAAAGTCCTAATGCTAGTGCTATAAATTTAGCCTTTACAAAACATATTACAAATGCTCTCATAAAAGCTAGAGAAGAGAAACTAAAACTTGAAACTTCTATTCCTAGAAAGTTAGAAGATGGTTGGGAGCCCATCATTAAAATGAAATTCAATGACTTTAAATGTAATGCTCTATGTGATCTTGGTGCAAGTATTTCTGTTATGCCTAAAAAGATTTATGATATGCTTGACTTGCCACCATTGAAGAATTGTTATTTGGATGTTAATCTTGCCGATAATGTTAAAAAGAAACCTTTGGGGAGGATTGATAATGTGCACATTATGGTTAACAATAACCTTGTCCCCGTTGATTTTGTTGTCTTGGATATCGAATGCAATGCATCTTGTCCTATTGTATTGGGAAGACCTTTTCTTCGAACTGTTGGTGCTGTTATTGATATGAGGGAAGGTAATATTAAATATCAATTTCCTCTCAAGAAAGGTATGGAACACTTCCCTAGAAAAAGAATGAAGTTGCCTTTTGATTCTATTATTAGAACAAGTTATGATGTTGATGCTTCTACTCTTGATGTTACTTGATTTGCACTTTCGCGCCTAGCTGAAAGGCGTTAAAGAAAAGCGCTTATGGGAGACAACCCATGTTTTTACTACAGCAAATTTTTGTTTTGTTGAGTCTTGGAAGTTGTTTACTACTGTAGCAACCTCTCCTTATCATGTTTTTGTGCCAAGTAAAGTTTCTATGTTATAGTTGATGTTATATTTGGGATCGCTGCGCAGAAACAGCATTGCTGTCTGTCACGAATCTGGGCACAGGCCTCTGTAGAAAATTCGAAAAAATCTGCCAATTTACGAGCGTGATCCTCAGATATGTACGCAACTTTCATTAGTTTTGAGTTTTTCCATTTGAGAAAGTCTGGTGCCAGCTTTAAATTCGTCTTTACGGTCTGTTCTGTTTTTGACAGATTCTGCCTTTTATTTCGCATTGCCTCTTTTGCTATGTTGGATTTATTTCTTTGATCCATTAATGTCCAGTAGCATTATGCAATGTCCAGAGGTGAAAATAATGATTGTGCCACCTCTGAACATGTGAATTATTAATTATGCACTAACCCTCTAATGAGTTTGCTTGAAGTTTGGTGTGAAGGAAGTTTTCAAGGGTCAAGAGAGGAGAATGATATACTATGATCAAGTGGAGTGAAAGCTCTAAGCTTGGGGATGCCCCCGTGGTTCACCCCTGCATATTCTAAGAAGACTCAAGCGTCTAAGCTTGGGGATGCCCAAGGCATCCCCTTCTTCATCGACAACATCATCAGGTTCCTCCCCTGAAACTATATTTTTATTCAATCACATCTTGTGTTCTTTACTTGGAGCGTCGGTTTGTTTTTGTTTTTGTTTTTGTTTGAATAAAATGGATCCTAGAATTCACTTTGTGGGAGAGAGACACGCTCCACTGTTGCATATGGACACATGTGTCCTTAGGCTTTACTCATAATGTTCAAGGCGAAGTTTCCTCTTCGTTAAATTGTTATATGGTTGGAATTGGAAAATGCTACATGTAGTAATTCTAAAATGTCTTGGATAATGTGATACTTGGCAATTGTTGTGCTCATGATTAAGCTCTTGCATCATATGCTTTGCACCCATTAATGAAGAAATACATAGAGCTTGCTAAAATTTGATTTGCATATTTGGTCTCTCTAAGGTCTAGATAATATCTAGTATTGAGTTTTGAACAACAAGGAAGACGGTGTAGAGTCTTATAATGTTTACAATATGTCTTTTATGTGAGTTTTGCTGCACTTGTTCATCCTTGAGTTTGCTTCAAATAACCTTGCTAGCCTAAACCTTGTATCGAGAGGGAATACTTCTCATGCATCCAAAATCCTTGAGCCAACTACTATGCCATTTGTGTCCACCATACCTACCTACTACATGGTATTTCTCTGCCATTCCAAAGTAAATTGCTTGAGTGCTACCTTTAAACAATTCAAAATGCTCATCAATTTGTGTCAATGTTTTATAGCTCATGAGGAAGTATGTGGTGTTTATCTTTCAATCTTGTTGGGCAACTTTCACCAATGGACTAGTGGCTTCATCCGCTTATCCAATAATTTTGCAAAAAGAGCTGGCAATGGGATTCACAGTCCCAAATTAATTAACAAAAATAGACACTCCTCCATGGTATGTGATTGTTGGACGGCACCCGAAGGATTCGGTTAGCCATGGCTTGAGAAAGAAAAGGTGGGGAGGAGTGTCATCTAAATAAAACTAAAATAAAAAGGCACTCCTTCATGGTATGAGATTGTTGGCAGGCACCCGAGGATTCGGTTAGCCATGGTTTGTGAAAGAAAGGTTGGAAGGAGTGCCACCCAAAAATAAAATAAAATGGGAGCCGCTCTTTGAAGGTTTGTCTGGCAAGGGGGTTAGAGTACCCGCTACCATTCGTTGACAACAACAAACACCTCTCAAAATTTTACTTTTATGCTCTCTTCATGTTTTCAAAATAAAAGCTCTAGCACAAATACAGCAATCGATGCTTTCCTCTTTGAAGGACCATTCTTTTACTTTTATTGTTGAGTCAGTTTACCTATCTCCTTCCACCTTAAGAAGCAAACACTTGTGTGAACGGTGCATTGATTCCTACATACTTGCATATTGCACCTGTTATATTACTTTATGTTGACAATATCCATGAGATATACATGTTATAAGTTGAAAGCAACTGCTGAAACTTAATCTTCCTTTGTGTTGCTTCAACACCTTTACTTTGATTTATTGCTTTATGAGTTAACTCTTATGCAAGACTTATTGATGCTTGTCTTGAAGTACTATTCATGAAAAGTCTTTGCTATATGATTCACTTGTTTACTCATGTCATTACCTTTGTTTTGATCGCTGCATTCATTACATATGTTTACAAATAGTATGATCAAGATTATGATGGCATGTCACTTCGGAAATTATCTTTGTTATCGTTTTACTCGCTCGGGACGAGCGGAACTAAGCTTGGGGATGCTGATACGTCTCCAACGTATCGATAATTTCTTATGTTCCATGCTACTTTATTGATGATACCTACATGTTTTATGCACATTATATGTCATATTTATGCATTTTCGGGAACTAACCTATTAACAAGATGCCGAAGAGCCAGTTGCTGTTTTCTGCTGTTTTTGGTTTCAAAAATCCTAGTAAGGAAATATTCTCGGAATTGGACGAAACTTTCGCCCAGGGTCCTATTTTTGCACGAAGCTTCCAGAAGACCGAAGATTCAACGAAGTGGGGCCACGAGGCAGCCAGGGGACGGGCGGCGCGGCCCAAGCCCCGGCCGCGCGGCCCTACCCCCTGGGCACCTCGTGTGGCCCCCGACCTACCCTTCCGCCTACTTAAAGCCTCCGTCGCGAAACCCCCGGCACCGAGAGCCACGATACGGAAAACCTTCCGGAGACGCCGCCGCCGCGAATCCCATCTCGGGGATTCAGGAGATCGCCTCCGGCACCCTGCCGGAGAGGGGATTCATCTCCCGGAGGACTCTTCATCGCCATGATCGCCTCCGGAGTGATGAGTGAGTAGTTCACCCCTGGACCATGGGTCCATAGCAGTAGCTAGATGGTCGTCTTCTCCTTGTTGTGCTTAATTGTTGGATCTTGTGAGCTGCCTAACATGATCAAGATCATCTATCTGTAATACTATATGTTGTGTTTGTCGGGATCCGATGGATAGAGAGTACTATGATTATGGTGATTATCAATCTGTTGTTTATGTGTTGTTTATGATCTTGCATGCTCTCCGTTATTAGTAGAGGCTCTGGCCAAGTTTTTGCTCTTAACTCCAAGAGGGAGTATTTATGCTCGATAGTGGGTTCATGCCTTCATTGACACCTGGGATCGTGAAAGTAGGTTCTAAGGTTGTGATGTGCTGTTGCCACTAGGGATAAAACATTGATGCTATGTCTAAGGATGTAGTTGTTGATTACATTACGCACCATACTTAATGCAATTGTATCGTTGCTTAGCAACTTAATACCGAATGGGGTTCGGACGATAACTCGAAGGTGGACTTTTTAGGCATAGATGCGGTTGGATGGCGGTCTATGTACTTTGTCGTAATGCCCAATTAAATCTCACTATATTTATCATATCATGTATATGCATTGTTATGCCTTTTTCTATTTGTCAATTGCCCGACTGTAATTTGTTCACCCAACATGCTTTTATCTTATGGGAGAGACACCTCTAGTGAACTGTGGACCCCGGTCCTATTCTTTACATAGCATACAATCTACTGCAATTGTTTTTACTGTTTTCTTGCAAACAATCATCTTCCACTCGATACGCTTAATCCTTTGTTACAGCAAGCCGGTGAGATTGACAACCTCACTGTTTCGTTGGGACAAAGTACTTGGGTTGTGTTGTGCAGGTTCCGCGTTGGCGCTGGAATCCCTGGTGTTGCGCCGCATCACATTTCGCGACCATCAACCTTCAACGTGCTTCTTGGCTCCTACTGGTTCGATTAAACCTTGGTTTCTTTCTGAGGGAAAACTTGCTACTGTGCGCATCATACCTTCCTCTTGGGGTTCCCAACGAACGTGTGAGTTACACGCCATCAATCGTCCAGGCGGCATGCAGCAAGTGGCACAGCGTACAGGAGGAGCTCGACAAGCGACCTGTGAGCGGCGAGGACTTTGAAGCAATGGTATACTCACTCCGTGACTCCTCCGTCGATCCTACATCGCCCGATGTTTAATCTTGAATCGCCGGCCTGTTTTTGCAGCATCGGCGGGCGCTCGACATGTACGCGGACGACAACGACGGCCAGATGTTCAAGTACCTCAACGTATCCGCCCGCATCTCGGAGTGCGACAAGTGGAAGGCGGTGCACAAGAATCTCGCCAACAACAAGGGCGAGAAGTACAACCCCGACGATCCTGCCCCTGCCACGGCGGCGGGCCGCCCCGAGCAAGGCCAGAAGAAACTGAAAGAGCTGAAGAAGGCCGGCCATCCAGCCGACAGGTTGCAGGCGTCCTTCGACAAGTGCTGGGACGACGCGAGGGCGCACGCCGCCGGGAGGGACGACAAGCACGACGTACGGTGGAAGGCGATGCTCGCCAACCAGGGCGTCCGGATTGCCTTGCTCAAGGAAACAACGGCGGCGAAGAAGAGGAACACCGACCTGGCGTTCCTGATCGGCGGCAACGACGCCAACATGGACGAGGAGACGAGGGCTTGGTACAACGCCCATCGCCAAGACATCCTCCAGCAACCGTCGGCTTTGTCCTCCGCTTCGATGTCTACTCCCGTCGCTTCGACAAGTGCAGACGCCGATGCTTCGCCTGACGATGCCACGCCAGACGCCGATGCATCGCCCGATGCCGCGCCAGACGCCGTTGCTCAGGACGGAACCGCCGATGAGCCTGTAGTCGTCTAGTTTTGATCGCCGGAATCTGGCTGATCCGATCGCCGGACATTGGCAATTTTTTTGTGTAGCGGGAAGACAATATTTTGAATCTACCGCCGCTAATGGGCGAAAGCTGGGGGTGCGGCTGGGAAAATGTTGCCCCCCACGCCATTTTTACATCCAATCCGGCGTTTGTTAAATCCGATTTCCGCACGGGGGTCGGCTGGGATGCTCTAAGTACACCCATAGCATCAAATTAGATCAATTCACTCGTTAGAGATCTAATTAAGTGAGATAATCGGATGGTACTAATACGACTGGATACACTTGACGGGGTGGCTTTAGGAAAATTCAAGTTTGCTCTTTTTTAAGTAGTATAGAAGTACTAGTAAATTTGCCCGTGCGTTGCACCGGGTAAACAAACCACGCAAATGCACCAGCATATCATCCGTGATGACACTTTTTCTTGGTGACACCATCGACTAAGGTGCTCTTATTTTCTCCTACTCATGACCAACATAATTAATCGAATCAAAAATAGCAATGCAAAAAATTAGATTTCACATTGACTACTTTGTTCCGTACACTACATTTTTGTATGATCTTCTCGTCACAATTTGTTTGTTTATATCTCCGCTCTTGACAATATCATCCGCAATTTTAGCTCCTCTTGCTACATTGCCACACATATTTAAGAACACCGTGTAGAACAACACAGTGTACATATTGTAGTCTATAGTGTGGCAGGGAACTGTATTTAAAACATTGAATTCAATATATGTAGTATGAGAAAATAAATTAGAGATTCAGGAAATCATAATACCTGAAGCGAAGGGGTAACATGAAAGATCACAATGTCCAGAATTTTTACGTCCTTGAACAAGTATGACACCTACAGATCACATTATCAAAAAAAGAACCAGAACCAAAGTAGCAAAAATTGCGAAGTAAATCATCAGACAATCCCTATGTCTGCATGGCTAATCCATGTAACTATGAAGACAAAGGAAATTGTCAATTGATCTACCACCATTAGTTTAATTTTCTAAAATAATAAGATGGACATATACTGAAGCGTGAGAACATTGAACGCTAATAATCGCTGAATCTAGATTCTGCCGCTTGTCCAGTGACATAGCGAGTTCATCTCACTTTATCAACCTAATCTGCATGACACATGCAAGAGGTACTTCATTCCAACGCGCATTCAGTAATCTCAGAGCAGGGCAACACCGTGAGCAGCTGGATGATGGTCTGCTCCTTTTCATTACTTTCACCACCTATCCTGGCACCATGCTGCCTTCGATGGATTTGATCTTATCTGAATAAGATGCACTGGCGCCTTGCCGTTGACCTTCTCGAGCAGTTTGCAGATCCTTCACCCTGGACGTGCCCACTCAGACGAAGTGCTCGACGAACTCCGACGCGGCGCAGGAAAAGAACGGCTCCCCAGCGCGGTGTACTTGTCAGTTTTCGACATCCTCTTGCAGCTCGAGATGGCCTGGTTGGCGCGGGTCGGCAACATCCTGTAAACTGACTCCAGTCTTTGGCAGCTCCTGAAACTTGCTCTTCGAGCGTCCGCCGTCCTTGAAGAAGCGCCACAAGAACTCGCTATAGCTCCACAGGCCGCCACCTAGATGTCAACGCGTGCAGAGTATCAGTATGACGCCCCAACAGCTGACGTACAAAATTTTCGTGGACCCTGGCCTGCCGGAATCAGCTCAGTCTTCCAGCGCCTCCTCCGGTCCTGTCTCATGCTAGAGATGGACCTCCCGAGATCGTCATGCAGCACCGCTGAGACGTAAGCGCGCGGCGATCGGCGCCAGGCCAAAGCCGGGCTGTCGCGACTTCTTGCACGGCTCGGCCATCATGATCCTGGAATCAAATTCGTGCATAGATTGTTTGTCCCGGCTGGGTGCTGCTGGCCCTTGTTTATGTCATCAGATCGATTGAGATTGGGTAAGAATACGATACAACGCCGGTTTCTTTTCTAGGATACGATGGTTAGCTAGCTGTTTGAGGATTCTCGAGCGGGTTTCTGCCTGACTCTATGGGTCAGCGCTCTTTGTGGGGTTGATTCTGCCCACGCAGCCGTATACGAGTTTTACACGGTTCCAGGCTTCTTGCGGGGCAAATTGATATATACACGATTCTTAAACCATCGACGGACGAAACCATGTTAGCACTGATAGTACGGACGAAACGACGGAAACAGTTCTTGCTTTATTATTAGGTATAGGTATATAGATAGATATAGATTTCGAACGGACATCTCAAGAAAGAGTGCTGAGCGTCCCCCGGGGGAACAAATCGCCCGATCCCCCGGGTCGCCAGCCGTTCGATCGGGTCAACAAAGCGGACTCCTTCGTTCGATCAACTACATGCACGGGAGACATTTTCTTCCACCTCCACCACGTGGGTGGACCCCGCCATCCACATGCCCGGTAGGAAACAGAAAAAATCCACTCATCGTCTCCGCGAGGGCATTGAACGCTTGATGCCGCAACTAGTAAATTGAAAAGAAGTCCGACGAGACTGCAGCCGCTCGCGGTAGCGCCACCGCTCCGCTCGCAGTACCATCGCCGCCGCCAATAGTAGCACCGCTGCCGCTTGTAGCACCTCCGTCAATGGATAGTAACACGTCCTCTTGCCGCTCTTACCATTGCTGTTGTCGCCGTAGCATCTCTGCCCATGGCTCGCTGCACCGCCGCCGCTTGCCCCCTTGCAGCAAGTCTGGACGCCCTTTGTAGCAAGTTCGAACACCTTTTGTAGCGACGCCGGCCGTCGGTAGAAACCGCCTGCGCTGATTGCAGCAACACCCCTGAGCTCCTTGTAGCAAGCCGTGGCCGCCAACCTCCTCCGCCAGTGGGAGCGACGCCGACAGCCGCCTTGCAGCAAGGCCGCCGGCCCTTTGTAGCAGGACCGGCCGCCGCTGGCAGCAAGAACCTCCGCCGACAACCCCTTGTAGCAAGGCCGGCGGCCTCCAGTAGCAACTGCGGCGACGACCGGATGTAGCAACATCGGCGGCGCGATGTAGCAACGGTGGCGCCTGCACGTAGCAACGGCGGCGGTCGCATGTAGCATCGGCGATGACCCATAGCACCTCCGGTGTTGGCCCTTTGCAGCAACCCGCCTTGCAGCTGGCGTGGGCAGCTCGCGGGCACGCCTTGCCGCGGCGGCGGCCTGCTTGTAGTAGCCCCCACATCTTTGCGGCAGCAGAGGAGAAGGAGCTCGAGCTCGGAGGAACAGGCTGCCTCTGTCGGGGGAGGTGTTCCCGTGTAGTGGAGGGATGGAGGGTGTCCCCGGCGAGGGTGGCGGCGGATCGAAGCCAACAGTGGCCGGAGCAGCAGCTGGGCATTAACGGATTTGGATGAGATGGCTTGGGCGGCGGCGGCGCGTGGCTTGTGACGGCGCCGCTTGGCTTGTGCGGCGGCGGTGGGCGGCGGCGGAGAGAGCGGCGTGGATGAGGACACACCGGGTGTGGAGGTGAGCGGTGCAAGGAAGAAGCCATGCTGTGCGATTTGGGGAGAAGTTGCTTCCGTTGTGAGATTTGGGTAGAAGGAGGTGAGGGAGAGATAAGGTGCAGACTGGAGGCCCACTGGACACGCATCGAGCGCTCGAGGCGGAGGATGCGAGCAACGCGTTCCTCCGGGGGAACGCCAGCGTTTTCCGAATAATATTTCGAACGTATCCATCCAATAGAATGTAGAAACTTTTTTTTTCTGAGAGAGGAAACGCATAAACAGTAGAGCAAAGGAACGAAACACGAACTTAGGCCTTTGCTGCGGCGGTAGCCTCTGGTAACGGACCGAATCGAAGTTTTGGCCCATATGGGTTCTCAGATTGAGAAACCCCAATTACCCGTGGCCTGCCGCGACCGACCCCACCGCGCAGACAACAAAGTTTTGCCGGAAACCGCCGGCGCCGCCCCCCGTGCCGCCGGGAGTCTCGCCCGCTCCTTCCGTCGAGCCGCCCCCGGTCCATCCATGGCGACGAAGCAGCCGCCGCCGTCCGCCTCTACATCCGGGGCCGCGGTGTCCATGAAGGACTACCTCAAGCGGTACCAGTCGGGCCCCGCCGCCGCCGACCAGAAGAAGGCCAAGAAGAAGAAGAAGACCAAGCCCAGCGCCCCCGCCGGGGCCGGGGTGCTCATCGTCGACGAGGACCCCGTCTGGCAGAAGCCCGTGCAGATCGAGGACGACGAGCCCGCGTCGTCAGGTATGAGTCCCCCAAACCCTAGTCCTACTTTTCTCTACCCACATAGGCGAGGGTTCCATCGGATTCGCCGTGAGTTTTGATTGGGATTGGGCGCGTGTGTTGTTGCAGGGGACGAGAAGCCCCAGGTGAATGAAGACATCGAGGTCAAGCGGATGCGCCGCATGGAGGAAATCCGCGCCAAGCGGCCCTACAACTCCATCGCCAACGATGGCAGTGGCTGGGTCACTGTGGACGCTGACTCGCCCCGCCGCCGCAGGAACGACACTCCGTCACCGGAGAGGGGCGCCGGCGCTGGCGCGGGGAGGAAGGATCTCTCGCCCCCACGCCAACGGCAGCGGCGCGACACGCCCTCGCCCAAGCATGGAAGTGCTGCGGGGGCTGACATTTCGCCGCCGAGGCAGAGGCAACGGCGGCGTGACACACCCTCGCCAGAGGCAGAGGGAGGCGATCTGTCGCCCCCACGGAAGAGCAGGCAGCAAGGGGATCAGTCTCCTCCAAGGAGACGTGCTCGCCATGACTCCGAGGAGCCCCAGGATCTCTCACCGCCACGGAGGCGCACGAGGCATGACTCAGAGGAGCCTCGAGACCTCTCTCCACCTCGACGACGGACACGGCATGACTCAGTGGACCGCAAAGACCTCTCTCCACCCCGGCGCCAGCCACGTCAGGGTACGAAGGAGCCCGAGGACATCTCTCCACCACGGAGGCGGAAGGGCCAGGATTCGACGCAGCTGGCCGATCTGTCACCCCCGAGAAAGCGAAAAATGGGACAAGGCCTGGTGGATGGGGACATTTCACCACCAAGGAAGGGTCAGAAATTTGCATCTGATGATCTGTCTCCACCTCGCAAGGGGAGAGACCTTTCTCCTCCAAGGAAGGGTAGAAAGGAAGGAGCTCCAAAAGAGGCAAGGAGAGCTGGGTTGATGTCAGCAGAGGAAGTTAAAGAGGACATCAGAAAGATTAAGGAGGATGAGAAGCTTAAGTGAGTCATACTTCATACTTCACGTCTTGGAATATATATATGCTTTCCCCTTTTGCTAAGAGTGTAATGTTACTTGTTTTTCAGGTTTGCAGCTCAGGATCCTTCCTTCACTGGTAAAGGGGCAAAGGCAGTATTCCGAGATAAGGAAGGTATCACTATTTTTATGCATATCATGTTTTGGTTTTTTGGTGGCAGTTACGTATGTAGACATTCCAAGTTTCTGTGCTAACATTGCTTTTGTGTCGTTTCACAGGAAAACGGATAAATCAAGAAGACATACAGAAGGCAAAGGGAGACGAGAAGCCAAAGGTATATATATGATAATTTTTCTAGATTTTTGGCAGTCATCATCCATTTTATCTGGTTAATTTTACTTTAGCGCATGATAATTCGAATGTTATTTCTAGCAGCCCAAAATCCTGACTGTCACTTTGGGAGATTAGTATGGCAAAATTGCACTACCTCTGTCTATAAAAAGATGTCGAAAGTTTGTCTAAATTTGGAATTATCTAGACACTTTTTAGTGTATAGATACATCTAAATTTTGGACAAACCTTCGACACCCTTTTATGGACGGAGTAGAAAAAGCATATGCAAAGAACTTCTGTTTCTCCTAATTTTCGTAGTGTCTGATGTATAATTTCTAGTAAGGATGAACATTTACTAACTTATTTGAAGGAAAAAAGTTACCCTGGGACTGTCAGAATAGAGGACGCACAATGTGCAGAGTGCCTGGAACACCCATCCTTTGTATATAAACAAACAAGGCGCTAAATATCATAGGATAACACTTGACCAGCAAACAGAAAAGCTATAGGATTTGAACAGATACCCCAGTACTAACAAGAAATATTATAGTAAAAGGCACAAAGCTTATTAATTTCGACTTATCCTCTCATATGCATAACCAAGAGCTGGTTTCTTTGTAGATCAAGTTCCCATGTTCCCTGTGATCTTTCTATTCACGGTGTGAGCAATTGTTCCATAGAAATCCAAATACGACATCTGCTGGAGATGAGAGAAATCAGATTAGTGCTGGTGAAACCGACTCAGTTATTAATGATTTCACGTAGTATGGAACAAAGTGCAGCAACTGATGAAATAATTATCCAAAATACATTTCCCCCTTTTCCTCACTTACCTGAACTCAGTTCAACATAGGATCTCAATCTTTGATGTCGCTATTTATAGCTGTTATTTAGTAACTGATGTTCTTCCTGTTGGCAGGAAAAGCATATAGAATGGGGTAAAGGGTTGGTGCAGAAGCGAGCAGCAGAGGCTAGAGTTCAGGATCTTGAAGATGAGAAGAGCAAACCATTTGCGCGAACAAGGTACGTTTTCTTATTGAACTTGCACGAAATGGGTACTTGGCACATAATCTTTGTTGACTGGATTGGAGAATTTGTGTAATAGCCAATGCTGTGCTTGCTTTGATCAGTGCAATCTTCATCTTTGGTGTTCTTATTGACTGCTAATTTTGTCCAATTAAACGTGAAGTTTTCACTTGTCTTTCAAGTAATTCAAAGTTGAGCCTGTTTGCTTGTAGGGATGATCCTGAGCTTGACAGTATGCTAAAAAACAGACTCCGGTGGGGTGATCCTATGGCTCATCTTGTTAAGGTAACTGCAGCTTTTTATTTGGAGTGTTTACTTGAAACTATTGAAGCTATTTCTTTTGGTTAAGGAATGATATGTGTGTTAATGCATTGCAGCGCAAAGAGGACTTTCTTCTTGATGACTTGGGAGATGATGAAAAGATGAAAGAATCTGGCTTTATAGTTCCTCAAAATGTACCTACTCACAGCTGGCTGAAACGTGGCGTAGATCCTCCTCTGAACCGTTATGGAATAAAACCTGGTCGTCATTGGGATGGAGTGGATCGCAGCAATGGTACGTGCCTTCCTTATTCATTCAGTTTTCTTTTCCTTCTGTAATTCAACCACGTGCCTCTTGGTTATGAACTTATGATGACTCATACTCCCACTGTCTCATAATATATGATGTTATCACAACAAATATATGAGTTAATTGGTTGTATGGTTGTAGTGACATCTTATTTCATGGGACAGAGGTTGTAAGTTATATACTCCCTCCGTTCTGAAATACTCTGCATTCTAGGCCTAAATTTTGTTCTGAAATACTCTACATTCTAACTTTTAGTCAACAAGAATACGGAAAACGAAGTGTTCCTCCTTTATCTATTGGATGTCACTATTTCTAATGTAGCTTGGATTGGATGTTTGCCAATTTAAATAGTACTAATAAACGCACTACTAATTTGTCTGATTTTTCCTAGAATGTAGACTAAAAGAGAACGGAGGGAGTAGTTCTCTAGAAACCCCAGCAGAATATTTAATTTTCAACCAACATATGTTTCTCTGCATGAATTGTTCAACATAGTTCTGGTTATAAAAGGGAACTGTATGTTGTGTGTCAAAGAAGGTAGGGAAAGGGATGGAAAGTCAGACATGTTTGCGTGCATTTTCTTTGTTGATCAGAATCCCCATTTTCACTATACTAACTTGTCTGGTACTTCGTATGAATTCACATAGTTCATCATGTGGTGTGTATATTGAACATTTGTACTTGTGCAATTTTCTGGCCATCACTAGTTGGTCCAGGTTTCAGAGTTTATCCTGCATTGTGCCATTCAAATGACTGCATGTTATGTTGTCGTTCAATCTGTCACTTAATTCATTCCCACGTGTTTCCAGGATACGAGAAGGATATGTATAAGCTGAAGAACGACAAACAAGCAATGGAGCAAGAGGCCTATCTCTGGTCTGTCGCCGATATGTGAGCGCCGCTGCCGCTGTTCCAAGAACATGTATGCCTGATCTGATACATCAGTACTACGTGAGGATCAGTTTTTGAGGTTCTGCAATGTACCCGCAAGGAAGCAAGGCCCTTTGAATGTTTTTTCTTCAAACATATGATGAGATGGGTTCGTTCTCCGGTGGGATCTTCGGTTGTGGCGGAGGCGAGCGAGAGGCGAAGTTTGTGTTGTGTGCTTCCCTAGTATGTTCAGTTAGGATCTTGCGTGTGTGTATCGCGTTGTATTCTGTTTGCTTATAAACATGCAGTGTTTCCCAAAATATATGATGAGATGATCATGGGGAATGAATGATTTGCTCGAGTAGCCCCCCATGGCTTTGCTCTGAAGAAGCTCAGGGGAGCAACAGTTTTGTTACGTATTTATTGGATTTCTGCTACATGACACAGTTTACATACATTTTGTAAGATGCAAGCGGATATATTACATATATGTTAAAAGATTTGATTTCGGCACAAAGAAGAGATTTAGTGGCATTCTTGTATGACGTTACTATAGTATTTTCCTAAAACATGACTTTTATTATAGTAGCAACAGAACGAAAAAACCAGAATATGAATGTTCATGGTTCTTGAGCGGTCGTAAGAAATGGGTGAATCTCTGCAAACTATAGTTGCACAATTCTGTCTGAACCGAATGATTGCCAACACTGCTTTGAAATGGAATTCTCAACTGGAGCAAGCAAAGGGGAAAAATTCAACACAGCAGTAGTGTGAGGAATTTTACTCTCGGTCAGATAAAACCTGAAGCTACGAACTTAACCCCCAGACTGACTTTTACTCCAAGCCAGGAACAGGAACATGTCCATGTCCTCGCGGCGGCGGCTGCTGTCGCTCCTGCGCAGCGCCCGCCTCGCCCCGGCAGGTCGCCTCGCCGCCGCGCCGTCCTCCAGGAGCTTCAGCCTGCTCCCCGCCGCGGCCGCCTCCACCTCAGGCTCAGGTGAGCGCTTCCCCATGCCTGTATCCCCCGCCCCCCCTCGCATGATCCCCAATTCCCCACGCCTGCGGTGGTTTCGAGAGTTCGGTTCAGCAGCGAGGCGCGGGCTTGGCCTGCTGGATTGCGCGAAGCGCTCTGTGTTTAATTATTACTAAGTGGATGTAGCGAGAGATTGCGATGCTGTTGTTGCCTTCGATTGTTTCGATGAGAGGTGAGGATCACCGCGACCTAGCCGTAGATTAGGGCGTGGGGGTCGAATGTGCGGTGCTACATTACAGCCTGCGTGTAGATTGGGTCTCCCACTGTAACGGAATATGCAGCATTAATTCATCCATGCTACTTAGCAGATTTGATGGTAAATCTGTTATTAATATGAATTGAGTTCTAATTCCAAATCTGTCCTGCTGCTGTTGTTTTTATTGCAACTAAGAGTGGTGGTGGTGGTACTGCTGGTCATGATCATCTTAACGAAATGCTTGATTTTCTATTCCCTCAGGTTCCAGTGATGGCAGCTTCAGTAGTAAGGGTTCAAAGTACGGCGCTATACTGATTGGGCAAGCAGGTACCATCTCTGCATATGTGCCCTCCCCTTTTCATGCATTGCATGCAGCTTGGCTGTTGGTTAATATTGTAGAATATTTTGGTACTACAAGGTAGATGTAGGGCTAAGAGCATCTAAAATAGTACTACCTCTGTTTTTGTTTAATTGACGCCAGATATACGTACATGCTATACTAGCTAGCTAGGCTTGACTCCGTGTCGATTATATCCGAACGGAGGGAGTACATGTCACTTGCTACTAAGGGTATGCCATATGCCAACTCAGCATTTGGGTGAGGTGGAAAACAAAAGTTGAGAGCAGATTAGCTAGTTACTAGATTGAGGAACAATCTAATTGATACCACACTAGCGTGTAAAGGATTCTTAGTCTTTCTGTGGTTGAAATTCACTTCTACTAATTGTCTAATCCCAACCAGGCTCTTGTTCTTTTTTACTTTCTGTTAATTTAAGGAAATAAATTTCATATTTGATACCATGACAACCCTAACTTTATTCTTTGTTTCAGCTGTTTTTCTTGGCCTGAGCAGCAACGCTCTATTGGCTCAGGACGATTCGGTCGCTCCAGCAGATTCAAGTGAGCAAGCTGATGCAAATGCTACTGGTCTACGCCGTATTGAAGATGGCTCAGTGATCTCAAATGAACACACGATCAAATGGAGAATGTGCACCGATAGTGCCCGAGATTATTTCCTGAAAGCAAGTACCTCATTATCCTTAGCTTCATCTGAACCACGTTTTCGCACTATCTTTGTGAGAAAAAGTTAGTACTACATTATAGTTTCCCTCTTCGTTTGAACATAATTCTCTTTTCTACATGTTTTCCCAAAAATGATGCAAAACTATACCACAATCATCTGGATGCATCGATAGCCTAGAGAGAACAACTATAGTTCTTAGTCCCCTGATGCTGACAATTTTCATATAACCTGTTTGGTCCACAGGTTTTGGGTTACCTGTTACAGCTCTTACTATGAGGGTCAGTCCTTCAGTTTCCTCATTAGACCATGTGGAACTGGAATTTAACCTATCATAAGATATGTGTTGTTTTGATGTTGATATACTGAAACTAGCTGGTAATTTGTCATGATGTTTCGGATTGCTATTGCTCGAAAGCTGTTTATGAACTTCCCATAAGTACATGATCCAAGACTTGTTTCAGTTTGGATATCATGCAACTATTGAACATTTGCATTAAGTATGAGTGTTTGCAAAACTCTCGACGGGAGAATCGAGTCTATTCCGGAAGAACTAGCCATTCTTCAATCCTAACGAAGTCATTCCGGAACAATCCAATGAACAACAACGATTACTTAGGATCAGCTTGTGAAATATGCCATGTGCATTAATTTTTTTAGGAACACCTTAATGCTGCTTGGAGCATGACTGTATTAGAGGAGGAAAGGAGGGTGTCTCTTAGTTACTCCTACAGTCCTCTACTCTTTGTTCGTCCTTTGAATTGCAGTTGTCATTATCCTATTATATCCAATTAAATTCATTTCCTAGGGAAAATTAGCTGAAGCTGAGAAGTTGTTCAAGACAGCTCTGCAAGAAGCTAAAGAAGGATTTGGACTGAGAGATCCACATGTTGCATCAGCTCTGAACAACTTGGTAAGTGTTACTATTGACTAAGAACTGAAGATTGGAGTAAACATTCTGTTTGACCGTGTTAGGTATGGGTTCCGTTTGTAGTCGCATAATAGGCATTGTTCCCTTTTCTGGTCATGCACGTCGCAGACTCAAAAAGTGTGGCAGATTCTCTTAAACCAATGCTAAAGTGATTGCAGATTTTGTTGGTCTAACCTATGCAAGTTTGCCAATAAGTGGTGAAGTTTCACAAGGTTATACATTGAACTAAACAGACCCCTACATATCCTTGTTCACTTACCTGGTAAACTTACCTGCATTTAGTATCATACCATTAAGTCCATTATATGCATATCTATGTCTATTTTGTAACAGTTAAACTGCATGTGGTACTGACAACTTAATGCTACCAATTAAATCAAATGTTCTGATAAGTCAAGTAAGAACTCTTGTTTTTTTAGTTTTTATTTTTATGCTTTACATTTTAAAATGCTTGGGAGTATCAAAAGTAGATTCTGTGCACTGTATTTTAGATTCCATACGTTAAAAATCTGCGCGTAAAGTCTAATCTGGCCTGCTATCATGTGATGCCCATTAAACCCGTAACCACTTAAGTCCTCAACCAAACAACTTAAAAAGACCCTAGTTGTTTGTATCGCGTACCAAATCCTCATATACCACTGTATTATCCCAGTACGTTAAGTTGTACGGGTTGCATTTGACACACTGGCACTCAAATGGTTTTTTTTTCTACAAATTTAAATAGGCAGACCAGGTCCTGTTAGTGGTAGGCTTCTGTAAACCGCCCCTTAATAGTTAATACTTCCTCCGTTCCATAATTCTTGTCGTGGTAATTTGAACTAAAACCATGACAAGAATTATGGAATGGAAGGGGTACTAGTCTTGCGCGAAACAACATTCCTTTTTGTTCTCTGTTCCTAATATTATCCTTAGTTTTGCAGGCGGAGTTTTATAGGTTAAGAAAAGAGTATGAGAAAGCGGAGCCATTATATATGGAAGCAGTTGAAATCCTGGAGCAATCATTTGGACCTGATGATATACGGTACTTTGTGTTTTAAACTATAGTGTGTTCTATCTCAACAGCAAAAAGCTACTCCCTCCATTCCGAATTGTAAGATATTTTGGATATGTCAATGTGGACTACAGACAGATTGAGATGAGTGAACAAACACAATGAAATGCGTCTAGACACATACGATTCAGAAAAGGCTAGAACATAATTTGGAACGGACTGATACCTGTTATGCATCCCTGCCTGGTCGTTATGTACTATTGTTGTTGAGCGGAAGAACGGCGTGCACTTCCCTCTGTGCGTGCCTGATTGATAGTATTAGTTGATGCATATGATGTCTAAATTCCCTGTGTTGGAGAACTGCCTTAACTTTTTCTATTGCAAATAAGATACTTTACATGCCTCTTGTAGGGTCGGAACAGCTTTGCGTAATCTTGGGCAGTATTATCATATTCAGCGCAGGTTTGATCAAGCTCAGTCATGTTATGAGGTACCTGCTGTTAACTCATGAATCTTTTGAAGTTCAGCTATTATGCTTATTGCAAGTGTTATGCCATAAAGTTTGACAAGCTTTTAAATGAAATGTCATGTTATACTCCCCCCCGGCCCAAAATGTAAAAGCACACTTTATTTTGCACTGTCTTTAATGCACAACTTTGACCACTAATACAACAACATAAAAGCCGTTTTCCCAAGCAAGTTGAGGTAGGTTAGATATGAAACCCAACAGAAACATAAGGAAACCAAAACAAGGAGATAGAAAAAAAAAAGGAAAAAAGCAACGAGTAAACTAAGATTCCGGCACATGGATCGCTGATTTCAATGCAGTCCTATCAGGAGCTAAATCTGTAGGTACATTCCAATCCCTCAAGTCTCTTTTTACCGCCTCCGCCCATGTCAACTTTGGTCGTCCTCTGCCCCTCCTAGTATTTTCCATGCTCTTTAGAATACCGCTATTACTAATTTTATGGACATATTATAAGTACAAATCATACTCAAAGTTGTAATTTGGTGACTAAGGGAAGTTGTAATTTTGTTCTAGGAAGAAAATGCAACAACTCGCAGTTAGTAATTTGTGAGGAATGAATGTATCAGAGCTGTGCCATGTTTTGTGGCTTACCTTTATATGTAGTTCTTGCATCCTGCTGGGAGCAATGATGGAGCCAATTTTCAGTAATCTTTCCAAAGCTGAATGACGTGCAGCATCTCATCCTAACTTTCCTAGAGCCAGGAAAATTGAAGTAGGAAATCAAAATATTTCTCAAAGAAACATAATATCGTTATAAATGATAAAAGAGTTTTTTAAAGAGACATAGCATCCTTGACACTGCAAAAGCTTTCATGTGGATACTCATTTGTGTCGGATGAAAGCATTAGCATGGTGCCATACTGCCATCTTCTATCTTGCTGTTACTGTTCAGTAATTTAAGTTTCTCTACTTGTTTGAGTTGTGCTCCTTCTAGCCATGTGCAACATCAAGACTTAAGAAAGTGCTTGTGAAATAATATCTTCCAATTGAACCGTGAAAGAAAAAAACATGTTTAGGCCTATTATAATTCTCAATATAGTTATTGCATAATTTTTCTATTGTTTATGCATGTTCTTTTAGTTTAAACTTGCTTATATTATTTTCTTTTGTCTGTTGTTCCTTTTTGCAGCGTGCTTTGAAGGTAATGAATGTTAATTCTCTGGCCTCCTTTTTCTTTGCATGTTTGACATTCGTTATCTGAATCTCATATGTGTCTTGTGTCACCTATGTCACCCATTATAATCAATATTACAACATTTGAGTAAACCGTATAATCATACGTGTCACCTATTTTATCTGGCCATGCATACATAATTGTTTGGTGTTTGACACATGGCACATAAGCATACCAAACAACAAGCCACAAGAGAAACATATTGTTTCGACAAAGCATTGGAAAATAGGGAAATATGTGCATTTATATTGATGATATGTACAAGATTTTTTTTCTACTTCACTGTAGGATGACCAATCATCTGTTGATCCTGTGTATGAATAAAAACTTTAGCTATTGTTCCATGTGAATACTGTTAATATTTCATCCAAGGGCTATTGTTGTATCCTTTTCCCTCTTGTGTACTACTCTTCTTACTTTAGCTTTATTTATTTTCTTTAATCATCAGACATTTTTGTTAGTGATACATATAAGTTACTGATCTAATTAGAAATTATATGTTCTAGCTTTTGTTCAGAAATGATCTACTTGACTGATTTTTCGGGGTAAGGTAATCTATGTTTTGTGGTTCTAGCCATCAATTTTAACTTGCCATGCAGATAGAAGGACGTGTTATGGGGCTTGGTCACCCAGATTATGCAAATACAATGTACCTTCTTGCCAAGGTACAACTATACTATTGCTGTATAAGTTACTATTCTATATCATCTCATTTTTTCACGGACATCTCTCTCGAAGGACAGGAGCAGTGTATTTCATTAAGAAGAATATAATTTCACTGTTATTTAAGTGAAAACTAGATACAACGAGCACACACCTAGCTAAAGTAGGCCGACACGCCAATAAAGTGATGGAGACTGTTCTCTGGTATGTGTATGTCTAGTTTGAGTACAAGTTCACCATACCAAATATTTGGGCGCCAATGTGTGGCTAAGGATTTGCTTGACCATGAGGCAAGCGTTGGCAATAAAGCTGAAGTAGAATTCACATGGGCTTGCTAAAAGTTTTACAACCATCTAAACAAAGACCAAATTTTTCGGTAAGGTTTGTTTTGGACACCAACCGAATACCCTATGTATTTATTTCCTAGGCTCCAAGACATACATCACACACACAGCTAGTTTAACTAGTCACTGAGCTGTCTTTGAGGGGAATGTGTGTTCTCTAAGCATATTTTGACATCCTGACACTGTTTCAAACTAGTATTATGTAAACTCCAGGATATTAATCAACATCCAAAAGGCAGTCACGACTCATTATAGTCTTCAGTGATCTTGCAGTACAGTGTTTGATTTGAGTGAATGTGTCACAAGAGAGTTGCCCGATATGTCAGCCGATAGGCCATTACCAAGAAGTAGGGATGCAGGCGGACGCCCGCCAGCATCAAAAAAACTGTCCGCCTCGTCAGTTTGTTATTAATCACCTTTCACGTAATTAATCAAGTTGTTCCTTACACCTAACCTGGCGGACTGTCTGTCAGGCCCACTGGACTGTCCACCTGCATCGCTACCAAGAAGTTGTGCAATACAGTTTGGAATTACTTTAATGAGCCATATACAGAAGTTCGATTAGATTTCAAAGTCCAAACACGCCTTACAAGCCATCGAACTTCAGGTATAAGCCAATCAGAAACTCTATTACCTCATACAGTTATTCGTTCCACATAGTCCCAGTTGCTACAGCTTGCAGCTGCCTCCACCATTACCGACAACTGTCCGGCCCCAGAAAAGTTTTATCAGATGTCTCCATTTGGCACCACTGTGTCCCAATGCTTCTGCACCTCCATTATTATGTTTCATGCGGCAAGAGACAATGAAAATTCTACTCCGCTCCATGCAATGGAAATTACTCCCTCCGTCCCGAGGCTTAAGGCGTAATTTTTTTTTTTCAACTTTTCACCAAAGCATAAGACGCAGATGGCTAAGTATCGCTAACTTCCCAATAATACCCCTCCCTCTCGTTTCGTTCGTCCTAGAAAATAGCGCAGCATTGGGACGGCGTTTTGCTTCGTCTTCCAGGCAGGAAGTTAATTCTGCCACAGCGATTGATCTCAAATCCTCGATGCGGTGCGAGACCATGGACTGCCGCAGCGATCGATCTCAAATATTTTCTCCCCCGTCCGCCCTTTTCTTTCTCTTGATGAAGCCATGGTACCCAATCAAGATTTGATAGTCAGCCATGTTGTTCCGCTGGATCAGGATGTGGCATGCAACGTCCTCGCACCGAAGGGTAAAGAGAAGGGCGCACAGAGGAGGATGGAACGCGAGGGAGAGTTCGTTCGGACTGCGGCGGCGGCCCTGGCGTTAGCGGCTGCGTTCATGGCTTTTGCGGCGGCGCTCATGGCTACTCATGTCGTGCGCGCGGAGAATGGTGGAGGGTGTGGCGGGCGTCGGCATCAGTGGCGAGTGCGGCGGCTTTTACCACAGTCCTTGGCGAGCTTGGCGTCCTCCTAGTGCTGGGCGAACGCGGAGGCCTACTTGTCCTTCCCGGCATGGATGAAGAGAGCACATGCAGGAACAAGATGAGAACACGCCCGGCCTGCCTTTCCTAGATGGAGAGCACATGCATGAACAAGAGGAGGGCACATGCATGCAGAGAGAGCACCATCGGTAAGAGAGACTCGTGGGAGCGCGATACGAGGAGACTGCGCAATGTACGAGAGAGAGTTAAGGAGGGATTAAGTGTGTGCATGCAGGGGCGAAATTGGAAGCTTTTGCCTCTCCCGATCGCCCTTAATCAACGAGCCAATATTTTTACGCCTTATGCCTTGGTACGGACGGAGTAGCAGTGTAGCCTAACTCAGAGCATTCTACTCTATGAGAGAATAGCAGGAACATTTATTTCAGCATTTTCTCCCTTTGTTGGTGTGCACTCCCCCCATCCAGGTCTTTCCTTCTCCAAATATTATTTTGCTAGTTGAACTTGTGAAATAAAAACTTGTCTTGAGAAACATGAGAATATAATGCCTTCTTAGTACCAGAGAAAACCTGGCTTTGATGATGTTGATCAACTATGGAATCAACTCAATGGCTTTACCTGTATGCTGCATGTACCATAGTTCATGATTTATAGATTTCATGCAAGGCTTGTTGCATAGAGCTTCATTTCATCCTTGCATTGAGCACTTATACTCTCCTTGAGCTCATTCTAAACTGTGTTTTCTTGAGCATTTCCCTCATTTTGGCGGTTCCCTTCTCCTAAATAAGTGGAATCAATTGCAATTATTTATCCGTGAAATGTCTTTTCAAGCTCTCTGACAGCAAAGGTTATCTCTGTGAAGCAAAATTTTATATCGCCACGAAGCTCATACTATTGTGCATGTTCTGCTGCATGTAACTGTATTACATCTTTGCATGAACCTCTTTCATATAATACCCTTCTTGAGCTCACACCAAATTGTGTTTTCTTGATGATTTCATTCATTTTGCTGGTTCGCCTTTTCCTAAATAGATGGAATCATTTGCAAATTGCAACTAGTTATACAGAAATGTTTTTTTTCCAGCTCTGTAAATTGTGATCAGTCAGAAAAGGCTAAACCTTTCTTTTCCTATTCGTAGGTATTACGTCAACAAAGAAAAGGAAATGATGCAGAAGCTCTTATCCGAGAATCAATTAGGATACTGGAGGTATGTTACCATTTCAGAGTAGATTTTAATCTGTGTTTTTGTGTGTATGAAAAGGTTTAATGAGTATTAACTTAGGAAGCTGGACTTGGCGAATCACCCAATTGCATACACAGGATGAGGTTTCTCTCTTTGGTAAGCACCTACTGTCAGAGATATCCCAGCTCTCAATAAACCAGTAGGCTTTCCAAACTCATGCATATGAGTTTCTACTGTGCGGATGTTTATAAAAGAAATACGTCGCCTTTTGGTATTCCAACACATGACATGTTGCACAAAGTTCCATATTAAAAATAAAAAATACAATGCGACAACAATGTAACATGGCGAGCAAAACCACACTGTAGTCTTCACCTTGGAGAGGAGGCGCAGGAAGGAGGGGGTCAGCTTTGTTGGGTTTATGTCCAAACATGAGTTTAGTGTCCAGTTCTATTCTGTGATCCTAGTTTGCGATTTTACTTTTATCCTTGCATGCATTTTTTTGGGTCATGTTTAATATGCCTTTTTTCTCTAGGACTTGGTGAGGTCAAAGCGACTGGTTGAAGCTGAAAATTTGCAAAGGAAGATATTACATAATCTGGAGCTTTCGAAGGTATGACCTATAGCTTTATTCCTATGCTCTTTCTTCAGTGTCCGTCATATGAAATTGATCAAACCGGGGCTGAGTTCTGTATTATCTTTGTCCTAAGCACAACTCTTGTTTACTCGTTTGTTAATTCAAGGTTGTGTGGAGTACAAGTTGTAGGGACAATGTGTCACTCATTCCATAAGTTCCACTGTATAGAAGTTAGCAAGCAAGTAAACTACTTCAATAAATGACTATATTGAAGCACATGTCACCATATTACATGTTGAATGCACGGGTGCAGCGATGCCTCATTTCAGCTCGTATACTCGATGGTATTAACATAAGCTAGAAGAAAAGTTCAACCGGTCAGCTAGAGGGAAATTTAGTTGAATAGAATTCTTAATGTGCAAATTTTGGTGATCATTGACATTTCGACTAGTAGAAATTCTACCACAATATACCATAGAAATGATAACGAACCAACTCACTAACATTTCAGATAGTACAAATTCTATGAAATATTGTCGCCATCACATTCCGTGAGTTTCTTGTCCAACTAGCAGCCCATAATATTTCTGATAGAACATATATGAAACAAAATAAAAGCTTATTAATGAGCAAGAAAAGGAAAAGCTGACAGTGACACACACTCGTGACCAAAGCCCACCCCTACGAAATCTACTGAAATATATCTGTGGAACTGTTTGATAGGGATGGGATTCGTTGGATACTATAATGGCAGCTGAAACCTTAAGTGTTACTCTTCAAACCATCGGAGAGTTGAAGGAATCGGAAGAACTATTGGAAAGGTAAAAAGCTTATTCAATAGGTTCCTTGGTCATTTTAAAGTTTTCTTACTCACAGGTTTCAATGGTTATGATGTTTAGATGCCTCGCAGTCAGAAGAAAGATTCTCTCTGAAAATCATTTTGAGGTTTGCCATCACCTTATATTTGGCTTTTGATGATTTTCAATTATAATAAGACATATTGTGCTACCAAATAAAAGCATCGTGACCATTTATCTTAAGTGATCACCCTTGGTAGTATATCACAAGCTTTCTTACAAGGAAACTCTTAAAATCATATGCATCTTAAGATCCCTTTATTGAGAGATATATATGTATATAGGATGCCTGCTTTGACCAATATAGCCTTTCTAGGATGACTCGGCTCGTGTGGGCTAGAACCCTACCGTGGGCTAGAACCCTGGAACTGATACCCCCATATACTGTTTTGAAGATCTTTTTTTTCGAAACAGTCACATTTTGTCAGTGTTTGATTACCTATTGTATGTTGGTCTCGTTGCTACAGGTAGCAGGTATATTGGTACACTTGGCAAGGCTAACTTTGCTTAAAATTATTAGTGACGTCAATGTGAGCAATGACCTGTCTAGATCTCACCTTGTCAAGGCAAAACAACTTGTCAGTGATTCAATAAGGTATTGTCTTCTAGCTCCATTTTCTTACACTTTTTTTATCCATAAACCCAGTCAGCATGCCAAAAGGTGATTTTTTTTTCATTATGTCATAGACTCATAATGTAGTGAATTCTCGAAGGATTTTCTCATATTTGAAGATGATCCTTTGAAATGTATTCTTCTTATATTGTTATCTATGATTTCACCACTAAACTTGCTGTTGTCACATTTTATAAGTTACCCATAAAATGTGATTATATGAGCAGTTACATTGGTGAAATTTCAACTAAATTTTTTAAATAGGAAAACGGTGGCATCTAATTTCGCGTGTTTGTTTGGGCTCGCCTTCATTGCTGTTATATACTTGAGTTACCCCTTCTATGATGCTGTAATACTACTTAACATATCGAGTGCTTGAATCTTACTGAAGTCTTATTTCATCATGATAGGATAACAGAAGGAATATTGAATCCTTTGAAGGAGAATCAGAAAAAACTGAAAAGCACAATTGGGATTGAAAGAGAGAAGATTGGGGCAACAGCTGTACTTGTATGTTTCTACTTATTACTCGCCCCCTTATTATTTGCTATCCTGTTCATGGTTCTGAACCCTTCCTATTGCCATTCTTACACTATTTACTCCTGCTTTTGTGTTTATTTAGTTTTCACTTCATTGACTTAGAATTAGTTCTATTCACAACTCTCAGGGTTGCATGGATTGCATTTTAATTAACCCATTTGTGCTTTAAATTTTCAAGTTGATCAAAGTTACTACCATAAAATTTCCATTTTATCATCAGCTTGCCTTTACCTTGTGGGGTCATCTTCTTAACCAGGTAGATGCATGAATACCATGCTTTTTTTTAATTGATAATACTGTTATTGCAGTTGCAAGCACTTGAAGTTGTCGGACTTCTTGAAGCTACAAGAAAGAGAAAGCAAGAGCCAGGGGTATTTTTCCAATACTTCATTTACGCATCTGGCAGTGATCTGATAATATCTTACACAATTTATTTGTTTGCTTCTAATGCAACAATTCTGCTCTAGAAGTTGGTACTCTTGCTAAGGCTTCCTCTGGAACATTTGAAGCATGGATACTTCAAAATTGATGCTGTACGCGTATCGCACACATGTCGGCTATTCATATGGCCAGATAAACATCTCATAGGTGTTCGAAATACCACATTGCGCATCCATCTTAAAAATAATTTTGAAAAGGTCCGATGCAACACTGATGCATATTTGAGTTTACTAAATCATGAATTACATTTTATCAACTTGACCACTTATGTACACTTGCTTCATGTAGCATTTATTTTAGTAATGTATGTTGACTCAAATATTATGAATGTCTTCATTTATTACTCATCCTTGATGGATCAAAACAAATGATTATCTAGAATTTATTTGCAAGGGGTGGGATGAGATTCATTGCTCTGTTTTTTTCAGTAGGGAAATGCTATTGAGTCTTATATATTGATCAACTTTTCTTTTTAAATTAGGCACTAATTGTAATGAATCCAGTTGTTATGGCCTATGTGGATTGCCCACCTTCTTTCTGCCAGTTCGGACTTTTGGTTATACTGATTGGTGTATGAAACTTAACATGGCATTAGAGCAGAGGTCTTGGGTTCAAGTCTCGCATTTTGCAAATTAATAAAAATTGTGCTTGTCCTCTTTGTGTCCACGTATAGGCCTTATTGCCTTACGAGCCATATGTGAGATTCTGTTCACGTCTAGGCCTCATGGAGTCACATGTGAGATGGGGTGTTACACACTTACACTGTATGTGGATTGGCACCACCTTTCCACCGGTTTGGACTTTTGGTTCTGGCCGAGGTCTTGGGTTCAAATCTCGGCTTTCGCAAATTAACAGAAATTGCTCTTGCCTTGTTTTTGTCCATGTGTAGGCCTCATTGATTCACACGTGAGATTCTATTCACGTGTAGGCCTCATTGATTCACACGTGAGAGGGGGTATTACACTATATGTGGAAATCCCACTTTTTTTTCCCATCAATTTGGACTTTTGGTTTTACTGATTGACATTAAACTTAACAACAGTGAGGTTATTTCTCTACTGCATATGTATGACAAACATTTGCATCATGGTTGGATGTTACAAATTCAGGACTTTAAACTGTCAAATAGACATGGATAGTATTGCTTTTGACATACTTGATCAACTTACCCCTGTATTGTGTTATTCACATCTAATTTCCCTCTGGTATCTTAGCTGACTGATCTCTTCATTTCAGTCTGATTATGAACATGCTGAACAAGCTCTGCGCAAGTGTATTTCACTTTACAACGAGGTATGTGTCAGATCTTCCCCATCCTTTCTGTATTTGTACAAAAGCACTCGAGGCATCAGCCGTTCCGCTCAATTGGATGTGTGCTCAACAGCAACTAACATAGCCATTTTAAATAAACGCTATATTTACTGTTGCAGCCTTATACACGAAATGTGGTGTCTAAATACCTCAGGCAGCAGTACGAGAGATGCTTGAACAGCCTCGTGCACATTATTCAGCTCGATCCAGACATCTTGAATGCGCCTGGGATGCAGGATCTGCTAGATGAATCACAGCGAATAATGAAGGAATTGGGTGAAGAGAAAAATACAAAGTGATTTTTTATGGGTGATATGTAGTAGTCTGGTGACGCAGAGGAATAAGCATGGCATACAAAGTCTTGCGGATTTACGGCTTATAGGGGAAACCAAATTTGCAGATCTTGCCAAGTGTACAAGATGTTAAGAGATACATGATCAATTTCATTGGTTTTGTTTATAGCGTTTGCTCGTTCCCACCCAGTAGCTGTAGAATGTTAATTAAGTTAATTAATTGCAATCCACTTTTTCAATTGGGAACAATATTCTACTCCCTCCGTTTAAAAATGTAAGATGTTAATTGATTCATCTACTTTAGTTTGTATCTAATCTATTTTTATGTGTAGGTTCACTCACTTTGGTTTGTATCTAATTTACTTATTAAAATGTGCTCCCTCCGATTCATATTAATTGATGCTAAAATAGATGTATCTACTACTAAAATGTATCTAGATATATATCTATATTAGCATCAAGTAGTATGGAGCGGAGAGAGTATCTATAACATCTTATATTGATGCACAAAGAGGAAGTTTTTTCAGCCAAAAAATTGTAAACCAATTTTTTTTTTGGCAAGATCTTGCTAGCATGTCTCCTAATATCCACACACATATTCTTGTATTTAAGAAAAGAAGCAGCGTGCACTCCTAGTACAAAATTCTCTCTCGTAAGGGTGTTTCCAGCAGCCGGACCCATTTTAAACACCAAATGTGTCTACATTTTGATCTGTTTGGTCAGGTCGTTGACACGAAAAATGGTCGTCCAACCACATGTGTACGTGTCGGCGGGAGGTGGAGACCCAAGCGCCTCGATGTATTTGGTCTGCCTTGGCCATGCTGAAGGAAGCAAAATTGGAATAATTATAACATGCCTTGGCCATGCTGGTGAAAACTTAAAATAATTATAACATAATAGATACAAAATTGGAATTAAATTGTGAAAACAGTATCTCACATGGCTAAAAGAAGCAAAACCGTTTGTGCGGTATAGACAATGCAAACTGTTCTATCTACTTGAATCGTGTGTGCCATCCGGTCGTGGCCCAACAAACCCAAATCATACCAACTTTCTTGTATAAATAAGGAGCGGTGGTGATCTTATCCGGTCCCATTCCACTTCACAGCTGCCCCCTATATGATCACGACCGGTCCTCGGAAAACTCACCTAGTCGGTGCGGCGGAAGAGGTAGCTTTTAGCCAGATATATTCCTCGCTGGAGTGCCAATGACTTGCTGGTGGCATGTTGGATGTGGAGTCACACCGATCCACGCGCTTGTAGGCCGAACCTGTCGGTGACAAAACCCACTCAAGCCGGCTCGTGCACACCCTGTACCCGTCCTCGCGCTTCACCTCGGCCGGACGTGCCGTCAACAGCTATGGTCAAGGTGGCTCATGTACTCTATGGTCTACGTTCTTAGCTTTTACATGTTTACCTTCTATTTGTAGCATAAATCTACTAGAATAAATGGATCTATCTATCAATTATAAGCACAATTACTTTTGTTCGACTGTAATAATGAACTTTAGCTTATACCACAGAGCACAGATGTTTATATCACGGATCTACTCTTTCGATATGTTCTATTGTGTAAGCTAGGTAGATCCTTATATTCGATCTATATATTCTACTACTATGTAAGCTACGTAGATTTTTATGTTCGTTTTATTGTGTGAGCTAGGTAGATCTTTATGTTTGATTTATATGTCCTATTGTGTAATCTAGGTAGATGTATAAGATACTACTTTTTTTTTTGTATGTTTCACGTATTTAAGTCGAGTTATCTTCTTATAATAGGGATAATATTTTGGTGACACTACATAAGAATGGGATTTCCCTGAAACATAATCTTATTCTTACCACATATGCTAGAGGCACAAGAAGTAGAAGGTGGCAACATAGGCGGGGTGGAGGTGACGCATCAATCCTAGAGGTATTAGTTTTGCGGATCTCACACTTTTTTCTACCCTATCACAAATGATTTTTTGAAGAAAAAAAGTGTACGATAAGATTAAATAAAACGTGTGCGCTGTAAAGGCGCATTGACCACCATGCATGCTAACGGTAAAGTTTATTGTGTGCAACGGATCATTTCAACCGTGTACAAAACCCTCTTTGTACTAGTGAATGACACATGAGAGTGGGTTTGTTCCTTGTGCAGGACATCCCGTATACGCAAACACTAATTTTCGTTGCGTGCCAATTCATTTTATGATATATTTTTGTCGACCGTTTCTTTCTCCAAATTTATCGGTTAGAGATGTTGTGACTTGAAGTCTGAACGATCCAATATAAATGCCCTAAAAAATGTGTGTCCTTCAAGATGTTGTGACTCTGAAGTCTGAACGATCCAATATAAATGTCCTAAAAAATGTGTGTCCTTCAAATATGCCCTCAGCGTTAATAATTATGGATCGGAGGAGTAAAATATTAGGAGACATGTGTTTGAGTAGCTAGTTGGCCATGCCCATACCGTAATACGGAGTGCCTCCCGTATATGAGCCGGCAAACTGTGGCGCCGATGCGGATCACCATACATACGATTTGAAACAGCGCCACGCCGAGATATATCTAGTTAGGATCTTGAGTTTGTTAGCAGAGTTTGTTGCGATCGCTAATTGCGTGGAATATCTTGGTGAGCTGAGAAAGCATATTCCATGAGTCGATCATGCCCGCCCGATCCATATATAAAGCTAACAGATCGATATCCCACCGCAACGACGTAGCTAGGTACCCAAAACATGGCGCGCATGCTCGCCGTGCTCCTCCTCCTCGCGGCGCACGCCGCCGCCTACGCGTCGGCGGGCGTGACGAGCCCGTACCGGCGTAGCCTGCAGATGCTTCCGGACATGCCGCTCGACGCCGACGTCTTCCGGCCGCCGGCAGGCTACAACGCGCCGGAGCAGGTGCACATCACGCAGGGCGACCTGACGGGCCGCGCCATGACGGTGTCCTGGCTCACGCCCAAGCACGCCGGCAGCAACGTCGTCCGCTACGGCCTCGCCGCAGACAACCTCAACCTCACCGCCGAGGGCACCGTCCGGCGCTACACCTGGGGCGGGACGTACCAGTCGCCGTACATCCACCACGCCACCCTCACCGACCTCGAGCACTCCACCGTGTACCACTACGCCGTCGGCCACGACTACACCGTCCGCTCCTTCTCCTTCAAGACGCCGCCGAAACCCGGGCCCGACGTGCCCTTCAAGTTCGGTCTCATCGGTACCTACTTTCTTCTTCTTAATCAATCTGGATCTACATATTGGTGCAATGCAAGCAAGTATTTATGAAACTAATGTTTGTATGTACGTGCAGGTGACCTGGGGCAGACGTTCCACTCCAACGACACGGTGACACACTACGAGGCCAACGGCGGCGACGCCGTGCTCTTCATCGGCGACCTCTCGTACGCCGACGACCACCCAGGCCACGACAACAACCGGTGGGACTCGTGGGCGCGCTTCGTGGAGCGCAGCGTGGCGTACCAGCCGTGGATCTGGACCGCCGGCAACCACGAGATCGACTACGCGCCGGAGATCGGGGAGACGGTCCCCTTCAAGCCCTTCACGAACCGGTACCCGACGCCGTTCCGGGCGTCCAACAGCACCGAGCCCCTCTGGTACTCGGTGAAGATGGCCTCGGCGCACATCATCATGCTCTCCTCCTACTCCTCCTACGGCAAGTACACGCCGCAGTGGACATGGCTGCAGGACGAGCTGAAGCGCGTCGACCGCACCACCACGCCGTGGCTCATCGTGTGCGTGCACTCACCGTGGTACAACACCAACGACTACCACTACATGGAGGGGGAGACGATGCGGGTGCAGTTCGAGCGGTGGCTCGTCGACGCCAAGGTCGACCTCGTCCTCGCCGGCCACGTCCACTCGTACGAGCGTAGCCACCGGGTGTCTAACGTCGTCTACGACATCGACAACGGGAAGGCGGCGCCGCAGTTCAACGCGTCGGCGCCGGTTTACGTGAACATCGGCGATGGCGGGAACACCGAGGGGCTGGCCAACAGCTTCCGGTCGCCGCAGCCGGAGTACTCGGCGTTCAGGGAGGCGAGCTACGGGCATGCGACGCTGGAGATCAAGAACAGGACGCACGCCTACTACGAGTGGCACCGGAACCAGGATGGCGTCAAGGTCGTCGCTGACAAGGCCTGGTTCACCAACAGATACTACCTGCCAACAGACACAAACTAGTTCTTTGCTAGCAAATTTTTATGATTAGTAGTGTATCCTTCGTCAGTTTTTTCTTTGGGTTAGTCAGGAGAAATTGGTTAGTGGTTAGCAACAATATCTCAGGTAGGTGAAATGACAATTTTGTGCTCGAATAGTTTTACGGAGTTCTTCCTGTTTATTAATTCGTTACTAATCAGATCGATCGATTTGATTAGAGCGAGAAGAAATCTTTGAGTCAGATACAACAGAATTATTCTGAAATTGCTAATAATTGTACTGTATTATGAACTTGGAAAAATCGTTGATAGATTAGCAACAAGTTCAGGCAGATCAAACGAGAAAACTACTGAACAACTTTGTACCCCTCTCTCCTTTTCAATGATTTTAGTATTCGTTTCAAGTTAGACCGAATTTATTAGAGTGAGGAGAAATTGACGAGGCATGAGATGTACAGGTACGAAAATCGACCGAGGGTACGTGCATGCATATACATCAAGAATTTTTCGTGATCCAACTTCAGACGAGGCTATGTCTCACTAGATTCTAGATCTCCTTTACTACCACCTTCAGACGAGTATTATGACTTCGCCAGATTCGGCTGACCAAACTAACCACCTTAACAAACTCGACGACTGGAGCTGCGCTACGTGTAACTCTGGTGCGTTCATGAGGTTAATGCATAGGATCCTTTTCACTTCTCTAATACTGGTCATAGTGTGCATAATATCATATACGGAGTACTAATCATGCATATGATACTTATCTATAATACTATATCTATAGTGGGTGATATTATATATCTCTATAGTTGATGGTATTATATAGTAGTATCATAAACTTCCAAATTTATTGTTTTGTAGAATCTCAATGTAAATCTACGTACAAGATTTATTTTCCATTTACTATTCTCGTAACATGCGCTATGATACAGTATCACCTATGTTACTCTAATCCTATCTCTTCTCCTTAATTAGATGCCACATCATTATTTTTGTGGGCCTAAAATGCATGATACTACCACTATGACCAGACTAATACTCCATCCGTACCATAATAAGTACTAGATGTTATTACAACCAATGTACTCGTATTTTAGTTGTAATAGTACCTTATATTATGGGACATAGGTTCTTCATTTCCAGAATGTAAATTTAAAGTCAATTATGCTTGGTAAAATTGAGAGATTTCTGAGTGATAGTAGTGTCAGAGAACTCCCCTCTAATGCATCTTCTCAATCTTATCAATATGCCGAAAGGTGGCTCAGCCAATGATCTGGGCAACGACCAGAATTTATTCCAAGCTGTGATCATACTACTCATGATAAGTATAGAAGCATACATTCAAGACCCTTCATTTCGGCTTTACAACTGAATGAACCAGGAGAATGCAAGTGTGAGAAAGAGAACTTATGTTTCTGCTTTACAATGGAAAAATGTTGACAACTCTGTTTGATGAAACGAGTACTTATCCTCTCTCCTGCCAACCACTAAATCTATGTCAATCTGTAGAAATTAGCCACCATCCATCCTCCGCTCGAGAGAACATCAATTGAATACTACCGTATTATTGACTACTCAGATTCTCTGATTCTACTCCAGGATCAGCTGAACTAAGCTCATCTCCAGCAAAAATCAGCAATCATCTTTCTTCATCCCACCCTATAATACCTGTAGTAGCCTCATTCACCATCTTTACAAGGGTGACCTAGAAAGAAGCAACTCTGGTCAGCATGCAACGATAGGAATTAAGATGCTACACTATTACTAATTTTTAAATTTCACAGATTCAATCGAGCTAGGCTCTAGAGCTTGTCAAACTGAAGAAAAAAAACTATGTATCTTTTGACTAGTTGCATGTAGTGCATGCATATGTCCTAAACAATGCTAGTCTTCCATTTACAAATAAATGTGCATGTGATTGCATGACTGAAATATTGAGTGGTACTCCCACTGTCCCACAAAATATCTGGAGAAGATGTTATGTCTATGCGAATGAGATGAAGTTATTTGCCAACAAGTCTTCTGAATGCATGCATTCGTTCCTCTGCTCTGTTGTGGGCCTGGCCGGGCACATGTCCAAAGGTAGGGCACCCATCCTAGATTGACAGGTCAAGGGCTCAAGGCACCTAACAAGGCTCCAAGGCATGAATGAAGAAAGGGAAGATCAGAAACTTTTTGTATCTTCATTGTTTGAGCACACATCATTGTAGGACCAACTAACCAGCTGACCAAACAGTTGTAAAAAAGAAAAAGAAAAACAGCGAACCAAACATCTCTAAACTAAGGGCACTAGCAAAGGTGTGACATCAGCTGTATCTGTAGGAGCTACATACAACTATAGCTAAGGTGGACGTGGGTTACAGAGGAGGCAGAAGCAAGTTGTGGTGTATCTCATGCAAGATACAGCTTCGGGCAAAACCCTGAACAATTTGTGGGGTGAGGGTAGAGCAAAGAGAGAGAGATTTGGTTGTTAATTGTTGGGCCCATCTATAGATAGGTGACATGGAAGACACT
This sequence comes from Lolium rigidum, assembly GCF_022539505.1. Classification (NCBI taxonomy): domain Eukaryota; kingdom Viridiplantae; phylum Streptophyta; class Magnoliopsida; order Poales; family Poaceae; genus Lolium; species Lolium rigidum. Next base: position 9,117,049 of record NC_061508.1, on the reverse strand, counting down.
GATATAACCAAAAAAACATTATAACTGCCCTAAGGGGACCATATCTCCTAAACAAACTAACCTCTCCTAGGTGCATTCCTGGATGCAAAGCTGCACCATGTCTCCTATGAACTGAAAGATTATAGTCACCTATGAACTGAAAGATTATAGCTACGCAATCAACTAAGGGGCATGTATGGTATCCGTTCCAGACGACATCAATGTCAGTTCCTAGGCATGCAATATGGTAAAACAGGCGTACCCAGTGCTGAAAGCTCCTACACATTGTGGGGTCTGGGGAAGGGTATTTCTAGGCATGCAATATGGTACTTTGATTAAATTGTCTGGGAGTTTTAATCACCAAGGTACTTTCTGCAGACAATTTAATCAAAAGTGTCATACGGTAGTTAATTCGACGTCGGCGGTGTCAAACGCTTCCAACGGAATGCCATCAATGTCATTTCTAGGCATGCCAATTTGGCTCTGCATTGCCAAATTATCCATCTCTATGAATATAGTACTGATCTGGCTAAGCAGCACACTGACAACTTACACCTGGAAAGTTGAGTTCATGGGTGTTTTGAACTCAAGAACGCAGCAAGTGAGCAATCAATGTAGATGCAAACATTGATTGCATATAGCAATCTGATCAACTTTTGCATAGACCAACGCAAAATATAAGATTCAACTGAATCAAGTCCTACACTACTGAGCTGTGAGATGTGCATACAGCTAACCAGTCAAGAGATAATCTACTGACTAAATGACTCAAGGTGTGCTACAGTGATTGCCTCCCTGTGCCATGGCACTCCCACTGGCCCCGCGGCCATTACAAAATATATACACGGATCAGATCAAGGACACAGTCAAGCATCAATATTCACACCAAAGATAGTAGCTACGAATCCTTCATATCCAGTTGTGTTTGTGACATTTAACATACAACCAACTTATCCAACCAAGTAAATCTGCAGGTTAAAAAACGTAGGCTGAACGTGAACAAACTATTGCGAATCCGGGTGAGATAAGATTTTATGCTTTCAGCAAGGAAGTTCAGAAATTCCATAAATGTGAATCAGTCAAAACCATTTTAGAAGAAATGACACAATTCGTACTAAAATAATGCTGAATGATGTGCACATACCACACTTTCAGGAACTCCTGGAGGGGGTAATGAGAGATTTCTTGGTGGCGGTGAACGAAGATACGATCTTTTGTCAAACCGCCATTCACCAATTTTTCCATAAGTCAGCTCACCCTATATTTGCATAGGGCAATCATAAACAAGCTATCAGAGGAAAAATAAAAAATATAATTCTTTGTGCTGTTAGAAAAATAGATTTTACAGAACAGGCATCATCAAGATCAGATGTTAAAGGTTAAACAACACCCACCTTTAATGAGTAATCACATCCGTAGGTATAATGGATGATGAAAGTGTTATCAGTTTTCGCATCCCAGGGAGGCTACAATCAGCATTAAACACATATTGAGGATGTGAACTCTCATAAAAAAAACTATGAAATGACTTCTCAAGTGAGAGAATTATTAAGCACCTGAATCATAAAATCTTTACGGAGGTTGTGGCGCACACCATGCAATGCACTTGCGACAGCATATGCATACCTGTAAATACACACAGGAAAGCAGAAATGCGTTAGTTCCACACATGTGGAGTCAATAAGTAACATTTTTTTATATATATAATTGTACTGACATTTCCAAGACCCATCCAAAAGCTTTGTCTGTCTCCACATCCTCTTTCATTTTTAACGAAACATTCATCCAGGTTGGAGCAATTTTCTCAAGCTGGGCCTAAAAAAGTTTTGAAGACATCCATGATGGGTTAGATGGCTGTGGCAGGTGAATGTATTGAAATGGTACCGAACTATATCATTAACACCAAATTCATAAATATTTGTTGTATACAGTTATGAGAATGAAGTATTGAGCACATATCTCCATCATGGCATATACACATATCCGTGTAAAAAATGACAGCTCTACTACTTAGAGCTGGTGTTTCTCACACACGTATAGTGGACACACACTGAACTCAAAGGTAGAACTGAGTGACACAAGTACTTTGGAGCAGCTCAAAGTTGCTGCGTTTCCCTCTACTACTTGGTGTCCTGGACTGATACATATGGGGCTTATTTATACTAGTAGTGAGCTTCATAGAACAGCTCACGTACAACTATCCTAGGTGTGAACCTTTGACTGTTGGAAGCCAAAATGTCAAGCCGTCATATCCCCTGCACTGCAGTTTTTATCTCCTGCAGCTTATCACATTGCAGCTTTGGCAGTTATCACCTGCAGCTTATCTCCTTGCAGCGATGCAGGTTCTTGTTGCCATCGTGTCCACTTGCTCTACTTGCTGTCCTAGCCGTCATGCACAGATTCTGTTCACACTAAGCCAACTACTACTACTAAGTCATGCACATACAAGTGCATTCTTATTTGAGGCTAAGCAAACTTGCTACTACTACTCTACTAGCAACTGATTAAACAACAATTCTCCCCCTAATCTAGTTGCGGTAGAGGTTGATGACGCGAATTCTTTCTCGCATATTTTGAAACTGAACACGACCAAGTGCCTTGGTCAGAATATCTGCGAGTTGGTCTTCTGTGCCGATGTACTCGACCGTGACAGTTCCATCCTTAATGCAGTCCCTGATGTAGTGGTACCGCGTGTCGATGTGCTTGCTACGGTCATGGTACACTGGATTCTTGCACAGTTGGATCGCAGACTTATTGTCGACGAGCAGATCAGCGACGAGAGGAGCAGATCCCAGCAAGTCGCCGAGCAAACGGCCGAGCCAAACACCTTGACATGCCGTCGTCGCAGCTGCGATGTACTCAGATTCGCAGGACGACAATGCCACCACCCTTTGCTTTTGGCTCTGCCATGACACTAGGCAATTTCCGAAGAAGAAGAGTGTACCTGTAGTACTCTTCCTGTCATCGATATCACCAGCGTGATCTGCATCGCTGTAGCCGATCAGATGTGCAGCTTCTGGCGCGGAGGAGAACGAACAGCCGGTGTCGATCGTCCCCGCAATGTAGCGGAGTAGGTGCTTCACAGCACTCAGGTGCTCCGTGGTGGGCGCTTCCATGAAGCGGCTCACCATGCCAACAGCGAAGCTGATGTCCGGCCTCGTGTGCACGAGGTAACGCAGACTGCCGACAATGCTGCGGTACAGCGTGACGTCGACCGGAGGATTCGTGCTCCTCTTCGAGAGCTTCAGCCTTGGCTCCATCGGCACATGAGCTGCGTTGCAGTCAGCCATGCCCGCCTTTTCGAGCACCTTCGCTGCGAAGGCGCTCTGCTTCAGCGTGATGTGGCCAGGAGCCTGACATACCTCGATGCCCAGGTATAGAGTGAGCAAGCCCAGGTCACTCATCTTGAACTGTCTGCACATCTGCTGCTTGAAGCTTGAGATTGCAGTGGTGCTCCCTCCTGTGACGACGAGATCGTCGACATAGACGCCAAGCAGAAGCCGTGAGTCACCCTCTCCACGAGTGTACACGGCATGCTCCGAAGCACTCCGCACGAAACCGAGTGACACCAGCACGGCATGGAGCTTGGTGTTCCATGCGCGCGGGGCCTGACGGAGACCGTAGAGTGCCTTGTGGAGGCGCATCACCTTGCTCGAGTTGTTGCCGTCGACGAATCCTGGCGGCTGAGTCACATACACTTCCTCCCCCAAATCACCGTTGAGGAATGCAGTCTTCACGTCCATGTGGTGGACCTCCCACTTGAATTGGGCAGCGACAGCGATCAGGAGCCTGACAGAGTCCAGTCGCGCAACAGGGGCAAAGACTTCATCAAAGTCAATCCCTGGCCGCTGGACGTATCCCTTCGCGACAAGCCTGGCCTTGTGCTTGAGGACGTGACCATCGGCGTCGCGCTTGAACTTGAAGATCCACTTCAATCCAATGGGCTTGTGACCGGGCGGTAGATCAGCAAGCGACCATGTCTGGTTCTCCTCGATTGACTGCAGCTCATCGACCATGGCGAACCGCCAATCTTCGTCTCCTTCGGCCTCGGCGAGCGTCGTTGGCTCGCCTGTGGGAGTGAGGAGGAGGCGCTCCGCTCGCCCTGGATTCTCCTCATCTGGGTTGAGGAAGTCTCGAATGCTGCGGTAGCGAGCGAGGCTTGGGTCAACGCCGGCATCCAGATTCTCGATGCCTCCATCTGCTGGTGGAGAGACGAAACGCACGGGCTCGACTGATGGCGCAGAGATGGGCCGACCCACCATTGGCGGCCCAGTCGGAGTCGATGTTGCCTGTGGTGACGGCGAAGGAGAGCTTGATGCAGGTGCCGCTTCAGCTGGTTTCTCCGGCGGTGCTGCCGTTGGTTGCGACATCGTCCAACTCTCCACAGCGAGAGTGGCGGCGTCGTCATTGTGCTCTCCCCAATCCCGGCTCGCGGCCTCGTCGAAGATGACGTCGCGGGAGACATGGAGGCACTTCTTCTCCGGGTCATACAGGCGATACGCCTTGCTTCCTTCCTCATACCCAAGCATCACCATCGGGCGGCTGCGGTCATCGAGCTTCTTCAAGCCTGGTTTCGTCTCCTTTGCGTATGCCTTGCAGCCGAACACACGAAGAAAGTGAACGCTAGGTTTTCTGCCATACCAGGCTTCAAATGGTGTCTTCCCTTCCAGGCTCCGTGTCAAGGATCTGTTCAGGACGAACACTGCTGTTGCCGCCGCTTCTCCCCAGAACTTAGCTGGGACGGATTTCGCCTTGAGCATGCTACGGACGGCGCCGATGATCGTCTGGTTCCGCCGTTCCACTACCCCATTCTGTTGTGGAGAATAGGGGGCAGTGAGGTGACGTTGGACGCCATGCTCGGCGCACCAATCGGCGAACTCGTTCGCCGTGAACTCGCCGCCCCGATCAGTGCGGAGCACGCGCAGAGGACGTTGCGTCTCCTTCTCCGTCTCGGCCCGAAACGCCGAATTGCCGCAGCTGCCTCATCCTTTGACCTCGAGCGGGTACAACCACATGTACCGGCTATTGTCGTCGACGAGCAAGAGGAAGTACTTCTTCCTCCCGGTGTAGGCTGGCGAGATTGGACCGCAGAGGTCACCGTGCACAAGCTCAAGAGGCTTCGTGGCGCGGTACTTGGTTGCCGCGGGAAATGGGGAGCGCCGGTGCTTCCCCGCGATGCAGGCTTCGCAAAGCTGCTCGGCGTGGCTGATGGTGGGGAGACCGCGCACCACTCCCTTCCTCGACATCTTCTCGAGGCTATCGAAGCTCTGATGGACAAAGCGTGAGTGCCAGCGCCACGCGTCGTCGTTGGCGTGCGCCGCCAGACACACCGGCCGCACGATTTGGAGCTGCGCCACATAGAGTCCGTTCGTCGTCCTTGGCACCTTGGCGATAAGGACCTTGGCACGATCGCGGACCTCCATGTAGCCATGCTCGACATGGGTGGGGTACCCGAGCTCGTCTAGCTGCCCAATGCTGACGATGTTCGACTTGAGCCGTGGGATCCAGTATACGCTGGCCAGCTCGTGATGTCGCTCGTTGTTGATGACGAAGAGGACGGTTCCGCGGCCGCAGATGTCGACGACCGATCCATCACCGAAGCGCACCTTGCCGGAGACGGTCCTGTCCAGCTCGGCGAAGACGCTGTCGTCGCCGGTCATGTGGTTCGACGCTCCCGTGTCAAGGTACCACGCCGCGTCAGTGTCGTGCGCCGTGCGCCTGAACACGACACGGGCGCGCTCCTCGTTGAGATACACCTGCTCCCCCGTAGGCAGTGCAGGTGGATCAGTCGATGTCGAGGAGGCCTGCACCAGCGGTGCAGGAGATGCGAGCTCGACGACGGTGGCCATGTGTAGCTCCGGATCTGCTTTTCCACCATTCTCGTCCTGGATTAGGTGCGCGGCCGCAGCAGCTTCGTCGCGCTGCCTCTTGCGGCAGTCGCGCTTCCAGTGCCCCTTCTTGCCACAATAGTGGCAGTTTACGCGGTCAGCGTTGCTGCTGGAACCTTGCGATAGCGAGGACTTGGGCGGTGGCTTGCCACCCTTTTGTCCACCGCCACCGTTCCCGCCAGAGTCACCGCCCCGCTGCTTCCTCCTTCGGTCCTCCCACTGCTTCTCGTCGGCGGCAAGTTGCCACTGGAGGCGGTGGTGCCCTGCTCAGGGTTCAGGCGATCCTCGACGGCCCGAAGGTGTCCGACAACCTCCTCCACGGTGAGTGTGGCCGGGTTCATCATCGTCTCCATCGAGAAAGCGATCTGCACAAACTGAGTTGGGACGACAGAGAGAAATTTCCTTACTATCTTCTCATCATCGCAGGTATCCCCGAGGGAGCGCATGGTGGCGGCGAGGTTCGTGATGCGCAACCCGAACTCGTCGATGCGCTCGCCGTTCTTGAAGGCGATCGTCTCGAATTCCGTCCGGAGCCGCCGCATGCGTGAGTCGCGCACACGATCGTTGCCCTGGTGCTGCACCTTGATCGCCTCCCAGGCCGCCTTGGCACTCCCCTTCCCGATCAGCATCGGATGCATCTCAGGTGGAGTGGAGCGGAGCAGTGCCGCCAAGGCTTGCTTGTCCTCTCGCCGAGAGACTGCGGCGTCCTCGATCGCGTCCCAGAGCGATGCCGCCTGCAGGTTCACCTCCATCACCATGGCCCAGTTGGTGTAGTCTCCGCGCTTGAGCATCGGGAAGACGAGGCTAGTACCACCGCCTCCGCCGCTAGTCATCTCGCGGATCACCTCCCGCTGTACCACGACCTCGCCCCCGCCATGTCGCACCCTGCTCCGTCCCCGACTTGGCGATCGCCGTCGCTCGTTTGCCGGAGGAGGGGTTGCGGACGCACGCCGCTGCTGGAGAGGTGGTGGTGCCGACATCTCCCAGGTTGCTCTGATACCAATTGACAGCTCTACTACTTAGAGCTGGTGTTTCTCACACACGTATAGTGGACACACACTGAACTCAAAGGTAGAACTGAGTGACACAAGTACTTTGGAGCAGCTCAAAGTTGCTGCGTTTCCCTCTACTACTTGGTGTCCTGGACTGATACATATGGGGCTTATTTATACTAGTAGTGAGCTTCATAGAACAGCTCACGTACAACTATCCTAGGTGTGAACCTTTGACTGTTGGAAGCCAAAATGTCAAGCCGTCATATCCCCTGCACTGCAGTTTTTATCTCCTGCAGCTTATCACATTGCAGCTTTGGCAGTTATCACCTGCAGCTTATCTCCTTGCAGCGATGCAGGTTCTTGTTGCCATCGTGTCCACTTGCTCTACTTGCTGTCCTAGCCGTCATGCACAGATTCTGTTCACACTAAGCCAACTACTACTACTAAGTCATGCACATACAAGTGCATTCTTATTTGAGGCTAAGCAAACTTGCTACTACTACTCTACTAGCAACTGATTAAACAACAAAAAAAACTATATAGCTCAACCATCGAAGTATTCTATTAATATTCTGACAGGCAAAGAGATATACCTTCTGGATAATCACTGGCGAGTTACCAATGGGATCAATATTTGAGACAGGGCCTTTTTCTTTCGGAAAGAACTTCCTTAGTACCTTCTCATTGTCAGTAGGTTTTATGTAAAAGAAGGGAAATGCGGCAGGTTGGTCACCACGAGCTAAGTTCGGCAATGGCTTGACAAAGATGTGGTCTGGCTCAGCCATAAGTATATAGCTGCAAATCATTTCATTAGGAAACCTACTAGATAATGGAGGAGACCAAACAAAGAAACACCAGAAAAGTCTGCTTACTCCTCCTCGATGTCCGCCTTTTGCAACCACTGGACGAACGCCCAAGGCCTGTTGAGGACGATGTAGCCCTGAGCAGAAGAGCGAATTAGCTCGAAAGGTGATCTCGACTCCACCACGACTGGTAACAAAATGGAAGATTTTTGAAAGCCTCACCTTATCCGCACCTTCAGGGAGGGGGTCAACCACCAAGGTGGGTATCTCGTCCATCAACCCGTCCGGCTTCCCGGAGTGGAGGATCCGCGTGAAGCCGCCCATGTCTGAGCCAGGCCGGCCTCGCATCTCCTTGTACCAGTAGTGCATGATCCGCGACTGCCACTGGCTGTAGAGCGCGTCCGTGGCCGTGAGGGCGACGTGGAACCTCTTGGACGGGTCGGAGCCAGAGGCGAAGGACAGAGCGCCGTCGTGATCGAGCATCTTGCGTGGCCCGTCCCGGCCCCGGCCGTGGCCCACCATTGTCAAGAAGTTGTAGGTCGCGAAGAAGCATCCGACCGAGATCAGGACGAGCAAGAAAGAAGAGGCCTTGCCGGCGTTCTTCCTCCCGCTCATCATATCCGGCAAGGGCCTGGTGCGCCTCGGGTGCCGTGGGATCGCGGCAGGGGAGCTCGGCCAGTAGAGAGGTAGTTGGCGGCCTGGTGGTTCGGCGGTGGCGCTGACAGAGGGATTCGGGGCTCCCGATTTGGGTCGATCGTGCCGGGGAATCGGACTCGGTGGATCTGAGATCGTGGACACAGCAGAGAGAAGTGGGGAGTAGAAGGAGGAGACTACTCACTCGGACGAGGAACGCGACGGGAGGGAGTGGCTGCTAGTCGGCCGCCTCCGCTCAGGTGGTTTCGGCGGCGGCCGCGAAGAGCGCTGACCTCCCTCCGGCAAGAAGAAGTGGTGGAGTGGGCGAAGGAAGAAACGCAAGAAGCTCGCTACGGCGATGGGTAGTACGGGCTGCCCATGAAACGCAAACAATAATGCTATACTCGAATTCTGAACTGAATGGGCCGTATGTGCAACTTTTTCCAAGAAAAATTAATTCCCGTATTTCAGAATTTAATTTAAAAAACTTGTCTACAATTGGAAAAGTTGTGAAAATATACTGATCCAAAGGTTCGCAATTATGAGATTGACACGATCGTGTGTTCTCCCTCCCAATGCATGTGGCGTCCTTGTTTTACGTGTTTTAATCTTGATCGCTAATTTAACCAATAATACATGGTTCACTTGTTGTTGAAATTATACCATTAAGAACTTTATTCAAATACGAATTAAGTGACATAAGTTTTATGACACATAATTCATGTTTCATCCATCAAATTAATAGCGAAACTTACATCTCAAAAAAACGTGTGCGCCACAAAACCTCAAAAAGATGTGTGCGCCACGTGAATAGAGATAGGGGGTATCTTTGGACAGAGATTTTGTACACATAGGCATCAGTGATCTTATTTTTTTAAAAAAAATAAAAAATCATATTTTAAATTCCAATTTCTTTTAAAAAAAATCCACATATAACCGATGATATATCCCACAAACGTGCAAAATATCAATTTCAAATACTTTATATTCCGATCTACAGAAAAATAATAAAGTGTAGATCCAAGTAGCGGTTTTCAAATCTCCAAAAAATATCAGATTTTGTCATTTTTATTCTAGCACAAAATAAAAAAAAATCGGGTTGAGATATTGCATAATTGTGAGATGTATCACTCACAATCTCCAGATTATTTTTAAATTTTTAATAACTTATAAAAATGTCTTATAATGTTTTTTAGAATGGCGAGAGCTCGGGTGCCAAAAGCTCCTTTCTTCTTTCTAACTTTGTTGTCTCTTTTGCTATTGCGAGGAGTTCAACTGCGTGGCTGCACCTCAGTTATGGCTTAACCAAATAAATATTAATTTTTATTTAAATCTTCTATGTGAGCCTTTGTTTTGTAGGTGCAAAAAATGGCACCATGTTATGCTTTACTTGGGGTGTTTGAGCCATGTGATTAGCTAAATGACATAATGAATAAATAAACTACTTGTGCATGTTGGTACTTTCTCGAATCATGCCACTAGGAACCTTTTTTTTTTTTTGATCCAAATATCTGAACTATATTAAGTAAGGAAAATACAAGAACAGTCCAGACATGGGACAGCTGTCCCCGAAGAACAGAAAGAACCCTGGAAAAGAAAGAAAAAACAACTAGGTCCCTGGGATCTTCTGCGCCAAAGACGATCCGCTGCCGCCCGCACCGGAGCCACATCCTCGCCGGAAGGAGAGAAGAAGCCCCCACAAGCTTCAGTTAGCTAATCCGTGGTGGAATTTGCTACAGTTGTTGTTTGGCTTTTTTGAAGCCTATCTCTGAATGAGCGTTTAGATCCGTAGAGTATTACTGCAGATTTTTTTGGGTGATTTCTTCAAACACTTTGTCACAATATATAATTTTTTCCACTAATATTTAGAATAAGCATGCAATATGTTCCAGATTGTTAACAAATTTCTAATCCATTAATGATATGTGGTAGTTCCTTTCATTCTGCAAAATTATACTCCTAATTAAATTATTGTTCCATATCAGACAATAACTTAGGTATTATTATTATTATCTTTATTTGGTAGCTACGACAAATTAATAAAATATAGATTTTGTCAAATGTAGAGAGCGAAAATTAGAGATTCCATCAATGCAACCCAGATCGATTTTTTTCGAGATTTTCATAGTGGATTGATAGAGAGAAAATTTGTTCCTTCAATTGCATGGGACACAAGCCTTTGCTCGTTATTATGTGCTAAAGGAGAGAATGAAGAAAGGGCAAAACTAAGCCACGCGAGATGATGAATTTTGGAGTTGGGTATTCTATGCAGCTGCTACACAAGAACATCGCATGCCAAAATAAAGAAATAGTCAATGGCAACGCATGGGTGTATTTCCTAGTTATACTTAAGCCATAGCCCCGTGCCAAGTATTTAATTTTCTAGCGCAATGTGGATTGCAAGCATCAAGAGGGGACTTATAGCCCATGCTATCATGGATTCATAGTATGTGAGATTAGGCTTTGATGCCCATTAGATCGTGTCAATGTTAGTCATGATGTTTGCATTGTTTGATAGATTATAATTTATATTTATGATTTACATCATGTTTATTAAAGAGAGATCAAGCGAATCCATGAACCTGATCCTTCTCTTTCATACTTGCAATATTGCTTACTTTTCTCCACTTTTATTGATTGATCTCTTACTTTCAAGTGCAAAGAGGGAATTCACGAAACTCGGATCGAGATACCTTGAGCAAATAAATGTTATACCTATTGCTCCTTGGATTGACGTTCTATATATACTTCTATATTGGAAAGACCTACAACAATATAGGCCTATACCTCGGGGTGAACAACATGGTGTATGATTTTGGTATTTTTTTTATTAATTCTACAATCTAACGTCTGATGAACAAGAATGTTTGATTAACATGTGAATTAAACTATGCTAATTGCACAATACATAACAATATTTTTATATGCTTCGCTGAAAAAATATTGTAACTTCTTTTGCCAAGATATTTTATTTTTGACATGCTTAAATTATAAATTGACACCGCATTTTTATTGCAATTTTGCTCTGTAATTAAATTTTTTGATTTCTGGTATATTTTTTGGGCTAAACTATTAAATATGGTGGTATTTTTCATTATTAGGGCACATATGCAATTGAAGGCATTACTGACTTTTATCAACTCAACATAGCAAATTATCCAAAGGTACATAAGCTCAAAAAATAAAGGAAAAATGTTTCTGTGAGCTTCTCCCAACCGAAATTTATAAGCCAATTTATCCATAAACTCATAAGCTAAAAAAATAAGGGATTTCTATTTTCGTGCCCTCAAGTCCTTAGTTGTACTCAGTTTTCCCCAGCCCCTTAGTTTTTCCCCAGTTTTCCCCTCCTCTAGTTTGGAAGACGCACAAGTGCTGGAACGGCCGGTAGCCGTCAGGTCAGAGGCCTTGACCGTTAGTCTGACCGGGTGGGGCCGCAGAGGGGCAGCTCCTGCCTGACCGTCTCGTGCTGACGGGTAGGGTCAGGAGACACGTCGGAGCAGCCATCCATCTATCGCTGACGTGTGGCGTCAGCCGTTTTATTTCATGATTTTATACGCGGTGCTGCCAATGACAAATGGGGCCGCTCTATAGGGCTGCCGCAGCCAATGACCAGTGGGGTCGTATATTTTTCAGGAAAAGACATATATTACCGCTATGTGGGGCTGCCGCAGCCAATGACCAGTGGGTCGTATATTTATTTAGAGAAAAGCATATATTGCAGCTCGGTGGGGCCTCCGCAGCCAAAAGACATATATTACCGCCGGTGTCTTGGTGTCCTTCATCAGCAACGGATCTGAGGAGGGAAACGGAAGTGAGACATCAACAGCCTCCGACATTGAATGCTGGATCTGCACCGTCGAAGCGATGTTGTAGGCGATGGCTTCAATGTTCGTGGCATCGATGACCACTGTCGGCACCGCCGCCGTCTTGGTGTCCTTCATCAGCAACGGATCTGAGGAGGGCAACAGAAGTGAGACATCAACAGGCTCCGACATTGAATGCTGGATCTGCGACGTCGAAGCGATGTTGTAGGAGATGGCTTCAATGATCTGCCGCCGTCTTGGTGCTCTTCATCATTCAACAGATCTGAGAAGAGAAACGAAAGTGAGACAGAGAGAGACATTTCAACTATTTCTGAGGGTTAGATCCTCACCGGCACTCTTAGATCCACACCGCCGCACGGTTAGATCCGCGCCGAAGCACGCCGCCGCACGCACAGTTAGATCCGCGCCGCCGCGACCGCCGGAGTAAGAGAGGAAATAGGAGAGAGGAAGATGCGACTGCTAGGGTTGGTAGGTATGTGCTCTGCTCTTCTCTCCGTATGCGTCCATCGTGGTAGAGAGAGATATACAGGCCGTCCGATCATAAATGATCGAACGGTGCAAGCGTTCGTTGAGCTTTCAACCAACCAAGATCCGTGTGACATACATCTCGACCAATCAGAGATCAGCCGAGTGAGTACAAGTGAGGAAAACTGAGTAGAACTAAGAGGGGGAAAAGTGAGGAAATGTTTATCGAAAGGGCAAAACTGAGTAGGAATGAGTAAAACAAGTGGGCCCGGAGGGGGAAAACTGAGTAACACTAAGTAAAACAGGGGCACCGAAATAATAAAGGGACTAAGGGAAATTGAAGCTTTTGGCATAAAAATTGTAAAATTGTGTTATTTGAACATTATATTACATTTTGGCCGACGTGATATTGTTTGCAATACAAAGATACACAAGTGTGACGAATTTGGACTCATTTGGACGAAGTTTGTAAGCATAGTGGGTATTTGGGAGGTGTATTGAGCGAGAAAGCCCTGCATCTTCATAGCTAGTAGCTCATGGACTAGGAAGTGGTTTTGAAGCTTTTGGCATAAAAACTTCATATCTCTATATTTCCTTTTCCATTATTATTTCTCTAGGTTGTAGGTAACATAACAAGACTCCATGGGAAGGTTCCACCATGTTTTGAATTATTTTGAATAAAACCCTAAACCCTAAAACCCTTAAACCCTAAAACCCTTAAACCCTAAAACCCTAAACCCTAGAGAAAATGATAAATTTGGCTTAAATGTGGCATACAAATTGTTCGTACAAATTCAAATTGTTGAATACAAAGGCATCCCCAATACAAAAACCCTTATTCAAATTCAAATTGTTCATACAAATTCAAATTTTTCAACACAAAGGCATCCCCAATACAAAGGGAACCCCAATACAAATTGTTCAACACAAAGGGAACCCCAATACAAAGGGAACCCCAATACAAATTGTTCATACAAATACAAATTAGTTGTTTAGAATAAAATCTTTCTCTTGCTCCTGGTGTGACTCGTCGGGGCCACCACCTTACTCCGGTAACCCTACCGGGGATATTACCGGTGTCTACCTTCCTTTTGCCCTCTTTCTTGTTCTTCTTCTTCGCGAAGCTTGTGCTTTTTCTTCTTGAATATGCTCTTCGAAGTTAGCAGCCATCTGGGCAAAGGAAGTGTCGTAGCAATCTCGATCATACTGTTCCTTCTCCTCTGGACTCATCGGTAGAAGCCATTCTACATCCATCTGTTCCCTCTGCTCTCGATCCATCGGTTCAATCTCCTCATGTTCAATTGCTGCTTCAATCTCCTCATGTTGAACTGCTGCTTCAATCTCCTCATGTTGAACCGCTGCTTCAATCTCCTCATGTTGAACTGCTTCTTCAATCTCCTCAAGTTGAATTGCTGCTTCATTCTCCTCTGCATTTGCTGCTCCCGCTCTGATCTTCCATTCCAAAAGCTGGGTCAACTCCATTTTTACAAAGCCTAGCAATGTGTCCGGGGATTCCACAACGTTTGCACTTATGTTTTCGAATCGGTGCACCACCCTCCGCACTAGCTCGATCCTATTCTTCCTCGGCCTACCTGCCGGTCTAGTCAATACTTGGAGAGTACGAGTTTGAAGCCTGGATCGACTTTCATACATTGGTCTTTTCCCAACAAGGTAGGAACATTCATAGCATATGCAGCCCTAAATTTGGCAACAGAGAAATACTCGACACATACTCGATCAACTTCACCATCTTCACCCCCTATAACACTCATGAAAAACAATGCGTGTATGCGGGGTATCCCACGGATCTGCCATCCCCTACAATGGCATGTCCTATCAACCAAACTCACTTGGATACCTCCACCGCACTGTTTTACTTGTCGGTGTAGGTTACCTCAGCCTCCATTCCTTTTCTGACGCATTGCATCCTCAATTGTTTTGCCCTGTCATGCAAAGACTTAATCAAAGATGGGAGCATGAGATGGCCAGCTGTAAGGGTATATTGCCCCTATGTGTGGTTTTGGTAATTAATGACAACCCCTATGGACTAATGTTTTCATTGAGTTTATATGAAGGAATATTCCATAGGTACTACTTGTAGTCCATGTGTTGGATTCAAGTATGGATGCAAGTATGGATGCCATGAAGATAAAGATATACCTTGTGTATTGGCATCAAGATCATCGATTTAAAGATATATATATATGATATGATCAAGAAGAAGAAATGAAGATGGAGTTCTTATGTGGAACTCAGTATTAGCCATGCTCTAGCTTATGTGATAAGCAATGAATGATCAAGATCTTAAGTGCTTGATTCCAAGTGAAGAATTCAAGTTATGGCTCTAAGTCGGTGTCATGATAGTCTCATAAGTTGAGCTATGGTTGACTAAGATTTAGAGCATGCAAGCAAATGAAGAATTCTATATACGCCTCAAGATAGTATGATAGAGCATGAGAAGATACAAGGTTGACCAATACAAAGAGTGAAGAATAGATTCAAGTTTGGTCAACACATGAAGCATGAAGAATGTGCCACGAGAAGTCATGTGGTAGGGTAAGCCGTGTCAATTATGCTTTATGAACTAACCCATCATATATGTTCCCTTGTGTTGTCTATGTGGGTTAGGTATCCTTCCATGGGCATCCATCAAAAGTGAGATCTCATATAGCCCATGAGAGGATGACGTCAAGTGGTGATCGTCATCAAGGTTGAGTTGGGCAAGTTCAAGATCGAGCATCTCAAGAGGATCATGTGCTTGAAGCTTGCTGTCCATTTTGGTGATAATGGACATATGAAGATGTGCATCAATGGAGCTTTCCCATCATGGTGTATGGGGGAGCATTTGTGAGTTTTCACGAAGCAACAATGATCAAGTGAGGCATTCCGGCTTGAGTTGAGCTTGAAGATCTATCATCGAGATCAAGCGGGATGCGCAAGGCGAAGGTATGGCCTTGCTAGGTTTTCCTTTTACCGGTCTCAAGGTGGTTGTTGGGAGACCGGGTTATAGGATACATAGCCGCACTATCAAGAGGGGCTTTCGGTTGGGTAACTTGATCACATCGTCTTAGGAGCTCAACCCTTTGCATGCTTTGCATTCCATAAATCTATTGCTTCTTGGTGTTTCTCTGTGTGAGGTTCTTGAGCTTGTTGCTAGCTTTACAACAAGCCCAAGTTCATCGAAAACGGAATCCATATGCATCTTCTATTGCGTTTTCAAGCTTGGAGGTTTTACCGGTGTCTCTTTTATAGATAGGTCAAACATTCATCTTATGGTTTTTACTCCGTGGGTGGACAATGATGTTTCTATGCATAAAGTTGTAGGGCTTGTTGTCCTGATTCCAGCAAGCCCAAGATCATCGAAATCGGAGTCCGGACGCAAAAGTTATCATGGTTTTTGTAAACCATGTTTTCATGTTTGGCCCGGTGGCGCCGGCTGTCTGACCGGCTCATCCGGCACAGACCGGATCCCACACCGGTGCCATCCGGACGGTTTCCAGGGGGCTTTCAGGGGCGCCCGGTCCCTGGCCCGGTCGACCGGGTTTTCCGCCAGGCGGCCCGGTCCCTGGCCCGGTCTGACCGGGCTTTCCACCAGGCTGCACGAAAAACTCCCAGATCTGCCCCAAACGGTCATATTTCGTTTGGCTATAAAAGGGGCTTCTTCCCCAACAGTTTTCTAGTGTTCTTGAGCACGTTTTTGACCACCATTGTTGAACCTCTTGAGCTTGCTTCCTCTCCCTTCCCTCCCATGATTCTTGCTCATTCTTGAGGGATCTAAGAGAGGAGATCTAGATCTACAACCTCCACCAATCCATTTCTCCTCTAAGTGAGGGGAACTCTTGGGATCTAGATCTTGGAGTCTTTTGTTGACTTTCCCCATTGTTCTTCCTCTCCAATCTCATCTTAGCATTTGTTGCTTGGGTGGGATTTGAGTGTGAAGGACTTGAACACCTCTAGTGTTCTTGCTTTGCATCATTGCATAGTGTTGAGCTCTCCACCACGATTAGTTCGAGTGAGAGACCGTGAGCTTGTTACTCTTGGAGGGAGACCTCCTAGTTGGCTTGGCGGTTGGTGCTCCGGTGATCTCTTCAAGAATATTGTGAAGAGGCCCGGGCTTCTCCTTCATGGAGCTTGTGAAGTGGTTGTGGAGCTTGCCATCTCGGAGCGGAGGAAAAGCTAACCATAAGGAAAGGGCCATTATCCTTCGTGGGTGTGGTTCGGAGAATAGGGTGAGCCTTCGTGGCGCGGGGAATCCTTCGTGGGACCTCCACTCCTCCAAACGTGACGTACCTTGTTGCAAAGCAAGGGAACACGGGAATACATCCTCGTCTCCGCGTGCCTCGGTTATTTCTATACCCCGAGCTCTCTTTCCTTGTGATAGCCATCGTGCTTGAAGTACATATATCTTGCTATCACTTGTGCTACATATATCTTGTGCCTATCTTGCTTAGCTCTAGTTGCCATTGTTACACTTAGTTGAGCTTAGCATATTTAGGGTTTGTGCTTGTAAACTAAACATTAGTTTAATTCCGCATTCTTACAAGACAAATCCGCAAGAGTTTGTAATTGCCTATTCACCCCCCTCCCTCTAGGCGACATCTCGATCTTTCAATTGGTATCAGAGCAAGGTCTCTCCTTGTTTAAGGCTTCACCGCCTTGAGAGTAAAGATGTCGGCTAGTAATTTAGTGCACAATGACACAATTATCTTTGTTGGCACAAATTATCTTTTGTGGCGAAATTGCTTGCTTTGCAAACTTCGGACCTTGTGTCCAAACATTGAGCAATTTCTAGATGTAGGTTTTTCTCCTCCGATGGATTCTCAAAATCTATCTTTAGAGGATGAGAAAAACTTACATCTTGAAGCTCAAGTATCTAATGAGCTTGTATTCTCTTTGAGACCCGATTTTCATAGGTTCTTGATATATATAAAGCGAAAATCGTCTCATGAGATGTGGATCAAGCTTAAGGAAATGTTTGGTGGATCCACTTCTCATTTGGTTGGTGGTGACTCCGAGGAGCTCTCTTCCCCTTCACATCATGAAGAGCTCCAAGTTGCTTCCACCTCCGGCCGTGATGAGTTCTCATCTTCTTCCACTTCACCGACGTGTAGCAAGACACGAGGTAATGATATGGTGAGTGGTGAGGAAAATTGCAATGTTGATATTGTGCTCAATAGTGATGATTCTTCATCTCTATCCCATTGCAATGCTTCCTCTTTGGACTTAAACACATCTAGCATTGAAAATAATCTACATGCTTGTGTTGATAGTCCTCGCATATCATGTGTAAATTGCTCACATAAATCCCATGATGATATGCTTGCCTTGTCTTGCTCCCATAATCAAAATGCTTCTATCTCCTCTAGTTGTTTGACTAACAATGTAGAGGAAACCGAACACTCTATGGATCAAGACATGTTTTCAAATAAGGATTCAAGAATTTCTTCATCTTCATCCTCCGGTATGCACATGTGCCTTATGACAAATGGATCAAAGGTATCTCCTACTTTGACTCCTAACACTTCCTCTAATGATGAGAGTGATGATGATGATAATGATGAAGAATATAATATATTGGTGCATAATATGACAATGGTATATGCTTCTCTTCATGGTAATAAAGAAGCTCGTGCTAATCTCGAACACTCTATGGATACCTTGAGTAAGTATAGGGAAACCATAGTGGAGTTGGAGTCCCATGTTGAAAATGGGGAAATGAGATTCACTCTCCTCAAGCATGAGCTAAAAGATGAGAAGCATACTAATTTTATGCTCACACAAAAATTTGAATCCTATAAGCATGAAAATGAGAAAACTATTGTTGATGCTTGTGCTACTAACTCTACTTCTTGTGAAGCATCTATCTTAAAGGAGAATGTTGAGTTAAGGGCTCAACTTGAGTTGCTAACTAGCAATTATAGGGAATTGGAAGAAAGTCATAAAAAGCTCTCGGGCTCTCATGATGACCTTCTAATTTCCTATGATGGGCTAAAGTTATCTCATGAGGCTAGCATCACTAAGGTAACATCTTGTGAGCCTCATGTGGACATTAGCACAATCTCTACTACAAATGCTAAATTGCCATGTGCTAGTCCTTGTAATCCATCTAGTCAAACTAGTGATACACCTTGTGTTGGATTACTTGCCTTGCCTTGTTGCTCTAACAATGAAACTTCTACTTCCTCTAGTACTTGTATTTCTACTAACCATGTAGAGGAAATAAAAGAGCTCGAGGCCCAAGTCCTTTCTTTAAAGAAAGACTTGGAAAAGCGTCATGAAGGGAAATCCGCACTTGACAAGATGTTGTGTATGCAACAATCCCCCAATGACAAGAGTGGACTTGGATTCAATTCCAATAACAAGAACAAGTCCAAGAGCAAGTGCAACAAGAAGAAGGGCCAAGACAAAGTCAAGGATCCGGCCAAGTTGGTTTGTTTCAAGTGCAAGGTTGAAGGGCATCATGTTAGATCATGCCCATTGAAGAAGAAGAAGCACTTGAGTGAGAAACAACAAGGGAAACGGCCACAAGGTCAAGGTCAAGCTCATGCTCGACCTCAAGTTGAAGATCGGCCACTTCCCAAGAAGAATCAAGATATTGTTCCCCAAGAGAAGAAATCAATAAAGAAGAGAAAGGGGAACACTTGCTACTTATGCCGTGTGAAGGGGCACTTTGCTTCTTCATGTTTAGGTAATACCTTATCTAACCCTATAATTGTTGATGATGATTATTCTCTAGGGAAGGAAAAGGATGGCAATGTGTTTGCCAAGTTTGTTGGAACTCAAAGTGGTCTCAAGAAAAGGACCATTTGGGTTGCCAAGCCTATTGTGACTAACCTCTTAGGACCTGATACGTCTCCAACGTATCGATAATTTCTTATGATCCATGCTACTTTATTGATGATACCTACATGTTTTATGTACATTATATGTCATATTTATACATTTTCTGGAACTAACCTATTAACAAGATGCCGAAGAGCCAGTTGTTGTTTTCTGCTGTTTTTGGTTTCAGAAATCCTAGTAAGGAAATATTCTCGGAATTGGACGAAACTTTCGCCCAGGGTCCTATTTTTGCACGAAGCTTCCAGAAGACCGAAGAGTCAACGAAGTGGGGCCACGAGGCAGCCAGGAGATAGGGCGGCGCGGCCCAAGCCCTGGCCGCGCCGGCCTGCCCCCTGGGCACCTCGTGTGGCCCCCTGACCTACCCTTCCGCCTACTTAAAGCCTCCGTCGCGAAACCCCCAGTACCGAGAGCCACGATACGGAAAACCTTCCAGAGACGCCGCCGCCGCGAATCCCATCTCGGGGGATTCGGGAGATCGCCTCCGGCACCTGCCGGAGAGGGGATTCATCTCCGGAGGACTCTTCATCGCCATGATCGCCTCCGGAGTGATGAGTGAGTAGTTCACCCCTGGACCATGGGTCCATAGCAGTAGCTAGATGGTCGTCTTCTCCTTGTTGCGCTTCATTGTTGGATCTTGTGAGCTGCCTAACATGATCAAGATCATCTATCTCGTAATACTATATGTTGTGTTTGTCGGGATCCGATGGATAGAGAATACTATGTTATAAGTTGTTTACTACTGTAGCAATCTCTCCTTATCATGTTTTTGTGCCAAGTAAAGTTTTTATGTTAAAGTTGATGATAGATTTGGATCGCTGCGCAGAAACAGCATTGCTGTCTGTCACGAATTCTCACAGAAGTCTCTGTAAAAAATCTAAAAATCTGAAAATTTACGAGCATGATCCTCATATATGTACGCAACTTTCATTAGTTTTGAGTTTTTCCATTTGAGCAAGTTAAGTGCCCCTTCCAGATTCATCTTTACTGGACTGTTCTGTTTTTGACAGATTCTGTCTTTTATTTCGCATTGCCGCTTTTGCTATGTTGAATGAGTTTCTTTGTTCCATTAACTTTCAGAAGCTTTGTGCAATGTCCAGAAGTGTTAAGAATGATTGTGTCACCTCTGAATATGTGAATTTTTGGTTATCCACTAACCCTCTAATGAGTTTGCTTGAAGTTTGTGTGAAGGAAGTTTTCAAGGGTCAAGGGAAGAGGATGATATACTATGATCAAGAAGAGTGAAAGGTCTAAGCTTGGGGATGCCCCGGTGGTTCATCCCTGCATATTTTAAGAAGACTCAAGCATCTAATCTTGGGGATGCCCAAGGCATCCCCTTCTTCATCGACAACATTATCAGGTCACTTCTATTGAAACTATATTTTTATTCCGTCACATTCTTATGTTCTTTACTTGGAGCGTCGGTTTATTTTTATTTTTGTTTTGTTTTGAATAAAGTTGGATCCCGCCATTCTTATATTGGAGATATTACGCTCCGCTTTTTCATATGGAACACTTGTGTTCTTAATTGTTCTTTAATGTTTATGGCGAAGGCTTATTGCTTCGTTAGATTGCTATTTGGTTGGAATTGGAAAATGCTGCATATGGTTTGGTAACTTGGCAATTGTTTGAGCTCTCATAGATCATGTTTAAGCTCTTGCATCATGTAGTTTAATCTATTAATGAAGAACTACCGTAAAGCTTGTTTAATTTGGTTTGCATGATTGTTCTCTCTAAGTCTAGATATTTTCGGGTAAAGTGTTTGAAAAACAAGGAAGACAGTGTAGAGCCTTATAATGCTTCCAATATGTTCTTGTGTGAGTTTTGCTGTACCTGTTCATACTTGTGTTTGCTTCAAACAACCTTGCTAGCCCAAACCTTGTACTGAGAGGAAATGCTTCTCGTACATCTAAACACCTTGAGCCAAACTCCATGCCATTTGTGTCCACCATATCTACCTACTATGTGGTATTTTTCTGCCATTCCAAAGTAAATTACTTGAGTGCTACCTTTAAATTTTCATTCCTTTATCTTTGCAATATATAGCTCATGGGACAAATAGCTTAAAGACTATTGTGGTGATGAATATGTAGTTATGTGTCTTAATTCTTATAAGTTGCTTGTTGAGCGGTAACCATGTTTTCTGGGGACGCCATCAAATTTATCTTTGTTGGATATCATGTGAGATGCTATGCATGTTCGTCTTGTCCGAAGTAAGTGGACTTCATGATCAAATGGTTTGAGTATGCATATGTTAGAGAAGAACATTGGGCCGCTAACTAAAGCCATGTATCATGGTGGAAGTTTCAGTTTGGACATACAACCTCAATCTCTTATGAGAATATTAACTATTGTTGAATGCTTAAGCATTAAAAAGAGGAGTCCATTATCTCGTTGTCTATGTTGTCCCGGTATGGATGTCTAAGTTGAGAATAATCAAAAGCGAGAAATCCAATGCGTGCTTTGTCCTTAGACACTTGTACAGGCGGCATAGAGGTACCCCTTTGTGACACTTGGTTGAAACATATGTTATGCGATGAGAATCCGTGTTTCCGAGCTAATAAGTAGGACAAGGTGCGAGAACTATTAGTACTCTATGCATGAGACATGCAACTTGTAGGAAGTATTATGCATAGCACATATGAATTATTACTACCGTTGACAAAATTGTTTCTATGTTTTCAAAACAAAAGCTCTAGCACAAAAATAGTAATCCATGCTTCCTCTCGCGAAGGGCCATTCTTTTACTTTATTGTTGAGTCAGCTTACCCACTTCTTTCTATCTTAGAAGCAAACACTTGTGTTAACTGTGTGCATTGATTCTTACATGTTTACTTATTGCACCCGTTATATTACTCTATGTTGACAAATATCCATGAGATATACATGTTACAAGTTGAAAGCAATTGCTGAAACTTAATCATCCTTTGTGTTGCTTCAATGCATTCTACTTTGAATTTATTGCTTATGAGTTAGCTCTTATGCAAGTCTTGTTGATGCTTGTCTTGAAAGTACTATTCATGAAAAGTTTTGCTATATGATTCATTTGTTTAGTCATTATCTTTGTTAGCAATCTTTTGTTCAGATCACTCCATTCATCTCATATGCTTTACAATAATGTTGATCAAGATTATGTTGGTAGCATGTCACTTCAGAAATTATTTGTGTTATCGTTTACCTACTCGATGACGAGTAGGAACTAAGCTTGGGGATGCTTGATACGTCTCAAACGTATCTATAATTTCTTATGTTCCATGCTACTTTTATTACAATACTTGAATGTTTTATACATACTTTACAAGCATTATTATACATTTTCCGGCACTAACCTATTAACAAGATGCCGAAGTGCCGCTTGTCGTTTTCGCTGTTTTTGGTTTCGTAAATCCTAGTAAGGAAATATTCTCGGAATTGGACGAAATCAACGCCTAGAGGCCTATTTTTACACGAAGCTTCCAGAAGACCGAAAGGGAGACGAAGTGGGGCCACGAGGTGGCGACACACCAGGGCGGCGCGGCCCTAGTGTGTGGGCCCCTCGTGACGCCCTTTTACCTACCCTTCCGCCTACTTAAAGCCTCCGTCGCGAAACCCCCTGTACCGAGAACCACGATACGGAAAACCTTCCAGAGACGCCGCCGTCGCGAATCCCATCTCGGGGGATTCAGGAGATCGCCTCCGGCACCCTGCCGGAGAGGGCAATCATCACCGGAGGGGCTCTACATCATCATGCCCGCCTCCGGATTGATGCGTGAGTAGTTCATCCTTGGACTATGGGTCCATAGCAGTAGCTAGATGGTTGTCTTCTCCGCTTGTGCTATCATTGTTATAGATCTTGTGAGCTGCCTAACATGATCAAGATCATCTATTTGTAATGCTACATGTTGTGTTTGGCGAGATCCGATGAATATAGAATACTATGTTAAGTTGATTATCAATCTATCATATATGTGTTGTTTATGTTCTTGCATGCTCTCCGTTGCTAGTAGAGGCTCTGGCCAAGTTGATACTTGTAACTCCAAGAGGGAGTAATTATGCTCGATAGTGGGTTCATGCCTCCATTTAATCTGGGACAGATGACGTAAAGTTCTAAGGTTGTGGATGTGTCTGTTGCTACTAGGGATAAAACATTGATGCTTTGTCTAAGGATATTTGTGTTGATTACATTACGCGCCATACTTAATGCGATTATCTCGTTGTTTACAACTTAATACCGGAAGGGGTTCGGATGATAACCTCGAAGGTGGATTATTTAGGCATAGATGCATGCTCGGATAGCGGTCTATGTACTTTGTCGTAATGCCCCGATTAAATCACATAGTAATCATCGTTGATATGTATTGAATCTTTATTTGTCAATTGCTCGCCTGTAATTTGTTCACCCAGCATGCTAGTTATCTTATTGGAGAGACACCTCTAGTGAACTGTGGACCCCGGTCCATTCTTTTACATCTGAATACATTCTACTGTTTTTACTGTTCTTTGCACACAAACACCATCTTCCACTCGATACACTTAATCCTTTGTTTTCAGCAAGCCGGTGAGATTGACAACCTCACTGTTACGTTGGGGCAAAGTACTTTGATTGTGTTGTGCAGGTTCCATGTTGGCGCCGGTTTCACTGGTGTTGCGCCGCACTACATTCCTCCACCAACAACCTTCACGTGCTTCTTGGCTCCTACTGGTTCGATAACCTTGGTTTCTTTCTGAGGGAAAAAACTTGCTGCTGTGCGCATCACACCTTCCTCTTGGGGTTCCCAACGGACGTGTACATCTACGCGCATCACCTCTTAGTACAAGGCTTTGGGCTAGCAAGGTTGTTTGAAGCAAACACAAGTATGAACCGGTACAGCAAAACTTACATAAAAACAAATTGCAAGCATTATAAAACTCTACATTGTCTTCCTTGTTGCTCAAACACTTTTACCAGAAAATATTTAGACCTTAGAGAGACCAATCATGCAAACCAATTTCAACAAGTTCTACGGTAGTTCTCCACTAATAGGTTTAAACTATATGATGCAAGAGAAACATGATCTACTTGAGAGCTCAAAACAATTGTCAAGTATCAAATTATTCAAGACAATATGAGGCATTTTCTGTTTCCATCCAAATAATGATAAGTGTAATAGCTTCCAACTTTTGTAATGAACCTTAAAAGTAAAACGAAGAACACCAGTGTTCATATGAAAAAGCGGAGCGTGTCTCTATCCCACACAAGGATTGCTAGGATCCGAATTTATTCAAACACAAACAAAAATAAAAGCACACATACGCTCCAAGTAAAGCACATATGATGTGACTGAATAAAAATATAGTTTCAATAGAAGAAACTTGATAAATTGTTGATGAAGAAGGGGATGCCTTGGGCATCCCCAAGCTTAGATGCTTGAGTCTTTCTTGAAATATGCAGGGATGAACCATGGGGGCATCCTCAAGCTTAGACTTTTCACTCTTCTTGATCATATATCATCCTCCTCTCTTGACCCTTGAAAACTTCTGCCACACCAAACTTCTCATAAACTTCATTAGAGGGGTTAGTACTCAAAAACTTTAATCCACTTTAGTCCTGTAGTGACACATTGCAAAAACTCAATAAAACATTAGCTACAGCTCTCCACGTCTAGAAAGCCTCACTTAAAGTCCACAAGAGACAATGCAAAAAAACAGCATAATCTGTCAAAACAGAACAGCCAGTAAAGACGAATTTTTAAGAGGTACTTCCGTTGGTCAAATCAGAAAACTCAAAACTAATGAAAGTTGCGTACATATCTGAGGAACACTCACGTAAATTGGCAGATTTTTCTTAGTTACCTACAGAGAATCTTACCCAAATTCGTGACAGCAAGAAATCTGTTTCTGCGTAGTAATCCAAATCTAGTATCAACCTTCTATTAGAGACTTCACTTGGCACACCATTGCAATAAAATAAAGATAAGGAGAGATTGCTACAGTAGTAACAACTTCCAAGACACAACAACACAGTAGCAAAATAAAGACATGGGTTATCTCCCAAAAAGTACTTTATTTATAGCCATTAAGATGGGCTCAGCAATTTTAATGATGCTCATATAAGGATGAGAGTTGAAGCAAAGAGAGCATCAAAAAGCAAGTATGAAACAAATTTAAGTCTCACCCACTTCCTATGCATAGGAATCTTGTACACAAATAAATTCATGAAGAACAAAGTGACAAGCATAAGAAGATAAAACAAGAGTAACTTCAAAATTTTCAGCATATAGAGAGGTGTTTTAGTACCATGCAAATTTCTACAACTATATTTTCCTCTCTCATAATAATTTTCAGTAGCTTCATGGATAAACTCAACAATATAACTATCACATAAAGCATGCTTTTCATGATTCACAAACACATAATTTTTATCAAGCTCGGAAATAATAGGATTAAAACTTTCAAACCCACTTTTATCAATAATATAACAAGATGATTGATCAATCTCAAAAGATATGGGACTCATAGATAAAGTCAAGAACTCTCCAATCCCATTTTCATTAGTAGTACAATTAATATTATCAAGTAACATAGGACCATCATCTAGAGATTTATCATAAACATTTGCCAAGCAAAACTCTTTAGTACCATGCATTTCGACATCAGGCACAAACAAAGGATTATCATAAGATTTATCAAAGTAGCATGGATTATCATGAATGACAGTAGCATAATTATTGTCACAAGTTTTACTCATAGGGAATATTTCAAGAGAATCCACAAGAACATAACATTCATCCTCTTTCGGTAAGCATGGAGGACAATCAAATAGTGTAAGAGATAAAGAGTTACTCTCATTAGAAGGTTGGCATGGGTAGCTAATCCATTCTTCCTCCTTTTGTTCATCACTCTCCTCTACTTTTTCATCCAATGAGCTTTCAGGTTCATCAATTTCCTCCTCTTTTTCATCCAATGAACTTTCAGGTTCATCAATTTCTTCTTCCACTGGTTCCTGCAAATTGTGAGTGCATTCTTGTGCATTAATGAGTCTCTCCTTATAATCAATGATATAAGGATTATCGCTGTAACTTTCTATGCAAAAATTAAGGATAGAAGAGACATAATCTTTAAGGTCCTTACAAACAGCACAAGTTTCATAATTTTTAGACATGAATGATTCTATCTCAGAGGCTCCCATAAATAAGTGTTGGCGTCAGAAACCCACCGGCGGGCAGTGACTGGCCAACACCGTAGAGCCGGGAACAACTAGGGCTGCGGCTGGCCCCAGTCCCTCAGAGCGACGGCCCGCAAAGCCTCCTGGTCGCGCGCCGATGCAAATTGCAAGGGCGTGCCACCCGACCTATACCTGGTCGGGAAGGTGTGGATGATGCCTCGCTTAGTTTCCTGCAGGGCACACACGTACACGTTAAATACGAGCCTCGATCGGCTCTCGAGGTTATCCCGTGAATCGGCTCATGGAGCCGATCCACCCATGATTCGTCCAAGGTGGCCGAATATATGGTGGTCCTGCTTGATCAAGATAAAGCATATGAGATCCACGACGATCTAGGGTTTTCACCGCATAATCGGATCATCCTACTCACGATTGGGCCTCGCGCTCGCGCACGGTGATCGTAAGCCAGCCCTAGACAAGGCCTAAAAACCAACACGAGGTTGATCCTCGGAACATCCTGTCTAGGGCCAGCAAACTACTCCCTACACGCCGCTGGATCCTCCAACCCTTTGTAAGGCCTAACTATTGCAGATATTAAACTAATCCCTGATAAATCAAGGAGCAATCGTAACGGATCAGATCTACTAAATAACGATCAAGCGGGGTGCCGCCCCTGCACCCATGATGAGGTACAAGGACGGCTAGATGCGCAAGGGTTGCACTACGACAGCATATGATACTAAGAACAGTGCTAACCCTAACCCATCTATGATAACTACGTTGCTCGCCATCAAAAAGGCTTCAGTACGAGCAACGCATGAACAACGTGGGCAGGCTCGTGCTGCCTAGATCGCAAGATGCGATCTAGGCAGCATGGTGCTTACCGGAGAAACCCTTGAGACGAAGGGGTTGGCGATGCGCCGAGATTGGTTTGTGTTGAACGTTGGTTGTTGTTTATTCCATAAACCCTAGGTACATATTTATAGTCCAGGGGACTTTCTAATGTGGGCGTGCACTAAACCGTGCACGAGATAGATTCTAACTTCTAAACTAAGATGCGATCTAATATGTTACAGATACATGGGCAGTTTAGCCCAACTTGGTATAAAAGGCCGATTCACGTATTTCTTCCATGTATAATCTTCACGTCCATCTCGATCGCGGCCCACCTCTAGCTTGGTCAAATTCTGGTGATAACAATAAGACAAATTGTTCTACCTCTTCGAACCCAAAATGAATATAGCTATTCCAATTATAGTTCTTAATTAAAACTTCCTCACTAAAGCCACATTGAAATTTAAGATGTTTAGTATCCTGTTTAGAGCAACAGTTTATATCATGGCGTTTAAGCAAGATTTTAGCAATTGTATTTAATTTTTCTATCACAGCACTCATAACTTTTCCCGTTCTTGATTCTCTATAATTATTATATAATGATATAAGCTCCAAATAGGTTGTAGGTTCTCCCATAATAGCAGTTTTTAATTTTTAGGTTTTTCAAATTTTTATGGATTTTCGGGTATATAGGGAAAATAAAACAAGACAAAAATAAACTAGACAAAAGTAAACTAAGCAAAACAAAATAAAATAAAACAAAAATAGAGAGAGAGGTAGAGTGTACTCCCCAGGTGAACTTATGAGTAGAGCTATGCCTCTCCGGCAACGACGCCAGAAAATAGTCTTGATGACCCACAAGTATAGGGGATCGCAACAGTCTTCGAGGGAAATAAAACCCAAATTTATTGATTCGACACAAGGGGAGGTAAAGAATACTTATAAGCCTTAACAACTGAGTTGTCAATTCAGCTGCACCTGGAAAAGCACTAGTAACAGGGGTGATGTGAAAGCAGCAGTAATATGAGAGCAGTAGTAACAGTAACACAGCAGTAGCAGTAATATGAGAGCAATGGCATGTAGGAACAAGTATATGATGATGAAAGATGGACCGGGGTTCCCAGCTATCTACACTAGTGGTAACTCTCCAATAAAAAGTGTTGGGTGAACAAATTACAGTTGGGATGAAAATTCCTTCTCCATGTATGTTCGGATTACCAAAAGCCCTCTCCGGGTTTCGATCAGAAGCCCTTTCGTAATGGAAGCACAATGTTCATACTTACGGGTTGGGATCAGGTAACAAAATTCTCGCTCGCAATTCTCTGTCATTCTATGGACACGGATGGGTACAACAATTGCAGTAAATACATATTGGTTGGAAACGGGTAACAAAATTGCAGGAAAAATTGTTGGTTGTAAACTGGTGACCAATTGTTCTTGCATTGCACTTACGCGCATGCCAATATATACGTTAGATGGACAGCAGCCAGATGATCCTAGTTGATCGTTCATTCAAATCTATTACTCTATTAGCACTAGTTTTGACCGATCGAGAGAGATTGAGGGTCCGCTGCAATTTTCAGCGCGGGGCAGCAGGTAATCGTATATGGTAATGTAGTGCTACTACAAAAGTGTTGGCCGCGCCAATGTTTCTGACGGCAGTTTGCTTTCGTTTTTGCACAAAGGGCTCTGGATCATCGCAGCTATTTGGATATGGTGTTGCTAGGTAACATATGGTGGTATGGTACCCAGCGAATTGAGCAGCACTTAAAGCTGGATTGTTCCTCCCCATCTCATAATCTGCAAGTCACCACTACTAAGCAGGGGTTTTGGCACTACAGTATCAGCTTCCTCCAATATCTTACTACATTTTGTTACAACCACTCAATTTGCCATGCCTGTTTTTATATACCGCTCCATCCATAGTTCTTGTGAAGGCGAACCTTTCGCCATTTCTTCCACCTTCCCATGTAAATAGCATGAGCAACCAACAGATTTTTCTAGTCATGCAGTACCTATGCTCACAACACAAAATAGAAGTGCGTCAAATTGCATTGCCTCTGAATTCCACCTTTGAGTGGTTTACTATTTCTTGCGTAAGTAGCACAATTCTAGTTAGCATGATTTCGTAGGAGAGCGGATTTCTCTAACATGGTAAGGCCCCCCCCGCATTATATGAACCACTTATTTGTTGGAGATTCGTGAAAAGTCCACCCGGTCAAACGTTCTGGCATATTTGCATTGGAGCCCTCCACAAAATTCAAAATCACCCCAGTACGAACTGGAATATAAAAGACCAAACCCTAATCCCCACACCCCACCCCCTGTCCCGTCCCCACTCCCAGCGGCCAGCGCTGCCGCACTCACCCCTCACCCCCGACCCCTCTCCCAGCGCCGCCGCACCCCACCCCTCACCCTCGACCCCTCTCCCAGCGCCGCCGCCCCCCACCCCCGGCCAAGCGACAACACGCGCGGCTCGGTGACTGCGGCTGGAGGCCGGCGACAGCACGAGCGGCATCGAGCACGTGCAGTGGCTTCCCCGACGGCGGTGAGCACGTGCGGCGGCTGCGGCTGGAGGCCGGCGGTGGCTCGGTGACTGCGGCTGGAGGCCGGTGGCGACCTGGCCGGCGACAGCATGCGCGGCGGCTTCCCCGGTGGTGGCGAGCCTCACCACCACCCTCCCCACCATGGAGTCGAACCACACCACCACCACACCTGGATCTAGCTAGGTCAGGCTAGATCCCGCCCAAGACCTAACCGGCCCAATGAAGCAGAGATCTGGCTGTTTTGTTTGTCTCAAATTGCATCAGATGATTCTTTCATGTTTGATGATCCTCACCGATTCTCAATTTTTTTTTTATTCTCTATAATTTTCCTAAATTTCTTTCAAGAATCTTTGAAGTTTCTTTCAAGATACAGTGGACAAACTTGTGATATGTATGTCAATTTTCTTCCATGCGTGAACATTGTGTCAAATACATCTAAATTGTTTTGATTCATTCATTGTTACTTTCAAATTTTGTATGAAGCTTGTTTGAATCTGTGTTGGTTTTGTAAAAACTGATACTATAATACATGTATCATGTTTTAACCAATCCATTTACTACCTTTTTATTGTGTGAATCTTCTGTGATTATGTTTGAATCTGTGAATTTGATGTGAATTATGTATGAAACCTTGATGTTTTTATTATCAGATCTCCGTCTCTCCCAACCGCAGCGCCCAACCGCCGCCAGTCGCCTCCTCCCTGCCGCCGCTGCCGCCGGCCCTTGCCGCGGTGGCGGCGGGCCCCGTCCCCAAAGGGAGGCGGGGGTCCTCTGAGTCGCCGCGAGCGGCGGAGATCGGAAGCCGGGCGGTGGCTCCGGGCTGGTGGTGGTGGCGGCGCTCGCCGGTGCGGCTGCTTAGGCGGCGCAACGACAGCCGCAAGGGCGGCTGGGAGCAGCGGACTGCGGCGGCGCGGGTCCGGCGCGGCCGCAGGTGGCGGCGGGCGGGCGGCCCATCCGGGCCTAATCTGGGCCGAGATGGGCGGCGCCGCGGAGTGTGGCGTTGGGGTGCTGTGCACGGCCAGCCGATCTCCAGAGCCATTCTGCCTGGCCGCTTGCTACGCCTTCTATGGCCTGCTGTGACGACGGCCTAGGCTGATTTGTTCGGGCGACCATGGGGAGCGCTGCCGGTTCTTCTCTAAAGTCGCCATGGGCTTGGCGGCGTCGACTTAGCGAGGCGACTGAACCTCCTTCGTCGTCGTCGGGCGGCGGATGGCGGCGTGGGGCCGTTTGAAGATGGCGGTTCTAGGATTCTTCTCGCACCAAGTTTGAAGATCTATCGGATGTTGTTCGCACCAGTCTGGGTGGATTGACGTGTTCCGGAAGGCCTTGTCGGCGAAATTCATTGTGCGAGTAATGCCTGAAGATTGCTGGATTGGGTGGTTTCGGTCGTGCGCACCCATGTTTTTATCTGGCCGTTTGGTTTCAGAGGGAGCGCTTCGAAGCTCGGTTGGCTGTTAATATCATGGAGTTCGTTTTCTTTCCATGGTGCTAGCAGAGAAGGTCATCAAGCCGAGATCGGTGGAACAACTATGATGGTCGGATCTTGGTGGTGAGGTGGAGTTGGCTTGGTGCTTCGTGACTTGAAACATCGACTGGTATGTGGGGGCGGCTGCACAAGAGAAGTTCGAGTCTTATCTTTCAGGGTGAAAATCCAAGGTCTGGCCTTAATTGGTTGTGCCTGGCAATGTTCTTGTTGAAGGCATTGTTTTGAGAGAGATGACTTTCTTCAGGGTGAAAACCTAAGATCTATGATCAGGCGACGACAGCGTTTGTGCATTGTTTCCTTCTTGGAGGCGTCGCTTATGGAGAAGCTGACCTTCTGGTGTTGTCTTGGTGGTGTCAGTGTTGTTGTTTCAAGTTATGAATCTCTGTAGCGGGAACTTTCTTTTTGTAATTCTTTTCTCTTGTTTGGCTGTGTGCATCCTTTATGTCATTAGGGTATGATGTTGTTGCAGAGGCTGGGTGTAATTGGTATCTCAATGATATTAATATATGCTCTTTATCAAAAATTATCAGTACAAATTTATTATGAAACTTCTGCAAACTTCAGAATGATTCCCATAAAATACTTGTATGAATATTGTTTGGTATATAAAGCAGAGTGAATCTGTACGTATTTGGTATGAAACTTGTATGAATATTGTTACCTATATAAAAGAAAAAACTAGATAAAATATTGTTTAATTTGTTTAAGAATATTCCCTGTGATTTTTTTGAATATTTCTTCGGTGAAATATTTTTGATGACTCTATAAACTCCATGAAATTGTGGATCATATTTTAGAGGCAAATCTGTTCACAGTAATAGGATATAGATCACATAGGAAATATGTGCAAACTGAAATCTGGATGTACGATGTACTAATAAAAATATTGCGGATAATTCAACAGTATCCACGCGTACTGAAATCTGGATGGTTTCCTGTGATGTTTCACAAGAATGGTGGAAAATGAGATTGGAAATAACTACTGTGCATTATGGAAAAATCTCACATTATTTGATAATTCGTTTTTTAATAGAAAACTATAGTATTCTCGGAATAATTAAAAAATACAGTGAACAAGAATTAAACTACGCGTGGATACTGTTGAATTTTTGGACGTTTGAATTTGTAATGGCCTCCTCTCTGTCTGTCTCAGAGGCCCAAGCCTAGCAACTGGCAGCCCACCGCCAAGCTCATACCTGGTACAGAAGGGGTCGCTAACAATCCCCCAAGCTGAGGCCTTGTCGAACCGCAAGGATCCCATAGTACATGAGATTCTTTGATGGGAACAGTGCCTGCTGATGTGATTCAATCAAGGTAGGCTCAGGCAAGGTTGATGTAGCACTCCTGGCTGAAGAGGGACTGGTTGAGGAAGGCGGCGATGGAGTGGTTGTTTTTTTTTTTGAAACGGGCAAAAAAGCTTTTGCCTTATATTGATATAGGAGAAGCAAACAGGGTTATGGCAAGGGCCATAAAACAAAAAGGAAAAAAAGGGGGGGGGGAGGGAAGCGAAACTCGCCCCCTAAAAAAAAAATCAGCCTACAAGCTCCGCCAGGTTTTTAGCACCGGCGAGGATCCAGTCCTTGCCCTCTTCCCTAATTTTATGCATGACCACCGAAGGCAGGGAAGACTTATTGTTGAAGACCCGTTCGTTCCTCTCTTTCCAGATCTCCCAAGCGACGAGAATGATGGCCGATCTCAAGCCTTTAGGGGAGGAGGTGGTGGTCTTCGAAAGAGCCAGCCAATAGTCCAGCACTTTAGGCCTACCCTCCCCAAGGCTATTAACGAGGTCCGGACAAGAAAGCCAAGAGGCTGCGGCTGTCCAGATCCGCCTGGAGAAGCGACATTCGAAGAGCATATGTCGCGCCGTCTCAGGGGAGGACCGGCAGAGTTGGCAGGTAGGGTGGTGCGGCCATCCGCGTTTGGCCAAGCGATCAGCTGTCCATAGGCGATTTTGGACCGCTAGCCAGGCGAAGAAGCGGCACTTCGGAGGGGCCCAAGTCTTCCACACAATGTTCCCAAACTGGCAGGGAAAAGAGGCGAGGAACTGGACCTTGTAGGCGGAGCTGGCCGAGTAGCACCCATTAGGGGTTAAGGTCCAGGAGATGGAGTCTTCAGTGTCAGGGTGTAGCTGGATATCTGACAGGAGCTCCCAAAGGCGGACATATTGCTCCATGTGATCCGCAGTGAACGCATCCACCGCGATGTCCGTGATCCAGTTATTATCGGTTAGGGCGTCAAGGACCGTTCGATTCTTCCTCTTGGAAGCTTTGAAAACAAGTGGAGCCAGGTCTTTAGGCGGGGCGCCATGAAGCCAAGAGGACGACCAGAAGGATGCCTTAGCTCCGTTACCAATGGTGACACGAGTGGCCGCATTGAAGAGGTCCCGGTCGGCGGCGTCGTTGGGGGTTTCAGTGCCCACCCAAGGTTTGTCAGGAGCCTTCCACTCGTACCATAACCACCGAAGTCTTAGAGCCCGGGAGAATCTCTCCAAATCGAGAACCCCAAGACCGCCTAGCTCCTTAGGGCGACAGACCTTTTGCCAGTTGACTTTGCATTTCCCCCCACTAACCGTCTCCTTGCATGCCCAAAGCATGCCACGACTGATCTTAGCAAAAGCCTTGAGGATGCCTTTGTCCGCCTTTAAGGCCGTCAGCAGGAAAATAGGCATGGAGGAGAGCACAGACTTAACCAGAGCAGTACATCCGGCATGATTCAGGAATTTTCCTTTCCATGGGCTGAGCCGAGCCACTGCCTTGTCAATATAAGGTTGAAGATCTGCACGCCTAAGTCTTCCGAGGGATAGGGGCAACCCCAAGTACTTTATGGGGAAGGGGGTCGTGGTTGCCGGGAAGTTAGCAAGAACCTCTTCCAAATTGATGTTGTCACATTGGATGGGGGCGATGGAGCTCTTGGACACATTGGTGACTAGGCCGGAGACTTCCCCGAAATTTTGCAGAATGTTAGCAAGGCCTTCCACGTCGTGAGTTGTGGGGGCTAGAAAAATAGCGGCGTCATCTGCATAGAGGGAGATCCTGGGGCCCTGAAGATTGCCAGGCATAGCAGACAGAAGGCCTTGCTCTGTAGCCTGCTCCAGGAGTCTCTGAAGAGGGTCGATGGCGATGTCGAACAGAAGAGGCGAGAGCGGGTCGCCCTGTCGAAGACCACGTCCATGGGGGATGTATCTCCCAGGAATTCCGTTGAGGAAAAACCTAGATGAGGCCGTGGAGAAGAGAGTCGTCAGGAGGGCCCTCCATCTCTGAGGAAAGCCAAGCCGCTGCAAAAGATCCAAAATGTAATCCCAACGAACAGTGTCGAAGGCTTTAGCGATATCCAGCTTTATAAGGAGGGACGGGGTCTTGCTGCGGTTTAACCGGCGGGCGGTGTTCCTGACGTACATGAAATTGTCGTGGATAGTTCTCGACTTGATGAAAGCGCTCTGACTTCGGGAGACAAGGTCATTCATTTTCGGGCTGAGACGTCGTGCCATAGCTTTGGCGATAATCTTCGGGACCACATGGATGAGACTGACGGGTCTGAAGTCTGCAATAGTCTCCGCACCATCCTTTTTAGGTAGAAGGACGACATTGGCAGTGTTGATGATGTGGAAATTCGACGTTGACAGCTCGGAGAAAGCCTTTATAGCGGTCATAAGGTCAACTTTTATAATGTCCCAGCAGGAGCGAAAGAAGGCGATGGAAAAACCATCAGGGCCCGGAGCCTTATCCGCGGGCATATCATCAATGGCTTCCTTAATCTCATCCTCGGAGAAAG
The DNA here is from genome assembly GCF_022539505.1 of Lolium rigidum. NCBI lineage: Eukaryota > Viridiplantae > Streptophyta > Magnoliopsida > Poales > Poaceae > Lolium > Lolium rigidum. The sequence goes on along the minus strand of NC_061508.1, from coordinate 9,081,862 downwards.
GCAGGCCCAGGTCCTCCAGAGGGTGGGTGGTGGGGTTCAGGGTTCCCCAGTTGAAATCAAGCGAACGAGGAGGGGGCCGGCCAAGTGTACGGGAGAAGTGGTCGAAGATCAGCCCGGCTTTATCTTCATGAGACACCGCCCAGCCATTATTGTGTTTGAGTCTGACGATGAGATTTTTGCGTCTCCTAGCATTAACTCGAAGATGGAAGAACTTGGTGTTGGCGTCGCCCTCCCGGAGATAGCAGATTCTGGAGGCTTGACGTTTGCGAGATCTATCCAAAGCGGCAAGACCTTTCACCCGGCGTTTTAGGCTTGCCCGTAGCCAAACTTCATCTTGGGAGAGGACGCGGGACTCTTGCGCCACATCGAGCTGCAAAATGACATCCAGGGCCATGAGAAGTTGCAGCTTGCTGTTAGAGAAGAGGCTTCTGCTCCAGGATTTGAGACCAGCCGCCGTGGCCTTGAGTTTGTGATTGATCACATGGACTGGCTGGGAGTGCGACGAGGGCGCAGACCAAGCCTGTTGAACCACCTCTTTGAAACCGGGCATTTTTGTCCAGAAGGACTCAAAGCGAAAAAGAGGCGGCTTTCGCGGGCCACTGTGGTTGGACAAGAGGAGGGGGCAATGGTCCGAGAGGGACGAGGATAAGGCAAAAAGCGCATGGTTCTCGAACGTGAGGTCCCAAGCAGCATTGCAGAACGCCCGGTCAAGACGCACCAGGGTAGGGTTCTGCCTTTCGTTACTCCAAGTGAACTTGCGATTCTGCAGTTTCAGCTCCTTAAGATGACAGCTAGTGAGGGCTCTTCTGAAAAGACCCATTAGACGGAAATCAAGGTTGTTGTTGTTCTTATCTTCCGCCTGATAGATAAGGTTGAAATCTCCGATGATGAGCCACTTGGAGTCATCCGGAGGTTTGGCCGTAATAGCTTCCGTGAGAAAAGCCTCTTTCTCGGCGTGGTCTGTAGGGCCATACACTGTGGTGAGCTTGAAGGAGGTACCACATGACCGAATGGAGACGTTAGCCGAAATCAAGTGAGTGCCGAGCTGAATGTTGGATATCTCCACATGTTCATCGCTCCAGAGTAAGAGGATGCCACCACGGGTGCCGGTGGCCGGACGATGGGCGAAGGAGCGGAGCTTAAAACCGCCTATATAAGAAGCCGTTTGTTGATCGATGTGATCGAGCTTAGTCTCTTGGATGCAAGCTATGTGACAACGGGTATCGGCGAGGAAGGCGTGGACGGTATCTTTGCGAGCTTGGTCGTTCAGGCCGCGGGTGTTCCAATCCGCAATTGAGAGATCAGGACCGATCATAATGCAGCTAAACCAAAAGATGAAGGGACGAACACAGGTACTTGTCCACAAAGCGAAAGGCGGAAAAAAACACGACGGAAGAACAGAAGGAACTAAACAGTCACGTCCTGGGTCTCTGGCTCGCAACCTCCTGGGCCTCCCATGGCAATGAGGGACTCGTCCGCTTCGGTTAAGCTGCGGATGTTGAGCTTGAAGAGCTTGGAAATAGCTTCAATCGCCTTGTCTGGGAGCGGAGTCTTGAACTTGTCCACGTAGGCCTTCCTTGATTCGAGAAGAGGGACTCCAGCAGCAGCAACACCCAACTTAGTGTTCAGAACGTGCACCGCCTTATCGACGGCATGCATCTTTGGCTTATTTAGGAGGCGGGCGCTGCGCCGATTCTCAGAAGAGGTGAGCACCTCGTGCCGTGCAGGGAGCATCATCTCCGGCGCGGGGTTCGGCAGGAGAGGAGCCTGAGGACGCACGAACAGGTTGGAGACGTTGGCAGAAGCGCGTTCTTCGGCCTCGGGATCGAGCAGGGCTTGTATCTCTTCATCTTTGGCGACATTCTCAGCCGCATCCTCCCAAGAGTCTGGAACCACAGTAGGCGAAAGTGGCTCCGTCGGGGCCGAGTGAAGAAGAGGCGGGGCATGGGGCGTTGCCGAGCCGTTCCCGATGTCGTCTAGCCAAGCACTGTGGAGGGAGGGCTCGATGTGCACTTGAGGAGGAGGCGACGCGAGCCTAGAGAAACCCGAGGCAAAGGCCGGCGGCAGCTCCTTGATGGCGGTCGTCCAGTCCGTGCAGGCTACAACACCTGCAATGACTGAGGGGAGTTTCTTCCTCATGAGAGCGTCTTCGGCCAAGCTGCAGTGAGCAGCAACATGCTGATCGAAGAAGTGGCGGCGACGACCATCGTAATGATCAGAGGAGCGACCCGAGTTACGGCCAGAGAATCGGCCCCTCCCTCCATCATGGCGAGGGCCGGCGGACTTGGCTCGGAAGGAACCCGAGGAGATGCGGCGCGAGGAATCACGGCGAGGCTCCCTTCTTTCCTCATCATCATCGTCCTCGTGGCGGTGCCGTTTGCGCAGCACCCTATCATCGCAGCGAGAACCATGCCGAGAAAGGCTGCGACGACGGTCCCTAGCCTCCGAAGAACGTGATCGGCGGCGGTCCGAGGCTTTGGAGAGGGAGCGGTGGGACGAGCTTCGTTTTGTCTCCCGTGGTCGAGCTCGAGACGGGCCGTCGTACTTATCTCGAGCGTCAGGTCTGGCCTGAACAAGGCGCTCGTTGCCGTCGTGTCGACGATGGAAGGCCGGGCCAAGCTCTCCCAAAGAAGGTATGGGGGCCGGAAAGATGGAGCCCGAGCTTTCTCCCACGGGCCGGCCGTCGATGGTGCCAAGGTGGCATTGCGGCAGCGTGTGAGACACGGGTCTGAAGCTGGAGAGTGGCTCGCCTCCATCGAGAACTGGGGCGCCAGTGTAGTCCTCCACGCCGTCGATGTGCAGCAGCACACGGAACGAAACCCCTCGCTTCCACTGATCAGGCCGATCTTCCTCAATGCGGATCTTGGAGGAAAGGCCTCCCGCGCCCTTGTTCACAAACGTGCACCACAGCACCTTAGGGATGCGGTGGGGTGACGGCGTCCACGCCCAAAGGCCGAAGGAGGAGGTGTCTTCCATGGTGGTGAAGCCGTCGTCGAGACGTTGGACCACGCACTTGCGACCGATGAGCTGGTCCACCACTTCCGGCCGCCAGGCGAACGGAGGGAGGCCGTCGACGACCACGTGGACGCGGAAGTGGAGGTCGGCGTTGTACGCGTGCGACACCGCGCGCCATGGCCGGAAGTGGATGTCGAGGCCGTCCATCTTGAAGTTGCAGCGCTCCGTGCGCAAAACCTCGTCGCGCAGCTCGGCGGAGGAGAACTTGATGAGGTACTGCTCCGGGAAGTGAGAGCTCACCATCAGCTCAGACGCCCGTAGGCGGAATTTACGACGGAAGGCGTCGTCGACATCGGTGCGGTCTGCCCCCGACGGCGCGGCGATGATCCACGCCACGATGGCGGTGCGTTCCCAGTCCAGACGCTCACGGTCGAGGTCAAACGAAGTAGCTATGAAGCAAGTGTCTTCTTCCTCCCGAGTGGAAGGGTGGCCGAGGAAGGACATGGCCGCCGGAGGTGGGCGTGGCGTGGGCTGCTGCCGTGGCTTGCTCGATGGAGGACAGTGTTGCAGGGGGCGGAGGCTGCATGGGCGGGAGAAGGAGGTGACCAGGTGGTTGGAGGAGCTGCAGCGGAAGCACGCTTTGGCTCCGGGTCTTGTAGACGAAGGAGGTGAAGGGATGAAGCCTCGGGAAGAGGAGGAGGGGCGGCGGCGACCTCCGTTGAAAGGGGCAGTGGCCCTTCGGGCTTCACGTCGCGCGCGGCGTGACATAACTACTGTCCACTCCTCTTCCGCCGCAGCGGCCGTCGTGTCCACACGCATCGAGGGACGTGGAGAAGGCGGAGCGTCGTGGCCGCGCGAGTGGAGGTGGGCCCCCTGGAGACTTTCGGACGATGGAGGAGGCAGGTTGAAGCGCACCGTCTTGTGCAGGCCTCGCCGCGCCGGAGTACTTGAAGCCGACGGGATGCGGAGGATCCCCACCGGAGCGGAAGCCGACGAAGCCGCGGGTGACGAGGTTGCACGACGCCAAGCGGAGACGGAGGCGCAGATGGCATCACGCTCCAAGCATGATGGCTCGTCGAGAGGGGAGCGCCCAACGATGACGCTCCTGAGCCGGCGAGGCGCCTTGTCAGCACTCCATGACGGACGGAGAGCGCCTGGAAGAGATGTCGACGTCGACCTTGGCGCAGGTTGCTGCGCCGCCGCCAAGAATGGGGCAGAACGCTGCGAGAACGAGGGAGGCGAGGGCCCCCGAAAAGCTGGAGAGAGGCCCGGAGGCAGGACTGGCGGTGGAGGAGGGAGGTGGTGATGCTCAGGGAACGAGCAAGGAGAGGCGCCGGGGAAGGGCAGCGGGGCGCCGCCGCGCCGGGCGAGCGCGTCGCGAGAGCGTGGAGCTCCAACGGTCATCTCAGAGCCCTTCTGTCTCATCGATGGAGTGGTTGTAGCAGGCTAGCAGCAGGGCAGAGCTTCAATCATGATCCCGCTGCGACTTGGGCCAAAAACTCATAGAAGCAGAGAAGTGCCCAGATCCCATGGCATCAGAGACGTATCAGTAGTAGGGTTGGAGCCAGCATCATTGACATCTTCAGGATTACCTTGACCCCAAGAGGATGAAGAACGGTCACCCGGCGGCGGCGTTGAGGCTGCAGATCGATCGTATCGACCCGGCGGAGGCTGCGATAGCTTGGCGCGTGACGGGGCTACGTGGACTTGCGCGGAGCAGCGGGCGAGCTGGTCCAGGAGCTGCGGCCCACGTGGGCCTTCATATTGTCCTGGCCGATGGGAGCTCTATCCCAGTAAGTCTTTCAAAAAACTCAGTCATACTCACTCATATAGAATTAGGGCATGTCTAGATGTTATACGATTTAGATTTGACTTAAATCTTAGTCATATGACGTTAGCAATTTCTAGTAGCAGTCTAGTTGCAACTTGCAACTCATGTGTAACTTATAGGTCAGCTCGAATCATGAAGAAAATTTATTGGCATGGATTTTTTTCTGTTATAACCCACTTGCAACTAGGAAAAATCACTTACAACCTACTTATTAGCATATCATCACAAATCATGAGACAAATTTAATAATTAAAAAATTAGCTGATACATAATAAAAATCGGGCGCCGAATAACTTTCCTAGTCTATTTAGGAAAGCTAGAAAGTATAAATTGTCATTCCAGAGTAGCTTCTTGTACCGGTATAGCATACCAATCACAGTTACATTAATCCACTCGTTCGGAGGAGTTTCCCTCTGCTTGGCCTCGAGGTCACCACATGCCCCATATACAGGTGCTATGTTAACCATGGTGTGTACTTCTTTTTATAAAGGATCGTAGGATACACTGGTATCAGTTTCCTCCAACATCTTAGTGTATTTTGTTACTATCACTCTATCTTGAACATAAGTTATTACAGTTGGTCTTTCCTGTTGCTGCCACTAGCTAGCTACGCTTTACTGGGCTAGGAGATGAATTTGCCATGGCTGTTTTTATACACCGATCCATCCACATATTCTGTGAGGGAGAAACCTTTTGCCCCTTTCTTTCACCTTCTCCATGTCAGTGGCATGAGCAACCAACAGATATTTCTAGTCATGCAAATAGCTATGCTCACAATACAAGCAAGGAACGCGCCTTGGATGTAAGTGAGATCCCAGCTAAGTTCCACTTATAGTGCAATTTAACTCTTTTAATGCAAATTTGATCTTAAAATTTATACTAGAAAAACTAAATTGCACTATATATAAGTAGAATTTGGGTGAGATACTGAGATATAACTTGCTAAATGCGCCATATTATTTGTGTCAAATTCCTTTTCCTCTGAATTTCTCCTTCCAGGGGTTTACGCTCCATGAGTAACGTGGTCCCACGACATGGAAGTAGAAGGCCTCGCAGCCATCGTGGCATTGGAGGCGAGCAGGGTGCGGTCGTGCGCGCGGGAGCTCAATGCAGCGCGTGGTCGCTTTCCTTGTATGCCATGTTTTCTGCGACCAACCTACGCCGACGTACAGAGACGTAGAAGACATCAGACCTTGTGTCCTCGTGGTCGTTGGATTGTGTATGTAGAAGAAATCTGCTAGTGTTCAACTTCTAGCCGGACTGTTTTTCTTGCTTGATTGCGTAAAAAGATACTCCCTACGTTCTAAATTAATTGACTTAAATTGTAACTTGTTTTCTTGCAAATTAAACATTGCACCTAATATGAATGGAGATTTTCCTAAGTTAGACTCAAACACCTTATTGGTAATCTTGCCAATCTCAGACTCGGAGACGTCCCTTAATATATTTTCTAAGAGAAAAGAGTAAAAAAGTTGATTTGGCGCGGCACATAAACAACTCCCACTAGTAGAAAATGGGGCATCCATCTAAGCCTTTGGTACCGGTTCCTCATTTGCACCGTTTTGGGGGCTCAGGCGGGCGAGGGGCTTTGGCACCGGTTTGGGAGGGGCTTTCGTACCGGTTCGTGTTAGGAACCGGCACGAAAGGTCTTCGGCCAAAATTCAGGCACGCGGTGGGGCCAGGGCTGGACCTTTGGTACCGGTTCGTAACACGAACCGGTACCAAAGGGTGCCACCTATATTATCACATCGCGCGCCCGTCCCTGGCTCTCATTTTTCTCTTCTCCTCTCACACTCTAAAATTTTTTGCACCTCTCAGACTCGAACAAATCTCTATTTTTTCTCCACCATTTTAACAAGATTAAGGGCATACATCTATCCAAGGGTTAGAAATATCATCCTTTCTTCCGGCGTTTCTAATTTAGCTCATTTCTTTGGTAGTTTTAACTCGTTTTATTTTTTACATGCAATTTGAGCTAAAATTATGTTATGTTTTGTAGGTTTTAATTAGTATCATCCCCGTCCTCACTGCCGTCGATCGCCAGCGTCGTCCCCTAGCCGGCACCGTACCACCTCGGTGAGCCTCTTCTTTTTTATAAAAAAAACATAGTTTTATGTGATGAACTTGAATATTAATTAAGTTGGTCACTCATATATCCACTATGTTGTGTAATTAATGATTTTTGATATACATATAAAATGCAGATGAGTCGAAAATGGATGTACGGTGACCGGTGTCATCCCGACTTTATTAATGGCATGCATTATTTTCTCAACGTGGTTGAGGCAAACAGGCAGTCGAATGGTTTCATCTATTGTCCATGTAGTTCCTATAAGAATATGACGGATTACTCTACCTCAAAGACCATTCATGTCCACCTGCTGGAGAACGGTTTCATGCCCAGCTATAATTGTTGGACCAAGCACGGAGAAAGAGGGGTTATATTGGAAGACAACGAAGAAGAAGAGGATAGTGACAACTATCCTATGTTCACTGAAGACGGTGATAGTAGAATGGGGGAAGACGAAGCTGAAGAAGAGCCATTTTTTGATGAGCCGATTTTTGATGACCCCGATGACGATTTGGGTCGGGCCATTCTTGATGCGAAGATAAGCTGCGGAAGTGAAAAGGAGAGGTTGAAGTTGGAGAAAATGTGATGAGGACATGATTACCTGCGATTTGAAGGCATATTTTGGTGAAAAAAATGAGACTACGTCGAGGACGACTTCAATTCAAGTAGGGGAGGATGATGAGGACATCTCTATGATAGATACAACCAATACTCCTACAGCCACATTTCAGGTACAGTCGTTACTAGGAATCCTTCATGATATATATGAGAATATGATGCTGCCTAAATCAAATGTATTTATATTATTTAGGAATGGATCTAGCATGGACGCCAAGCATTGGATTAGGAACGTGCATGAAGATGGCAGCAGACCTGCAAGGATTCAGGATGGCGTTGCAAGCGAGGATTTCAGAACATTGAAGCCACCATAGTGAAGCGACGATGCTCGGATGAATTATACAAGTTACTCCATCATAAAATTCGTCCAAAGAGTTAGTTTTGGTGCTGCGTCACCTTATTTAATGGGCCAGGCCCATGTATTTTCGGATTAGGTATTTTAGGGGATTTTAAGAGGCCATATAAGTGGAGGAAGGCCCATTTAGGGGTGTTTTTGGCCAACCCTAGCTGGTTGGACGAAAATCCCTTCACTTCCCCCATATATATCCCTCCATAGCCGTCATTAGAACTTGGATTTTGATTAGACTAAAAGTTAGCCAATTGTTGCAACTCTCGTGTACTTCTTTTGAGGCCAACGCCCAGAACAAGACCGACTATTCGGAATCCCACCATTATCAATCAAGCTTTCATCTCTATTCGCAATATTCTGATTGCATCTTTAGTTCTTACTTGTTCTCGATTTCAGGTAGGAATTAAGACCCTCGCTGGTCAGGCTGATCGTGCACCCGCAAGATCAGTAACTCCCGGAGATTGTCCTAGCGATTGCATTGGCGCACGAGCTTTGCACGTGTAGTCGGATCGTCAAGCACGAACTCCACCAACAAATCGAATTATCCACGTCTCATCGAAAGATCGGCCACCTTTGCCCTATCAAAATGTTAAAGGATCACAACAAACTGTTGTACCCAAATTGCGAAGATGGCCAGAAAAAGCTGGGTACCACGCTGGAATTGCTGCAATGGAAGGCAGAGAATGGTACTTCTGACAAGGGATTTGAAAAGTTGCTGAAAATAATAAGAATTGAAGATGCTTCCAGGGGAGAACGTATTTCCCTCTAGTACGTACGAAGCAAAGAAGTTTGTCTGCCCTCTAGGATTAGAGGTGCAGAAGATATATCCATGCATCAATGACTGCATCCTCTACCGCGAGGAGTACGAGAATTTGAATGCATGCCCGGTATGTAGTGCATTGAGGTATAAGATCAGACGAGATGACCCTGGCGATGTTAAGGGCGAGTCCACCCCCAGGAAGAGGGTTCCTGCGAAGGTGATGTGGTATGCTCCTATAATACCACGGTTGAAACGTTTGTTCCAAAACAAAGAGCATGCCAAGTTGTTGCGATGGCACAAAGAGGACCGTAAGAAAGATGTGATGCTGAGACACTCCGCTGATGTTCGCAGTGGAGAAAAATCGACAGAGAGTTCAAGTCATTTTCAGATGACGCAAGAAACTTAAGATTTGGTGTAAGTACATATGGCTTTAAATAGCTTTCATGGGCTTGCAGGGAAATTTTTTCGAGGCGAAACTTCCGAAGATGCCATAGGGTGTGTGCACCAAGGGCATCTTCGAGAAGTTCCGCCACGGGAGACTTCCCAACCCTTTCCCCAACACTGTTAGAGGAGATGGAGTCTTTCACGGGCTAGCAGGAAAATATTTTCCGAGGCGGAACTTCCGAAGATGCCATAGGGTGTGTGCACCAAGGGCATCTTCGAGAAGTTCCGCCACGGGAGATTTCCCAACCCTTTCCTCCATCCATGGGGATGAAACTCTCCATCCATGTTGGCTTGTTGAGCTGCTTGTCATGGCGTATCGATGCTCCTTTTATAGGCACGGCGCCGCTTCTACTTTGTCTTCTTCCTCCGACAGGGCGTCGTGTGCTACATGCTTTATCTCATCGATCAGGGCGTCCTTATCTTGCCGACAGCTTTAGTACTGGTTGCACCCACCAGCCGATACTAAAGGTTACCCACGCGTCCTTATCCCACCGACAGTTTTGTTACATGACAGAAAACTACCTTTAGTACCGGTTGCACCCACCAGCCGGTACTAAAGGTTACCCACGCGTCCTTATCCCACCGACAGTTTTGTTACATGACAGAAAAACCACCTTTAGTACCGGTTGCATCCACCAGCCGGTACTAAAGGTTGTCCGCGCCATTGCGTTCCCACCTTTTTTCTTCCTGCGCTTTCCACCGGTTCCCGCCTCTGTCTTCCCGCCATTTTTTCACTATATATATGTAGGCTTGGCCTCCATTTACATATCACATCTAGACTCATATCTGCAAACCTCATCATTCTCTCCCATGGCTTCCATCGTATCTCTAACTCCCCGGGAGGCGGAGGCGCTTGCGCCTCGAACTACCCCGCCCGCCGGGCTACCGCGTCCCGACCGGCTGGTTGCTCGAGCGTCGGAGGCGTACCGGTCCCTCCTGTCCCTCTAGGTGTGGCGCGCGAGATGGCCATCACGAACCACTACTACTTCGAGCTCACGCCAGAGCAGCGGAGGAATCCCCAGTGGCATCCCGACTATAGCCCGACTTGGGAAAGCTTCTTCATCAAACGGCGTGAGAGTGCGCTTGTCAGGCACGAGGAGGACGGTCCGCCTCGTTCGAACTTCAACGAGGCCGGCCGGCGGCTGTGGTGGCGTGGCCGGACTCTCCGGGGCGTCATGGCCTACCGTGGCCCCCGCCTGCGCTATCCTCAGTCCCAGCCCACGCGTGCTCACCCGCCGAGGTTCGACTACCGCGACCCCGATGCCAGCAACGATGATGACGACGACTACAGTGGCGACTACTATAGGGCTAGGCACGAGTATGACTGAATGACTCCAACAGTCGAATCTGGCCATGTATCTTAATTTCAGTTGAGTTTTGTTACTTTTAATTCTAGTTCAATCGTAATAAAATTTTAGTCCCGCCCTTTCTTTCCCGCTTTTTTTCTCCCACGCGCGGCGTCGTGGCGGGAAAGTTTCCCGCGCGACGTCGGGGCGGGAAACTTTCCCGCGCGGACGTCGTCAACGGCGACCATCCGAGGCGCTACCTGCACGCAGAGAAGGTTAGGGGCGACAGACAGGCCAGCGTAGGGGCCCGACGCGGACATGTAGACGAGCTCTCAAACGACGACTCGGAAGGATGTAAAAACCACCGGCGCTGCCGAGGTTACAGACGAGGACGTTGAAACGGGGCTTACCCTTGAGCTCGGGGATTCGTAGGTGGTGCATGGAAGATGCGGGAGGACGTGGAGGCACGGGCGGTGACGCGCGCATGTCGTGGCGGGAGTAAAGAAAAGAAATATAAAAGATATAGAAAAGAAATAGAAAAAAAGATATAGAAAAGAAATAGAAACAAAAACAAATAGAAAAGATAAAGAAATAGAAAAAGAAAGAAAATAAACTAGAAAAAGAAATAGAAAAGATAAAGAAATAGAAACAGAAACTAAAAAGAAAAAGAAACAGAATAGAAAAATAAACAGAATAGAAAAAGAAACAGAAAAGAAAAAGGAAAAGAAAAAACAGAAAATGGACCTTTGGTACCGGTTCCACCCACCAACCGGTACCAAAGGCCTTTGGTACCGGTTGGTGCGTGGAACCGGTACCGAAGGTCTCCGCAACAGGTTTTCATCCCCTCCGCGCGGCAAAGGACCAATTTCAGCCCGCAAACTCCCGCAGACACACCATCGTCGACCACGCCGTCCGCCGCGCTGCCGTCCGAGCCGCGCAGCTGTCCGCAACCACGCCGCCGCCGTCCGCCGCGCTCCGTATGTTAGTCCGCCGCTCCTCCCCTTCTTTCTTCCCTCCCCCGCTTGCGCGCGCTGGCTGGCAGTACGTGTCCGGCGCCGTCGCCGCCGACGCCGCCTCGCCACGCTGCAGACGCCCACGCCCCCGCCGCAGACGCCCACGCCGGCGACGCCAAGCCGCGCTCTGCGGCTTCGTCGACACCACCCTTAGGGTGTTCGACGAAATTCCGCAGAGACGTCGCAGCAGCTGTTGGCCGCCGACCCGGTGCAGCAGCGTGTTGGGCGCCTGCGGTCGCCCGTCTCGCACCGCCCGAGCTTGGAGTAGCCGCGGAGGAGGAGGTTGGCGAGGAAGAGGTAGCGGCCATCCACCTCGGCGCTCTCTCCGCGGTCGCACGCGAGCGAGCACACAACGCTGCGCATGCCGACCTCGGCGCTCTCGCCGCTGCAGGACACGATGCTGCGGGTGTCGGCGTCGGTGTGCTTGCCGCGGCCATCTACGCTCGTCCGGATGCCCTAGTGCCTGCCGTGGATGTCGGTGCCCTCTCCGCCGCATCGGGTGCCCCCGCCGTTCGTTCTTCCCGCCCTCGGGTCGCGGGAGCGGAAGAGCGCGTAGTCGAGCGGGATGACTCCGTTGGGCGTACGTAGTCGAGCGGGATGACACCGTTGGGCGTAGTCGAGCGGGATGACACCGTTTGAGCATGAGGGGCGCGCCGCCGAGTGTTAGGGTCGAGAAATAGAGAGAAGAGCGAGAGGAGGAGGGGGAACGCCGAGTCCGTAGCCGTGGCGCCGCGACATCGAGGAGGAGTGCCGAGTCCGTGTGGCGGTGCCGAGTCCGTGGCGGTGCTGCCGCGACATAGAGTTAGGGTCGAGAAATAGAGAGAAGAGCGAGAGGAGGAGGGGAACGCCGAGTCCGTGGCCGTGGCGCCGCGACATCGAGGAGGAGTGCCGAGTCCGTGGCGGTGCCGCCGCGACATAGAGTTAGGGTCGAGAAATAGAGAGAAGCGAGAGGAGGAGGAGGAGCGCTGAGTGTTAGGGTTAGGGTCGAGAAAAAGAGAGAAGAGCGATAGGATGAGGGGAACGCCGTTAGGGTTTTTTGCTTTCTTCATTTCAATTTTTATCCATCTAGCAATCTATTATGATCATGACATGATGAATGAAATAATTGCTTTCTTAATTTTGTAGTGACACTGAGGTATGGCGGACGGCACCTTCATCCGAGATGAGGATCAAGAAGAAGCGGTGCAGAAAATGATATATGAGAGTGCCCGTGGAACGGAACCCGATGGAGATGAAAATGAGTTCGCACAATTTCTAAACGATTTCGGCGAGGGACTTGAGTCTGAAGAAATTAGAAGAGACAACGAAGTGTCCATAACAATCATTTTTCTTTTAGCCTTCTGGATCATCGAGCAAGTCTGTTAAAACAAAACGAGGCCCGACGCGAATTCTAAAGGGCGAGGGTAGGTTAGCCCTCACAGCATTTAAGGATAATGGTGAACCGGTGCATCCCAAAGAGCACTGCCGCAAATTTACGAATCAAGCTGGAGTTCTTGTTAGGGACCATGTACCGATCAGCATTCAAGAGTGGCATAAGCCGAAGAAAGCGGAGACTGAAGCTAGTTATGTCAACGACGCGCTGAAAAAGTTTCTTTGGGAAACTCTACTGACACGCTTCAGTCTACCGGAAGACATGACGGAAGGCCAGAAGAATAAAGTCAAGGAATGGACTCTCAAGAAGATGGCCATACAATTCCAGACCTGGAAGAAAAATTTATGGGAGAAATATAAGAATGAAGATCCAGTATTCGATGATAATATAGTGAAGATAAAGGATCACTGGCCCGCATTTAAGAGGTATAAGCAATCATCTACTTTTGTCTCCCGATCGGTCACAAATACGATAAATGCTTCAAAGAAGACACTTTGGCATCATTTGGGGTCAGGTGGCTACAAGACTGCCATTCCGAAGTGGACAGCGTATGAAAATAAACTGATGGATGCAGGAATCACTCCACAGACATGGGACTGGCCCGAACGGTCCAAGTTCTGGTTGTTCACGAATGGGGCAGGGTTGGACCCAAAGACATGGCAGATCGTTGCGCAGGGGAAAATGGAAGGAAAAAAATTGAGGCAATCGTACCGAAGCTTGTAGCTGCAATTGAACAGGTTCGAAAGGGAGAGTACATTCCCGATAGAGAGAATGACGAGCTGACACTCGCTCTGGGGAATCCTGAACACGTTGGACGGGTACGAGCTCGCCCAGGTCTCACCATGAAGGAAGCGTTCCCGGAGTCTCCTGACACTTATAGAAGCCGTTCGCGAAAGAAGAAGAAGGAGTCAGACAGGTTAACGAAATTGTTAACTAGGGTGGAGGCGCTTGAGAAAAATCAGAGGCCACCTGATCAGTCGCTGTTCCTACAGGATCCTCAAGCCGATGCCGCCCCATCTCAGCGAAGAAGCATTGTGGGTTCCACGCATCTTGACGGATGTGGAGGAAGCTACCCCGTGGATTATGTCACGGAGAAGACAGATTGTGAGCTCTATATGTTATTCAGGAACACGTCCGTTAAGGTGGCGGTCGGTTATGTTTACCCAAGTGAAGATGGAGCAACGCACCACCATATGCCCATTCCACCTGGCTGTGTTCGTGTCGGGGTGGATGAAGTTGTTCCGGCTTTTGAAACAGTGGATCTTGATTTTCCTAGAGGTGACGATGAGAAGACACTTGCCGATGTCAAGCACGGTTTCACCCTGTGGCCCAAGAAATACATCGTCCTTCTGCAAAGGCCATCGACTCCTCGTAGCAATCCACATGAGCATAAAAGGCCTTCGACTCCTCCTCCTAGCAGTCCACATGAGCAGCAAAGTCCACACCTACCTAATAGGGACCCCAGCGTGAGTCCACCACCTCGAGATCCTCCGCGTAAGACAGCGCCCGTTAAGCGGAACGGTACGCCGCCTAGGAAGAGATCTAGAAAGGAGAAACCACTGCCGCCTATTGAGAAGTTACCTTGGGAAAAAACTCCCGAGGAAAACCAGGAAGCCGTTGACTCCCAGCTGAGGGTCTTTTTTTGCTAAGAAAGCGCCAGAGATACCTTTTAAGAAGACACTAGATCCGGTGAAAGTTTATCGTACCGTCGAGAATCTATATGACCATGTACCATCGCCGCCATCTCACTATAGACGTTCTATTGAAAGGTCGTATGACGATATGATGGAGGCGAAAAACCCCACTCAATCGGGTGTCATGGCATCAAAAAGGAAACAACAAGTCTACCAGCTCGGAGAACAACCCGTTCAATCGGTCCCCCCTCTCAAGGTGTTTGACGAGAAGGCCGTTCAAAGTTCTCGACAAAACACAACCGATTACCCCATGGCTAAGGTAGTATATAAATATGTTCAAGGGAAAGATTTGGTCGAGAATCTCAGGAAGCTACCAACAAGTATGCGTAACTTGCATACGTGGTACGGTATTGCCACAAAGGGAGGGATCGAGACTATCATGGTGCGAGTTAAGGAAGAGCACTACTTCCAAGAATACTCTGTGAGCATTGACTTCTGCGAGCTTTTCCAGTTATACTGTCTTCGGGCCCTCGACAAATCTATCATCAGTTGCTATTATCTGTAAGTGATTTATTTATATAATTTGAGAAGTCTTTAGCTCAGCTCCTTCATTATCTGCAAATTATAATCTTTTGTGCGCTATATTATGCAGATCGAAGATGCTCGAATGCAAAAGGGATGAAATCACGGACATTGGGTTCATTGACCCGGACACAATGCATGTCAGGACCATAGAAGAACCCCTCTATAACAGGGATACATCGGAGACTTTCCTAAGGTTTTTGAAGCGACAACGTGAAAAAAGGACAATACTTTGGCCTTACAACTTCCAGTGTTACTGTCTTATAACACATTCTATTTTGCTCACCATATGTTAAAATATTAACTGATGACTTATATATATGACACTACATATTTAAACGTGCGCAGGTTTCACTTTATTCTTATCGTCATTAAAATGTACGAAGGAGAAGTTGAAGTCTTTGACTCACTAACCAAAGAGCCTATACTATACAAGTCTTGTTTTCTTATGCTCAAAAGGTAATTTAAATTCTTATCGGTTTTTTTTGTTAATTTCCTGATATCAACTGATTGATAACTCTTTTATGCATTTTCTTTTGTCGGACAACGTATGGGAAACTTTCATCAAGGAAGATCAGTCCTTTCAATGGGCACCGAAGCTGATATGGCGTGCGAACAAAGTAAGTAGTACTACCTAGGTCCACACACCTTTATCATACTTGATTATTGTTTGATTGAATTATATTCTTGTACAGAAATGCGCGAAACAACCACCGGGGACTGATCTATGTGGATACTACGTTTGCGAGTACATCCAGAGAATTGTCAGCGAGAGAACGAATAATGAAAGAAATAAAGAGGTACGAAAACAATATTCACAAATTTATTTTGTTACCATAAGTTGTGCTGAGTTTCAGTAATAATCGTTTGATTTGTGATTTGATATATATATATACACACACACATAGCTCATGTATTCATTTGTATCTTATTCTTTTACAGTTGAGAAGAAAGCGGGAGAAGATCTCAATCGTGAAGCGCTTCAAAGCAATTGGCGAGGAATTGGCGGAATTTTTCCTTCGGGAAGTCATACCACCATCCGGAGAGTACCACTATGCATAAAGATCTACATGTAACATATAGTTTGACTCGGAGTGTACCACTATGGTATATGTAATAGATAGTATGCCTCGGAGAGTACCACTATGCATGAAGATCGATCTTCATGCATGTACTACTTAATTTGCGATCTTATGCAATTACATGTGTGTTATATTATATGCACCAACTTGATCTTCATGTACTACCTAAACCCAAACGCGTTGCTGGTGCATCGACGCGATATGAAATGCTCCGATACCCCTAAACCCCTCCAAAAACCCTAAACCCTGAATTCTCTGCCGCGGCAGAGATTCATGCATATTCCCTGCCGCGGGTGGCAACCTTTGGTACCGGTTCGTATTACAAACCGGTACCAAAGCTCCCTGGCCTTGAGCTCTCCTGGTGTCCCACGTGGAGGCCCCATTAATACCGGTTCGTAAGGAACCGGTACGAAAGGGGGGGCTTTTGTACCGGATTTTTTATACCGGTTGCTCAACCAGTGCAAATGGCCCTCAAGAACCGGTATTGATGAGCGTTTTTCTACTAGTGTCCAATCTGATTTTGCTCTAGTTTTTCTCTCTTCTCCTATTAACTACTGAAGTTCAAGGGATAACTTAGCCCATGAAGAGGTATCACGAGATTCTAGATTGTTATAGTGTATAAGTAAATTGTCTAGCCCTTTTCATCAGTTCAGACTTTTGGTTGTGTTGGCTAGTGCATGAAGTTTAACGTGGTATCAGAGCTCAGGGTCTCGAGTTCGAGTCATCCACGTATAGGCCTATGGAGCCTGCCTCTGACTCTACACGTGTTGACTTGTCTTCCCGTCTTCCTGTCATACTTGAGGGAGGTGTTGAAGTGTATAAGTAGATTGTCTAGCCTTTTCCATCAGTTCGGACTTTTATACGTTGGTCGATGCAAACACGGCGTCCGAGGAAATCGACGACTAGGTTGTCATCTTCGGAGGCGAGTTCGTGGTCAACGAGATCTTCGCGTGTTTGCGGGCCCACTGCGATGAATGCTCAACCTTCTCTTGAAGCACTTCCGTAGCTCCTAGCCAGCCCGCACTTCTGGCTCCAACACTGCCGCCGGAACTCCCGCACGTCGTCGCCTCTACCGCCACCATGGCTGCAAGACCTCCAACGTCCATGTGGCCGGCCCTCGTTCGCCATGAAGCACACCGTCAAGAGCACTACAGCTGGTATGCTAACACGTGCAATAGGTTAGTCCTCGTGTCCGGCACGTCCTACCCGACAAAGGGCATTCGTTTGTTGACTGCGTCATCTCAACCCGGTCACCCGGGAGGAGGCACGCCTATCCTTTCCATTGCCGCACCCGCAAAACAAGAGCGTGGAGCGCCGCATCTTCGGTTTTGGGTACGGGCCATCAAGCAAGGTCTACAAAGCTCTTATCCGTGAGGAAGATACTGATGATACCACAGGGTTGATGATTGTATCGTTGGATGGTAGAGACGGCCAAGAACCAAGGAATATGTTCTCATGCAACGAGGGTTTCCCCGTAATCACAGTCTAGACACTGGCAACATCGACCAAAAAATGTACTTCCTTATCTACATAATCTACTTTACTAGCGAGGAGGGACAACAAGTGGACAACTGGGATGCGACGTCGGTTCTTGTTTTCGACGTTGACAACGAGGGTGTCACCAGCATTGCCGTCCCAAAAGGGAGGAAGGACATGCAAAAAGACAGCGAACGGACGTTATGGCGCATGGACTCAATCCAGCCCATTGGATACAGCTAGAGATTCGCGCGCTGCTTTTTTGCAAAAAAAAAAAAAAAAAAAGAGACCCTACGACTTTTTCGAAACCAGGAGAAAGTCCCACGAGACATATGTATAAATTGCCCAAATCAGGTTGAAACCCTAAAAAAAACTGCCACCGAATCAGCCTCGCGTGGCTCCACCACCGCCCTCCTTCGCATTGTCATCTCCAAACGCCACCGACCACCGCCGCCCTCCGTCGCGAGTTCCGACGGGGAGGAGCCAAGCGTCTTCGCGCGGGCGCCACCGTCGGGCAGCCTGCTGGACGCGGGAGAGGGCCGCCTCCTCGTCGCCGGGAAGCACGGTGCCGCCGCTATCCTCCCCGCATCCTCGTCGTCGTAGCTCGGACGCCGTTGTGGATCGACGGCCCCGGTGGTTGTTAGGATCAAGTGATCTTTTTTCTTTACTTCCTCTTTCTTTGGATCTTGTTCAGATCTTGTTGAATCTCGGATCCGTTGGTTGCTAGGATCCAAACAATTGTTACTTATAATGGCAAGATTTTACTATGTTAGATAGTAATGTTTAAATTCTAAAGAACTTCAGAACGATAAAAATGGATACACGCTGAAATTTGTGAAGAACTTTATGAACAGCAAGGACTGCTAGATATGAATCTGGTAAAACCTAAGATTTTTTTGCGAAATCAAGTCACCAATCTTGATACACATGAACGGTAGGGAGGTATGATCTTGGCGCCATACCGTCCTGGCCAAATGTGTGAGATACGTAGCCAGGACACGTGATCTGGTTACTCACTCTAGATCACCGGTGGGAGCAGCTATACATTCTGGAGGGAAGCTCTCCGTGGGGTGATTCTTTGGCGGGCGCTTGGGACTGTGGAGGTGGCCCTCTGTTCGCTTTGTTTAGAACTAGCGGTGCCTACTTATACAACCTCCACGAGGCTGTAGTGAAAAAGGAACAAGGCGGCAGCAGCAACCAGCAACAGACTGATGGCTGTGAGCTCACTGGCGATCGAGTACGAAAGGTCAGAGCCATTCAAAAAACAACTAAATTTATCTCGTCCTGGTCGATGGGAGCTCTATCCCACCGAGTCTTTCAAACAACTTACTGTACCCACGCATATAGATATGGATATCCGATGATTTAAGCTTAACTAGATTTTAGTCATGTGGCGTCATTTTTTTTTTTTTGAGAATTTCTCTGCATTCATATCACAGAAAGATACAAAGTTGTTGACCCTTACAATCACAGAGAAACAGAAACACAAACACAAAGGACCAAAAACACCTAGAACATCCTGAGACAACCATAACCCATGAAGATCTCCGAAGCCCTGTGTCATCATCCCATAACCTTGAGAGAAGACCCCTGCAGCAGAAAGAACTGCAACCAAGCGCAGGCAGGTCATCATCTTCGACCATGGTACAAATGCCACCACGCTGCTTCATCTAATCTCAGTTACAGTTTAGTTGTAACTTGCAAATCATAGGTGAGTACGAATTTTGATGCAGATTCAACAGTGTTGATTTTTTTTCTCAGTTATAACCCATTTGCAATTAGGAAAATCTCAGCTGCAATCCACTTGTAACTAGAGAAATCGCAGTTGCAACTCACTTGCAACGGTTATGTCAATACAAATCACGAGACAAATTCAAAGACTATAGTTATAATAAAAAAAATCAAAGGCAGGATGTCCGGTAGAACAACTTTGCTAGTCCATTGAGAAAGGCAAGGAAACATAGATCACAGTAACGTTTATCCAACTTGTTGGCGGAGTTTCGTTCTGCTCGTGGTCACCATACCGGAGGGCAACGTTGACCATTGCGTGTACTGAAAGAATCGTAGGACACAGTATCAGTTTCCTCCAACATCCTACTGAATTTTGTTACTATCACTCTATTTTGAACATACGTTATAACACGGAAATTCAATTCGGCTCCCGGGTGCATATGCTCCCCCTATCAAAAAATTATATTTCGAAATGTCGAAAAATTTTGACAAAAAATTCTACATGTACATCTCCATAATATACGTACGTTCGTCAAGTCTCGCGAGGAACCAATATGTTTTGTGGTCTGTGTAAAAAAGAGAAAATTTATCTCCTGAAAAGCCTTATTTTCAGCATTGAATTTTGTCTTTTTTACACACGCCACACGACAAGTCGGATTTTTATGAAACAACTTTGTGAGCACGTAGCACGTGAAGATGTACGTTCGAATTTTTCGTTTCAATTTTTTGAAATTTCAAAAAGTATGTAACATGCATTTTAAAATAAAGGGAGCATATGCTCCCATGTGCCAAAACACTATTCCCCGTTATAACAGTTGTTGTTTCCTGTTGCTGCAGCCGCTACCTACCTAACTACGCTTTACTAGCTAATAGAAGGATTTGCCATGTGGGCTGTTTTTATATACCGTTCCATCCACGTTATTTTGTGAAGGCGAACCTTTCGCCCCTTTCTTTTACCTTCCCCATGTCAATAGCATGAGTAACCAACAGATTTTTTCTAGTCATCCAGTAGCTATGCTCACAACACAAACAAGGAGTGCGCTATGTTTGTGTCAAATTCCGTTGCCTCTAAATTCCACCTTCGAGCGGTCTAGCTACCATTTCTTGCATAAGTGCACAATTCTATAGCTAGCATGTTTTCGTAGTGGCAAACTCCATCTGCGGTTTGAAGGAGCCAATGTATGTGCAGCCATACAGTGTACCCAAAGAAATAAACATTTTTTTTTTTCAAAATGGGGTGAATCCCCGGCCTCTGCATCGGTTGATGCACACAGCCTTTTATTAATAAAATAAACATACAAGTCGTGTCGGTTAAGCATATACACGGCAGTGTTGATAGCAAAATTGTACATCTAGGACATGAAGTATTTCTTTTGTGAAAAATCCAGCCATCCGTTCATAATTCTCAATAGCATTACAAGGAAATCCAAAAGTAATAAAAATTACAAAAAAGTTTTCGGACCACCTAGTGACGACTACAAACACTTAAACGAGCCGAAGACGCGTTGTTGTCCTTGCCCTTTCCTCATTGGAGTCGGGAAATCTTGTCGTCGTACAGCTTGTTGTAGTAGATAGACGGAAAGTCATTGTGGTAAGACCCGGAAGGACAGTCGCATGAGAGCAATTGCCATCACCGATGAAGGAAAGCGTAGGTCGGAAGGAACACGGACCAAATCTGGCGAGATCGCTCCAGACAAATCTCCACAAGCGCTCCGACGACGCTAGACGCATCACCGAAATGGAACCTAGGCGCGAAGGACTTTATTTCATCATTAGGAAGTCGCTACCACCATATTTTCCTGAGCAGAACACAAACCCTAAATAGTCCGAGGAAAAAATAAACACGGAGCCCTCTATCGACAAGAACCGGGTTCCACCACGCCTCCATAGCCCTAAGGCCATATGAGACGAGGTTGATCAGCAGCAGCACCGACAGGAGGCAAGAAACCCTAATCGCATGTCTCTCTTCCCAGGGGAACGAAGGTTTTGCTCTTATTTCAGGGCATACTAATGCATTCTAAGACATGAAGTGTGTGTGAGAGAAGAAAAAAAACAGAGGGATTGGTTGGATGTTCAAGAAAGATAAAAAAATCAATGACATTTAGCACCATTAGCTGGAAAAATAAGCGTTAGCAAATGGAATGAAATTTAGTCCTAGTGTTAAATAAGAAAGAAAGAAAAAGTCTATGTCTAGTAGAGAATCCATCATTTTACAAGTGTAAAATAAGGATTTCTCTCCTCTCTTTTTTCTTTGACAAGCAGGGGCAAAAAGTCTAGTAAAATGATCTTGGAGATTTTTATCCCTTTGGTTGTCTCGCTTTGCCACATTAAAGAGTGTCACATAGGACAAAAGAGATAAGGAATAACAATCACGATTGCGTTAGAGAACCTCACGCTACATTCATATACACAATAAAGAGTTAGTTATCGTGATTGCTCCGGTGTCCCCCCCCCTTCAGTTCCATGGTTCTAAAAAAATTGGAGCCGCTCCAGGTTTTTTGTTTTGATCCGTGGAGTTGCTCCAGCTTTTGGTACAAATACGTGTAGTTGCTTCAGCTTTTGGTACAAATATGTGGAGTTGGTTTCGCACAACACAAAAATATGAATTTGTTATTTATTTACGTCTCAGTGCCACCGATACGATAAGTGACCAAAATATTACGCACGTTTTATCTTTCTCCCCCATCTCTCGGGCATGTTTCCCAATGCCCAGACTCTCCCCGATTTGACTTCACCGCAGCGTGATTCACGCCTGCCCTCGCCCAATCGAGGCCGCCGGTAAACGAATGAACTTACCTTCAGCCGGAGTCAAACTTGTCTGAATCATTCTTGCTGCCGCGCAAATCGAGTTGTAGCTTGTTGCCGCCGCCAGAAACTTGTTGTGACCGCCTCAACCAACTTCGTCGTGGGTGAGGCAGCGCGCGACGTAGTGGCGGCGACAGCAAGCTCCTGGCGGTGGCGGTAGAGAGCTACAACTCGATTTGCGCGGCGGCGAGAACGAATCGGACAAGTTTAACTTCAGCTGAAGGTACGTCGACTCGTTCGCCGAAGTCCATGATTCAGTAGCGACAAATGTAAATCACGTTGCGATGAAGTCAAATCAGTAGCAATCGAATGTAAATTACGCCTCTGTGTTTTTTATGTTTGTATACCAAAAGTTAGAGCAGCTTGCAGTTAACTTTTCAAATCCGTCTCCTCTCTTGCGCGTGTTTCAAGATTTCTAATTACCCGGTGTTTGGGAACGTCTCGGCAGTGCCGGGTGGTTCAGCACCGCCGCCATAGCCATCCTCACCGTCGTGGTCAGGCCAACTCCACCGCCAGGAAATACTTCGCCACGGGCCAAATGAACTTCCAGCCAAAGATTTAAGCGATCACGTTGTGCGTCCCAGTGTGCTCTGCATTTTTTATATTTCACGAATTTAACTTCACGTAATTATACCAAAAGCTGGAGCAGCTCCAACTTCTTAGAACCGTGGAGCTAGGGGGGACACCGGAGCACACCCCGTTAGTTATTTATACATTAGAGGAACACTGAAGTGGAGAAGGAGAGGAGAGATCAGATCACTAGCACAGGACCAGAGCAGCCGCGGAGGTTTTCTAGCAGATGTTATGACTCTCGGAGGCTGATCTGGGAAGTCAGGCCTTCCACAGTGTGGGTGATGCCCAAAACCTGGAAAGTTTGCCACGTCTTTATCAGTGCCCTGTGAAATAATTTAGGCTCCGGTCTCACAGCGTTTGGCAGACTATCGATGCCTGAAAAAAGTATGCGGGACCCAGGCCTAGTCCTTCTCTCCTCATCGCACGACCCAGAACAATTCTAGAGCCAGAGTGCAACGGTTCAGGATTTAGTGCCGACTATTTCAATCGCTGGTGAGTTGAGGCATCGATGCCTATAATTGTTCCGATTCCCTGAAAAAGTTTTGGAACCAGCTGGACAACGGAGGGAATCGACTATCGATGCCTCAAAATCGAGTTGGGGCACCGATTTGGCACACGCTGTGGAAGGCCTCATCGGACTCGGACTCCAACTGGTTCAATTAGGTAGAAGAAAACCGCTGCTGTTCAACTCCTAGCCGGACCAGCCGGACCGTTTATCTGACTTCATCCAAAGTCGAACTTCCTTTTTCCTTCCAAAATACAACAGTGGCCAAGTCACACTCAGTTCAGAAACCTAACCTCCAGCCAGGTGTTCTTTCTCCATTTCTAAGAGTTTTTTCTTTGGGGATGAGCTTTTTTCGACAAAGCTACGAAATAAGTGCAACAAATGAGTCAACAGGAGGTATAGATAAAGATAAACAGCATCAGCTTTTCTTCACATAAATTCCGATGCAAATCCGCTATAGTAACAAAACGAAAAACCATCAGAAGGAAGTAGCAAGAGTTTCTACAACTCCATCAACAACAGACGTCTCTGGTAGTATCTGCAAATAAACCTGACCACCCCAAACCCAGCCAAAGTAAGTGATTATCATGACCCTCTCCCCTACTAACCATTACAAAAATTGGTTCCACCGACAACATCTACAGCTCGTCGTGGTCCTCGTCCTCCATGCCACCATCAGCACCCTCGCCACCTGGTGCGCCGCCGGACCTCTGGTACACAGCGGTCACGATGGGGTTGCACACGGCCTCCACCTCCTTGAGCTTCTCGTCGTAGTCCTCCTTCTCAGCGGTCTGGTTCTCGTCCAGCCACTCCAGAGCCTCCTTGAGGGCCTCCTCGATCTTCTCCTTCTCCTCGCTCTCCAACTTGTCGGCCAGCTTGTCCTTGTCGCCGACGGTGTTCTTCATGTTGTACACGTAGGTCTCAAGCTGGTTCCGGGCGTCGATGCGCTCCTTCACCTTCTTGTCCTCCTCGGCAAACTCCTCCGCCTCCTTCACCATCCGGTCGATCTCCTCCTGGCTCAGACGCCCCTTCTCGTTGGTGATGGTGATCTTCTCAGACTTGCCGGTGCCCTTGTCCTCCGCCTTCACGTTCAGGATACCGTTGGCATCCACCTCGAAGGTGACCTCAATCTGAGGAGTGCCCCTGAAATTTAGTTCCAACACGTAATCAGTCCAATTGTCATATTGCATCTCACATTAGATTCATTGTCTCTGATTTCGAAAATAACAAACCTAGGAGCTGCAGGAATGCCATTAAGGTCGAACTTGCCGAGAAGGCGGCAGTCCTTGGTCATGCTGCGCTCACCCTCAAAGACCTACAGATATGCAAGGGTTAGGTCTCAAGCGTTCTGACATCAAAAAGTTTAGGACAGTGAAGCACATTGCTCATTGTCTGTTACCTGGATGGAGACGGTGGTCTGCTGGTCCTGGTAGGTGGTGAAAACCTGCGACTTCTTGGTGGGAATGACAGTGTTCCTGGGGATCAGCTTGGTCATGACTCCTCCAACAGTCTCGATGCCGAGGGTGAGGGGAGCCACATCGAGGAGGAGGATATCTGTATCAATACAGGATCATAGTTGCATAAGTAGGATGTTTCCAGCTAGTAGGAAAAGGAATATGGCTGTAAGAAGATTCATCTTACCTTTGGTTTCATCACCACCCTCGCCGCTCAAGATGCTTCCCTGGACCGCAGCACCGAAGGCAACAGCCTCATCAGGGTTCACACCCTTGCTTGGCTCCTTGCCATCAAAGTAATCCCTGAGAAGCTGCTGGACCTTGGGAATCCTGGTGCTTCCACCAACAAGAACAATCTCGTGGATCTGGCTCTTCTCAAGGCCAGCATCATCCATGGCCTTCTTCACAGGTCCCATGGTCTTGCGGAAAAGGTCGTTGTTCAGCTCCTCAAACCTGGCACGGGTCAGTGGCTCCGAGAAATCAGTCCCATCAAAGAGGGACTCGATCTCAACACGGACCTGGTGCTGGTTGCTGAGGGCTCTCTTGGCACGCTCAGCTTCCCTCCTCAGCTTTCCAAGAGCACGGTTGTCCTTGCTGATGTCCTTGCTGTACTTCTTCTTGATCAACTTGATGAAGTAGTCCATGATTCTGTGGTCAAAGTCCTCACCTGGAGAGATCACACAGCTCAGCTATTTGCACAAATCAAAGCTCAATGACATGATAAACTAAACATGGTCATTTTAGCTCACAGGTCTAGTAAAAGAAGCAATGCATAAACTGAGGGATTGCTGAGAGCTTTGTTGCACAACCAATGAACACATCTCAAGACAGCAGTACTACAAAATATCTTTTATGCAATTGCAACATGTGTTACTAAAATCAATTGTACAGTCTAGAAATCTTTACAGAACATTCATGATTTTAATCAGAATCAGCAGCTTGTCTATATGAATTTTCAGTGGTAGCTAATGGCAGCATAGAAAAAATACTAGTGAAAGACAGCAGATATATACCTCCAAGATGGGTGTCACCGTTGGTGGCCAACACCTCAAACACACCGTTGTCAATGGTGAGGATGCTGACATCGAAAGTACCACCACCCAGGTCAAAGACAAGGATGTTCTTCTCGCTGCCCTTCTTGTCCAAACCATAGGCAATAGCAGCAGCAGTCGGCTCGTTGATGATCCTAGCAACATTGAGGCCAGCAATCACACCAGCATCCTTGGTCGCCTGTCTCTGGGCATCATTGAAGTAGGCTGGAAACAGGAACAAGTAGAAGTGAGCAACGACAATTCATCTAGCCAACACTTCTGAATCAGAAGAAACTGAATGGCATCAATACTAACCAGGAACAGTGACGACAGCGTCATTGATCTTCTTCCCGAGGTAGGCCTCAGCGGTCTCCTTCATCTTTCCAAGGATCATGGCGCTGATTTCCTCAGGGCTGAACACCTTGGTCTCCCCATCCTTGATCTTGACCTGGATGTAAGGCTTGCCCTCCCTGTTGACAATCTTGTAGGGCACAAGTTTCATGTCCCTCTGCACCTCCTTGTCCTCAAACCTGCAACGAAAACGCCACAGGTCAGGCACCACATACCAACAATCGACACCAAAGACAACAGCAGATAAACAGGGAAAGCGGCATTACTTCCTCCCAATGAGACGCTTGACGTCAAAGATGGTCCTCTCAGGGTTGACAGCCGCCTGGTTCTTGGCAGCCTCACCGATGAGCCTCTCGCCATCGGTGAACCCAACCCACGAGGGCGTGATACGGTTACCCTGGTCGTTGGCGATGATCTCGACATGACCGTTCTTGTACACACCGACGCATGAGTAGGTGGTACCGAGATCGATACCGATCACGGTGCCCAGCTTCTTGGCCTCCTCCTTCGCAGCGCACAGTGCAAACAGCGATCCTGCACACGCATCATCAGCAAGCAGGTAAGCCAACGTGTTGTATGTTAAATGACGTGATGTCAATGGAACTGGAAACACACAAAGCTGCGTGATTTCGAAGTACACATGCATGATCCAGCTCATACCGGCGAAATTTCAGTTCAGCCACATTCGTGCATTGTTAAAACTGAATGATTTTCTAAGGTGCTGTTTCTAGTTTCACTGCTGCTACGGTAGAATCATGCAAGGCCATCGCAACCTTGGACAGAATTAGTTCCTAGGATGTCATACTAGGTGGAATTGTGAGCCTTCAACACTAATCATATGACCGCTCAGGCCAGATCGCGGCACCAAAGCAGAGACAGAGCCAACTCAAACCCGCGCGCCGGGCAACTACACCAGCACCGGACCGAACCTAACATACTAGATCGTTGAATGAACTACAATGATACAAGCAGCCGACTGCTACCAAAACCAAGCACCCATTCATAGATCAAATGAGCTACTACTAAGCAATTCAGTCGAATGACAAAATTGTGCTAAACACCCTGATCCGTCGAAACCAGTTCGGTAATCCTCGGGCTCTGCGGCGGGATCATGCGCGCGCGAGCGACCGCCCCGGATCGCGGCTCCATCGAGATCTGACCCGAGGTACACAGATCCAAACAAGAGAAAAACGAAACGAAAGAGCAGGCGGGGGCGATCGAGATCGAGATGGCGCACCTGCGAGCAGGACGCCGAGCAGGAGCGCGGACCCGCGGACACGATCCATCGCCGCCACGACGCTCACCCCTTGTTCGCCCTCCTCGTCTCGAGCCTTCTTCTCTCTTCGCCTTGGCGTTGATCTCCTTTGTAGAACTGGGTTTGAGTTTTAACGAGATGTTCGAGCGTGTGAGAGATTTATATGCGAGGTGGCGAGATCCAACTGAGCTCCGGGTCGCGTTGGCCGGAACGTCATGGGTCCGAGGTGGACGAATTGAAAGATGACACGTGGCGTGCCGGGCCAATGGGGTTGGTCTCTGTGCTGGGGTCGCCGCGGCCGTCCGTGACGCCGATCCGACGGCTGGGACAGCGCGCCTCGACGCGGAGCCGCGGGATTGGCCTGGGTCGCGTGGATCGTTCCAGCGAGTTCGTTGCCGGTCGGTACACGCCTGGCAGGTGGGCCCGGGATCCAGTTTTGTCTGGAAGGATATGGATATTGTGGTGAAGTGTTAGTGTAGTAGCAGCTCGTGTATTTATTATTAGGTCGATGTCTTGATTTAGAACGATGATGAACGTGGTACCATTTTAGCAGCTTCAAATTTGTGTTGTTATGTTTTGAAGGTATGACATTGTTTATCAATTTTCGCAAATGCGAGGAGGCGATGATCGGAGCATCCCTCGACTCGAGTAGCACTAAGGGGTCAATTATCGATAAAATTCTCACGTACTGGATTTTTATCCGCTGCATCCTAAAATAGCTACTAGCATCGAGCCATGGAAAGGGAAGTTTCTCTCCTCGGGTCCGGAAATTACAAACTCATGTCTAGCTAACATTTTGTTGTATGCGGTGGGCATTGACCTGCTTCCGGACTAATAACAATGTTTCGTTCATGCTTCCTCTCAGCAAGGGGTGTGACCAATTCGATAAATACCAATTGGAGTTTGCAAACCAAAGTAGCACGGTGAAGCCCAGCGCTGAATTCCAAATCTGTGAGCATCGGCCTCGTCCTTAGGTGGATTTGGAGACTTCGATAACATGTCCAAGGGTTGCAGGAATATCTTCTTACGGCCAAAATACCGCAACAACTTTGATATCTTTGTTCCAAACCTCAATTCTCAACATCGAAATAGGGGGCAACCATAAGATGGGTAAATCGAAGCTCAATGTTCTCGTGACACGATTGGTCACTCGGTGGAGCACACACTAAGAGAGATGCCAATGGCTATTTGAAAACTCCCCCCCAACGCCAAACAATTGTGGCTTAGGTCGGCGATGGCTTATTCTACGACATTAATTTCCATCGCTCTTTTGGCCCATACAAAACCCCAAAGTAAGAAGCTATGCACAAGGAGCTGGAGTCAACTCAACAATCTACGTGACCAGGTGAGATGTCCTTGTCTTTAGGGGCCTCATGCATTTCCTTCATGTGACCCCTCTACCGAAAATGTAGCGCATAGTACAATTTAGAGAGGTATAGCAAGCATTTGACCATCTCAAGATTAAGGTGTTCCTTTGTAGCTCATCGGTGGTAAGATACAATCTAATTAAAACATTCACAAGCGTCATGTGCTGAGTTGTAAAATTAATGTGATAGAAGTGGCAGCCAATCACATCTTCTTTATGTGCCCCTTAGCAAGATTCGTGTGGAGTGGTGTCAAATAACTTTTGTTCTATAATTACTAGTTGAATGCCCGTGCGTTGCCACGGTCTATATTGTCATCACATGCATTTCTCACTTCTAACATGCACAAAGTTTTTATTCATCACGCAACTAAAGTTTATATAGTTTTCAAGAATGAAGAATAGAAACACTCCTCAATAGTGCATCCCTTGATCATTTAATCACGAGGCATGTCGAATAACAAATACACAGTACGTTAAAAGAAAATACCCAAACAGTAGAAAAATGATGCATAACTTGTATAGAAATATCATGTCTTCAACTATCCTCTCCTAACTTTCATCATCAATAGAGAATGCCATGTCTGGCAGCACATCTAGTGGGAAACCGCACGTGAGTTTCCTGCAGAAACTACTTGACCAACAGCTGCACATGGCACCTAACCAAGGATCATGATGAGCAAGAACAAATCAGCTGTTGCGTCATGTAAAGACATCCCAAATGAATATATATACATCAACTCACTGTAATCCCGAGTGAAGAGTTCTGGTACCATTAACACTAATGTGCCTGCATTTTTGTGATGAAGACAATTATAGTTAGTACCCTTAAAACGATTATAGCATCAAAATGTATGTCGTTCTGGATGTGATCCATTCGGACAGCACCCATAAATGGAGTTTCAACTACTTATATCAAGGTACAACTGCTATGAAATCGAAGCAAACAACGCAACCATTACTTGTATAACTTGTAATTATATTTCTTAGTAAAACATACTTGTTGGCCTTTTACTTCCAAGATAAAACCTGTAACCACTCCACCAAGAATCTCGAGCTTGGTGTTGAGGTACTTGATCGACCGCCGACTTTCGGTTTCTCCCACATACCATATGTTGTATAAATTAGAGTTTCAACCAAACCAGGCACCTCTTGTGCTCCATCCTCACTTTGCTTTATGTCCAACCTTCGGATGTGACAAGGTATTATGTCACATGATCTATACCAAGTCAAGAAATCTGGAAACTGATAAAATTGTTAAACTCTAACTATACAATTGTAAGTATTTCTCGATGACACCAAGCCGTTAAACCCCTAGCTTCTAGTTCACATAAATCCAGCCCGAACTTTACGGGTAAAGGAGAGGAAACAAGTTTCTCTTCCATATTGCACAATGCTTGCAAATATATAGGTGTCAGTAAAATCATTTCACTATACTCTGTGGAGAAGCACAACATATCATTAGAAAGAAAAAATTAATGGAAAAGTTAACACATATCATACATATATGGTTTCCGAGACGAAATTACAAAAATTACTATTACGAACTCTTCCTATATCTTTTGGTGCACATACGTCTGTATATGTGAATTGAATAGGGTGAATTCATGTAGTAATACATTATATATATTGTGGACTATTTACTGCATAAAACCTCCATTCAAAGTAAGTATGGCTAAATTACCAGCTTTTGAAAAAGGCTACATATGATCGGTTCAGCTAAGTATATCACAGAAACAAGATGTAAATGTTTTTAATAATAAACTCAAAGCAACACATATGGTATATATACCCTGTTGTGTCTGTCGTTCTTCTTGAGGCAAGTGAATCCAGCCATTTCATTGATGGACAACTTCATGTCCCTAAATGGAGTATGCACATCGATCTTGCTAATGGTGATATACCTGATGCTTTGCCCTTTTAACAAACTTAATAAAGAGAAGTCTTTGTGTTCAACTGACATGGAAGAACTGCTGCACCTGCAGCGACACCGAGATCGTTAGGTCTGGCGCCGCGCACCCCTGCCCTACATCCTCCCCGCTGATCACCACCACCTAGAGCCGGTCCACTTCTGTCTGTGCCAATACCATAAAAAGGACCCAATATGGCTGTGTGATGCCACAGAGAAAAACCTGCAATATTACAATAACTCAACATCTGAAAAACACGGTGTGCTACAATAGTCAGCAAGGAAATGGCTGTTACATGAGTGCGTCCTCCTAACCGCCCGACTATAAGTAGCATCTCCCCACCAGCGATTGGAGGAAGAATTGGAATTAATGTTAGCTGCAGCCCACAAACAAAGCATCGTAAGTCAAATAAATGTAGATTGTGTAAAATATGAATAAGTACTCCTGGAGACTTACATGGCTAAAATTAAAGTCTGTAATCCTGCAACCACATATATGTAATGCAGATACAGTGGTATTGGTACCTGTGAGCGCATTCCCGCAACTCTGGAAATCAGCGGTAGATTAGCAAACGCCCGCCTAGCGCAGGGGTTGCCCGGAGGTCGGCGGACGGCGCTGATCTAACGGGATACGGTGCTCGAGTCGACACCACTCGTGTTTACGCCTCCGCGGATCCACCGCTGGAATTGACGCAAGGCCAGCCCAGCGGTGGATCCGCCCGGCCGCGCACCGACGCCATCACATGATGATTCCATCTCTCACACACCACCAACCTAAGAAACTGAATATGTGTGACCTTTTGTAAAATATTATTATTCCACTGATTTTTCAAACCTCCTAAAAGTTCTTTTTTGAGTAAATTTCTAACTTGCATTTGTGGTGTATAACTGTATACCTCAGCTCCAATCTGCGACCATGCTCATTACCTCAATTTGCCCTACAGACCAAACTAAGAAAGGCACATCAGTGGTCCAGTTGCAAGATAGGAACGATTATGTAGTATGTATCTAAGCTAATAAGGGCGGTATCCGAGTTTCCGGGACTACTCTGTACTACATGGTCAAACAATTTACAAGCAACGCAATTTTATTAGAACAAGACATGAGAGAGGTAGATGAGGCGATGCAAGACAAATTACCTTAGGTGTGCTCGGGGTGACGAGGAGAAAGTAATTCAAGGAGCTCTTTGGGGCAGCATTGGGGGCGCTTGAGGTCCAAGATGAAGCCCGGGCTGAGTATGTGGAGGTAATCACAGTCATTTACACACGTAGGACAACATTCTTGGAGATGAGACGGACAGGAACGGATCTAAAAAAACAAGACAAATGGTGTGAGATACAACGGGACGGGAGGAGGGCGCATGATGATACATAGGGAATGAGGAACCGCACTTCGATCTCCCGCATCGTACCATGAGATGAAAGAGATGGTGATGGCGAGCACTACGGGACGATCTTGGTAGCGGGGTGTTCGAGGTCGTCCGGCCGAGAGGAGGTGCTCCGGTCGGTGGCCGCCGGTCCGCGCGGATCTCCATGAGACGGTTGAGGAGGGTCCTGCCGAGGGTCGAGCATAGGGGAGAGCGAGGCACATCTCCAGGGGCTGCGTAGGTCTTGAGGAGCCCGGTGTAGCGGTGGTGACGGAGGGAGGATCAGACCGAGTTGACGAGGACGGCTAAGGGCCACGAAGATGGAGACCAGCGACATGACCGCAAGAACGCTCTCGCGAATGATGTCGACGGAAATCCCAGCGGTGGAAGTGGTCTCTAGTGCCGGCGAGTCGGTGACGGGATCAATTTGGGCGGATATGAATAGGGAATGGAAAAGCTCCCAATCTCGATCCGGCGAGTTGCCGATCCATGTGGCCAAGAGGAAATAGAGATGAGGACCGCAGCGAATATCTTGGGAGAAATCAGAAAAGGCAGGCGGCGCTGCATCGGTGGCGATTGTAGGTGGCGGCGCGTCGGGGGAGCGGCGTGACTCCGGCTAGATGCGAGCTGAATCGGCTCGCGCATCCTAGAGGTCGAAAGCACGGAAAAAAGGAATCAATCTGGGGAGGCGAAGAGAAAAAGAAGATTTCGAGGCCGATAAAATTGTCATCTCGGACCTTCGTTCTGAAGCGGTATTCTCCACTTGGCGGTGGCAGAGAAACGTAATTAGCTGAGCTAAGATCAGAACGACCTTAGTGTACCGTAAGATATGTATCCGACGTTCTGGATGCTCCAAATCTCCTCACCAAACGCGTTGTATGACGTACGACCAACTGCAATATAATAGTAAAGACTTTCTCAATTTCTACGAGAGCTCACAAGGGCTTATGTGCCAACCTATAAGGATTGTTTGACCTAGCTAGCCTTGGAACAAAATTAGTAGAGAATTCATTCTAAACATCCAACCCAAATCGCATTGTCTGTGTGACCGGATCTCTAAACGACATGCCCTCGACTTTAAGCGCGAAGAATCTTAATTCGTAGCACCAACGTTTTCTCTTCTTTGTACCCTTTTGTTTTGGTGATGAACTAAATCTTTCTAATTTTGCTTTTGCTTTGTAATGGTACCTTGATGAGTGGTTTGGGGCTTTGTATGTGAAACATTATGTACGACGTTGATACTTCAATGTGAAATCTAGCAATTTTCAACTTAATTTTGGAAGAAGTTGAGGCGATGCTAACAACTATCGGATCGTTGCACATCAAGCTAAACTTCGAACGACAAATCTTAATTCATGTTCAGCCTTTCATCTAAAAATATATATGTTTTACACAGAGACGGAGTTAAATGTGAAATCTAGCAATTTTTAGCTTAGTTTAGGAGAAACAAAACTAAGATGGTACC
The DNA here is from genome assembly GCF_022539505.1 of Lolium rigidum. Lineage (NCBI taxonomy): Eukaryota > Viridiplantae > Streptophyta > Magnoliopsida > Poales > Poaceae > Lolium > Lolium rigidum. Next base: position 9,048,581 of record NC_061508.1, on the reverse strand, counting down.
AACAACGAAATCGATCCACTGCACAGCACACTGAATTTGGATAGTAACACTAGTAAAACTCAGGCAACTTCTCTTTTTTTTTTCTCTGGGCTTCTAATGCTATCTTGAGATCGACTGGGGGCTTGAAATAAAATCGTAGCTCATCTTGCGCCTTTCGTCTAAAAAAGAATTTGTTACAGTGGTCTGTCAAAAGAATAACCTATTACACGAGTCTGGCTTTTTAGAATCTGGGTGCATGTGAATCCACTTTTTTAAAAGTGCGTTTATGATGTAAACCATGTTTTAAAAATCGAATCACAAAATGAATGCAAAGGTGATCTCAAACATGTGCCCTGGACATGAGTTTCGTGACGAAAAAACTTTTTATTTTGCCTCGGCAAAAAGTTGAAATTTTGCAGGGCTATATAGCAGTATATATGTGACGTATTTGTCGTTAGATTCTGAAATAAAAAAATGGTTTCTCCGCGAAAACTTTCTACGCACGCATGAAACATGCATACGTACCCCGTTATTTTTATTTCAGAATTTTTTAATATTTAGAAAATGCATATCCCACCTGGATTCACGTGCACCCAGTTCAACTGGTACTTTTCCCTATTACACTGAAAATTCAACATAAAACCTACGTAGCAATTTTCGATTTATTTTTTACAAGAAAATTCAGACTGAGCAAGCACTTTTCCTGCTCGAACTCAGACCACTAACACAGAATAAACCAATATGTACATCCACTAACAGAGAATAGACCAATGTGTACAAAAAGATCACGAATTCAGACTCAGCAAGCACTTTTCCTGCTCAAAACGCATTTCACCATGCCCTTCTTCCCCCTTTCTGTTGACCTCCCGTCGGCAGACGCCACATGGCCTGAACGTTCCGCTGATAATTGTTTGACGGTAAACAGTATTCTCCAGCACTCCCGTTTAAAAAGTGAAAGTATAGGATTACCAACTGATAAGAAAAATCGATAAGAACTTGTTTTCCATTCCAACATACAGTATCAAGATTCTTACACTCCTTGTAAACAAGTGTTGCACTGCTAGTAAGCTAACACTAAATTATGATCTGCACGACAAATATAACAAATACAATTTCTAAAAATATAGACAAGAACATGGTTTCCATTTCAATAACAGCCGTCTAATTACAACATACAACATTAAGACGGTTACGAACTCAAAATGCCCAAAACTGCTACTACTCCAAACTACTAGTGACAAGCATCCTATAAAATACAACTGCCGCACTGCTACACTACAATTAGAACTGTGTTCCATATATATAAACACGAGCTTCACGACCACACCAACTTGACGTAGTACAAGTAGCACACCTATACATGACAACCTCCAAATGATTGCAGGACAATAGCAAGGCTATTGAGAGTGGTTCAACCAGCGCATATACTCTGCACCGTCCTCCAGAGATGAGGCCATACCAGGAATGGTCACCCTCTTGCGACTCAAAGACTCCACTGTCACAGCTTGCCTCTTCCGTCCACCTCTTGGACGCGAGTGCATCCGCTCGGCCATCTCCGCAAAGTCACCCTGCATGAGGTTAAGAAGTCATTCACACCATCTGTGAAATCATGCGTCTTCAAAGCTGAAGACGTTGGGACAAAGGGACATGTACAATTTGTGAACCATACAGATTGCGTAGCGAGACTCACCTCTACATATACATGGGCGCTGGATTTCTCGTGCCTGTCCCTAACATGCTTGTAGGTGAACACCTTGCCACACCTCCCAACTCGACACGAGAAAGTTATCACTTGATCATGGCATGCCTTCATATGCTTGGTTAAATTTGATTTCTGCAATCATAGGGTACAGGAAACTTCAGCTGAAAATCCATGTAGCTGAAACCACACTTGAATGAAGAGCAAGAGAAAAGTAAGAGGCAAGTGTCTTACGTTGGAAAAGGTGCTTTCACAGCCCTCAATACTGCAGTTTATCCTTTCAGTAGAGAGGCCTTCAGCATGGGCTCTTAGATGCCTTTTAATGTTCTTCTTCAGGTGTTTCCCACCACAGATATCGCATTGAACAAATCGATGGCAGGACTGGCTGTGAGCCTTCAGGCACTCAACATTTGTGAATGTCTTCAGGCAGCCAGGTTCACAGCAGACTACTTCCACATAGTCCAATTTGGCTGCAAGAAAATAGCAAAATATGCATTCAGATTTTGCATAAATATGAAGCTTCAGTGAACTATATGATCTAACAAGGAGTCTACTGATATTATTAGCACTCAGGACATACCATGTGACTCCTCATGTTTTTTCAGCCGCGAAGCATACTTGAAAACCTTGTTACAGCCCTCCTCCTCGCAAACACACTGCTGGGTACTTTTAGTGACATTTTGATCCTCCTGCTCATGCATTTCCTTGACATGTCTTTGCACATTTGCCTTGAACTTGAACCTCTTTCCACAACCTTCCAGGGGGCATGTAAACAACTTCCCCTGATGCTTAAGCATATGCCGGTTCAAGTGATCTTTTCTTATATAGCTGAAGGGGCAGTCTTCGAGTGGGCAGACGAAGGATCTCTACATTCAAGCAGGAAAAATAAGTCTAAACTGAAGCTGTTGCAGTACTGTTACTAGTTTAGTAAATATTGTATTGCCCCCGACAAGAAAAACAGTTATTCAAATCTCCCTAACTTAAACCCATATCGTCCAAACAATTACAAGAGGGTGACAAATTCTGAAGACTGGATTTTTCATGAAACGGCTACATGATAAACGCCCTTCACATTTTGCTCCAACTCTACAACCCAAATTTATGCTCAAAACTAATTTAAAGAAGATACAAACCAAAACCAAGTGACACAGCTTGCAGACAAATTAACGAAATATTGTCACCATAGCGAGCTGAGAACCAACAAATACTGGTGCTGGCTTTCTGAGACGACATTTTGATATTGGATCCTCTCACTCTTCATAATGCTTCCATAGGGAAGCCCACGAAGAGATAGCAGGATAAAATAAGGATATTGCAAGCCTTATCTCCAAAGGATCCATAACAACCCTAAAGCGCAATTGTCATGTCAAGATTGTGAGTATTGTCACCATAGCGAGCTGAGAACCAATGAAGAGTGGTGCTAGCTTTCTGAGACGACATTTGATATCGGATCCATTCACTCTTCGCAAAGCTCCCATAAGGAAACCCACCTAGAGATAGCAGGATAAAATAAGAGCATTGTCGCCCTTATCTCCAAAGGATCCACAATACATCCAACGATTAATTGTTGAGTAAATACTGATGAATAAGTATCCACACCATAGCGAGCTAAAGAACCTACTAGATAAGGCCCAAGCTTTCTGAGATGGCATTTCGATTTTGGAACCCATTTCTTTCCTCTAACTAAGGACTGCAAAACCTGAAGCCCAAAGAGAGAAGGACAAAGAGAACAGTAGAAACAAAGGAGATAGATGACCTCCCATATTCCCTGTAGGTTCCATTTCACGATTATGAATCATTACGATGTAGAATACACAGCATCGAGGCAACCTATAGCAGTTATCTAGGCCTCGCATGCCCCTATAGAAACGCAAACATAATGCATGCACAAGTCAACCAACAGAAGCCTAATTCAGCAACCATGTTCGCAGCATGAACATAAACAGCGAGACAATTCATTACTGTAGCTGGAAACAAAGTGGTGCAACATATTACGCAGATTGTCACACTAAGTTATGTAATGTGCAAAACAGCACTAAACAAGTATAAACAAAAACAAACCTCATCAATGAGCGTGAAAGAGGCAATCTTGTTGGAGCTTCACAGGAGGTCATCCCAACCTGTTACTAGTCCAAACAAGATTTAGATGTGCCTCCATGCATTTTGGAGTTCATTAAATGGGATCCAATGCTTCACACTGTAAATAATCTAAACCCTGCAAAACATTTGTGTTTAGTGAATTGTAAATAGTACAATTTGTTTCACAGCCGGATCAGAAGATGCACATGATACAAAAAATGTGATGTATTATAATCTTATCCATTGGTTTCATATTCTATTCATACAACCAACCTTTTTGGAATGACTTTGCATATGCTGCTTCAGATGAGCTGGCTTCCGGAAACAAGCTCCGCACTCTTTACAGATCTGCTTAACTACATGAACAATTTTTTCACCATTTGAGTTGTAGATTTCTGATATCTCCAGCTCATCCTATAGATAAATGTGGGAAAGAAACGATTATAAATACCATATACATTTTGTTAACAGAGTGAAAATATGGATGGAAACATGATGCACAAGTAATGACTGATAAAAACCAACACATAATTTAAAAAGCAATAAGCACAAATGACCGAATTTAAATGATGATGCCTACAAAGTGACATGATCTACGATCTACAGAACAGACAAAAAGTCAAACTTGACTTCCTATTTGAAGTAGGATGAGACATCAATGGTTCCCACTTCACATCTCTATTTCCATTTGAACTGTTATGCCACAATGCAAGTCTTTTAAGCAAATCAAAACTACAGCTGCTGCAGTAACAGTGATTGGGTGGATGTAATGTGACAATAGCAGTACATATGGTCCAACATAATAAATTTATCATAGATCCCGTAGTCAACGTGCAAGGTGAAGGTGTTTACATATTTTACACAAACCAAACACACAATACCTAGTATCAACAGAATCAAAAATAGGTGTGCACTGAAACACAAAGAATTATTCTGACCCATGTGCAAAAATATCTGCACAACAGTGTACCTTGTGCTCAGCAACCATGTGAGCTCGGATGAGATATTGCTTGGACCTAACAACAGTGCAAAATTCACACTTGTAGCGTCTAATGTCTCTGCCATGTGTCTCTTCAACTCCTACATCTCCATCGATCTCACCTCCAGAAGACATCTAACAGTCGGCAAAAGAGAAAGTCAGTAAGCAGCATCTATTACAAGTAACAAACAACTTGATGAAACAGGCACACAGAAGTATAGAACACAAACAGATCAAGATCACTGGAAAATGAATGCAAATTGGTACATACCTAAAAGTGGTATATCTAACTCTAATGTTCTTTTAGCCAATATCACCAATCAATTCAACTATTACACATTGCACAACTTTTAAGTGCAATAACTCAATATGTTTGTCAATGAGTCCTGGCTGGTGAAACCCCAATCAACAACAACAAATATAATGCATTGCCATTAAATCGTAAGCATAATAATACAGAAAACAAAGGTCACCCATAATTACAGGTGAACTTGTAACAGTATGAACAATATATTAACTGCAGTATTGTTAGTACAAGATCCTAAATTCTGGGACATGCCACAAAGCTATTTCAAGAAAAAAAATCTTAATTTGGAATATCTCCCATATAAGTTATCAAAGAAGAAATGGCTAAGTATACATATTTAGAATAAGAGTTCCTCATCTGTATAGACTAATGAGTTTTCTTCCAGTTGGAATAATCTAAGATCCATCTTTAACTGTCTATTGATTCCTTCCAATGTCTCATAGATTTCCCTTCGAGCATCGTGTGCCTTGTCCTCAACCAAGAATTCATGGACACCACCATCAACTTCAATCCAACTACACCCAGGTTTTTTGAAGATCTTCCTTGTCAGCATTTGCTTTCTCATATCCAGAGCTTCTTTCCACCTATCAGATGAAGCATATATGTTCCAGAGAAGCACATAAACCCCATCATCCGCTGGTTCCCTCTTTATAATCTCCTGCCCAGCAATCTCAGCCAACCTATCATTGCCATGAACAAGGCATGCACTGAGGAGTGACCTCCATATAACAGTATCAGGTTCCACATCCATATCACAGATCATGGCTTCTGCTTCTTCTAGTAGTCCACCCCGTCCTAGCAAATCAACCATGCATCCATAGTGCTCAAGCTGGGGACTAATGTTGTAGATTCCGCGCATTTTATCAAATAACTCTCTGCCTTGCTGTATTAACCCAGCGTGGCTGCAGGCCGACAAAACTGATATAAAAGTCACGCTATTTGGGGCTACCCCAGACCGTAGCATGTCCCCAAAGAGCTCAAGAGCTTTGCTCCCATCACCCTGGACAGTGAAACTCGAGATCATAGTTGTCCACGTGAACGCATCCTTCAAGGGCACTTCTTCGAACACAGCAAATGCCATCTCTATGCTCCCACTCTTTGCATACATGTCCATCAGGGCATTGCTGACGATTATATTTGTGCTGATATTGAATTTGCTGCCATATCCATGGATTACACGCCCTAGATCTAGAGACCCAATGTCAGCACAAGCGGACAGTACACCTACAATCGTAACATGAGTAGGACGGTGCCCCTCCAGTACCATCCTGCCAAAAAGCTCTAGAGCTCTTACAGGGTTCTTGGCCTGAACGTGACCAGTGATCAACGCTGTCCAAGAAACCACGCTCTTCACAGGCATCTTGTTGAAGAAGGACAACGCTGAATCCACACCAACACACTTGATATGCCCATGCAGCATGGTGCCCCAGGTAACCTCATCCTTCCGATCCATCCCGTCAAACACCCCCAACGCGCCCTCAAACCTCCCGCACCGACTGTACATATCAACCAACGCATTTCCGACCACCAACTCAGAGCCCAGCCCGCAACGGAGGATCAGCCCATGAACCGACTCGCCCACGCGCAGATCCCCCGCACCGCCAGCCGCCGAGAGCGCGCCGACAACGGAGAAGCCGTCGGGGCGGTGGCCGGCCCCCACGACGCGCCGCGAGAACAGGGACATGGCCTCACGGTGCTGGTTCAGCTGCAGGTGGAGCGACACGAGGCTGGTGAGGGACACAAGGTCGGGCTGCGGGATCTCGCGGAACAGGGTGTGGGCTTCGGTTGGGCGGCCGAAGTCGGCGTAGCACCGGAAGAGCTTGCAGGAGATGGACTGGTTGTGAGGGTGCAGGCCATGGGTGACGGCCCGGGCGTGGATTCGTTTGAGCTCGAGCAGGGATCTGCAGTGGGCGAGTAGGTGGTGGCATAGGCTCCGGTTCATCAACCTCTTCCGGGGCGGCAAGGGAACTTTGCGCTCTCTCTCTCGGACAGCATCCACCTGGAATTTTAGAGGTGGCGTTACTGGGACAACTAGTGTTGACTGGTAAGCGATCTAGGGTGCTGGTTATAATCGGCGGAAAAACAAACATCAGTTCGTCCCGGATCTGGCCCCAGCCAGTGATGATCTAGACGCGGAGCTCGGGTTTAGTTGGCATTATGAACGCGTATTTAGTTCGTGGGACGAAATGCAGCAGCACTGACGCGTGTTCAACCGGAATCGCGGGAAAATTCGGGACGGGCCAACAGGCAAACTCCGCGGGCGATTCAGGCAGAGGGATAGGGATGGACGGGCGCTCACCGTGATCCGGAGGCGGATTCGTCGGGCCGCAGCTCGCGGCGGCGTGGATGGAGACTAGGTGGGGTTGGGGTGGTGGTCGCTGGTAGGCGTGGAGGGTGTAGCGGCGTTGGTGGTGACTACGGTCTCCTGCAGCTCGCGGCCGTGGGGAACTGGGGATGAGTGGCCCTGGCTCGTCGGCAATGGCGGCGGCGGCGGCGGCGGGAGGGAGGAGTGGAGTGGAGGAGATGGTTTCATTCCCTGTTTTGTAGGAGATGAAAACCTAGCGCGCCCGTGTCTTCGTGGGCCTACTGGGCTGGCCACGGATGGGCCAAGCTCCATGCTGGCTCTCCTCAAGAAACCCTCGGCCCGCCAATGGATATTCTCAATGATGCATTCAATGGACCATGAGGATTTTACGACCATGGTAGTCTCCCTATGGGCTATCTGGTATGCAAGGAGGAAGGCGATATATTTTCCAGAGCCCGCTGACCATGCATCAGTTCATCGAGAGTTTTCTTGCTGACCTACAAACCTGTATGGGATAGAAGAAGTGTCAGGTAGGTGAGAGGCGCAATGCGCCGGTGTCCAAGTGGCTTCCACCGCCGCCGGGCCAGTGCAAGATCAACGTTGACGGGGTTGTGGCCAAGTCGGCGAACCGGGGCGCTGTGGGAGCGGTGTGCCAATCGCACGATGGGGTTTACCTCGGAGCATCCGTTGTGTCGTTTGAAGGGATAACTCGCCCATGGCGTCTTGAAGCAATGGCGTGTAGAGAGGCTCTATTGCTGTTGACTGATGTACATGCGGGAGATGCCGTGATCGCCACGGATTGCTTGGGAGTGGTGAAAGGGCTGCAGGAGATGAACATGGGGATCTACAGCCATGTCCTGCAGGAGATAAAGGAGTCAGCTAGAGTGCGCGGCGGGGTGGCATTTCGGCATGAAAAGCGGCGATCTAATGGTGAAGCCCACTGCCTTGCACGGCTAGCTACCTCACTACCAGCCGGAAGGCATGTCTGGCTTGGAAGACGGCCCGAGGGTCTATTATCTCGTGTAAACATCTTGGCTTCTGTTTAATAAAGAGGCTGAGCGTTGTTCTAAAACAAAGAAACAAAAACAAGTTCATATTTTTTAGAAAAATACTAGTTAAATGTCCATAAATTCAAAGCATGTGTAAATCATAACCGTATGGCATGCCAAAAACATTAAAAAATCGGTTCACATAATTTGTCATCTCATTTAGAGATAACTATAGAAAACATGCACACACTTATTATATTCACAAAAGAACAAATCAAGAATGGCATGCACTGAGCTTCATTCATTTCAGACCAGTGGCCGGTGAGAGTCGCCTTCTTCTTCCCTCTATCTTCCGACGAGATGGTCTGTGTCTTCTTCCTCGTCTCTTACTCCCTCCATTTCATATTAGTTGTCGCTCAATTGGATGTATTTAGACAACAGACGGAATATTTATTATCATTGACACGCTAGCAATATTCCTATCTTCTCAACACACCCAACATTAGATATTAGTAAGTAATATGCAGACTCTAAGTATATCTATATAATACTCTGCTATAATGTACCTCTTTTTTGTGACGGTGCTCATGTGAACACAGGCAAAGTTTTTGCAAGAACTACAAACAATACTGGAATGGAAATACATTAAATTCTAAGATAGACCTGATATTTGATTTAATCTAAAGCATAAGTACGAGGTGAAATACTGAAGTTGTCCAATTCATATAACAATTATTGAAATATAACAGAAATTTTCAATATTCTTTCCTGAATCACGCTGTCTTGTTGGCTGATCATCCCAATCACATACACCTGGTGTCGGGGGGATGACCCCCGATAGATCAAGAGTGTGCCAAGCTTAGCTAAGTAAGATAGCCAGAAACCGGTTTACACAGGTAATCCGAACATTATCATTTCTAATCAAAGATAAAGATACCGGAAAACCGGCATAAGATACCGGTTTGAAGGTCACCTGGGTTGAGCAATCCGGTATACCCAAGGAGTATACCGGTATACCCAAGGGGTATACCGGAAAAGGTGATACCGGCATAAACTAAACTAGATTAAAGAATAAACCGGATTATGATGACTTAGCTTAACAGTGTTGTATGAAACAATCCAGTATACCAGGAGGGGTATACCGGAGTAAAGGCAACCGGTGATATCTAAGCCGGAGATATGCCCAAGAGGAGAAATTGAGATACAAAGGGTAAGAAGCCGTTCCTCACGGATAAAGATATCGGAAAACCGGCGTAGGCTCAACTGTAGCATGTCGGCACTCCAGTCAAAAATTCCTTCAAGGACTAAAGGACAAGATGAGCGAAGCACTTCAGCTTTAATCGAGCCCTGACACCAAAGCTGAAGATGACGTAAAAGAAACCGGACGAGGTCACCAGCCTCTGATTAAAGACAGAAGCATCGTCACTGGGGCCAAAGAAGCTTATAAAGTAGCTTAGGTCATCAAAGATGCCATTAGGGTTTCTTTCCTTGTAAGCCACCTCTCCCCTATATAAGGAGAGGAGGCACCCCCTGCGCGAGACAGATAGAAATCGATCCAGTAGCGTATAGAGGAAGATTTTGTACCGTACATCTTCAACCTCTGGCCCTTGGCCAAGTTCATCAATATAATCCGGAGTTCAATCTCTCTCTTTTCCTCTTAAACTTACCCTCACCCGGATCCTCAAGCGTACATTCGGCCCCAATTTAAGCCATCCCATGGCATCGGTCGTTCCACCACGACGACACATGGTCTGTTCTACGAAGACTCTTCGAAGAAGGGTATAATAAGATCAATCAAAGGGAGGAGATTTATTTGAACTAGCTATTATGTAATATTGTACTTAACTGGTACTCTAGCCCCAAAAATTAGATACTGCTCCTAATATAAAGACCATGGAATTATACTAATGAATACTTAGTTTTTCACTCAAAATATATCAAGATAGATGCTTCTCACAATTTGCAAACTAAATACGGTAATAACAAACTTCACGTACGTGGAAAGAAATCCATGGATATACGCAATTTTCCTAGCATAGAAAACAAAAAAATTCCTACCGCAAGAACGAATAACAAGCCAAGATCTAATCTAGTAGATGGTAGCAACGAGATATATGTGAGACTAACCCTCGAAGATTCCAAAGCCTACGAGATTAGATCTCGTGGTTGATGTATTTGATCACTTGCTGCTTTCAAAAGCGCGTAGAAGATCTTGACGGTACCACAGTCGGGCAGCACCTCCGTACTCAGTCACACGTACGGTGTTGATGACGACGTCCTTCTCCCCGTTCCAGCGGGCAGCGGATGTAGTAGATCCTACTCGGAATCCTGCCAGCACGACGGCGTGGTGACGGTGGTGGTGGAGATCTCCGACAGGGCTTCGCCGTAAGCGTTGTGGGAGAAGAAGGAGGAGGGAGTAGCTAGGGTTTGGGAGAGAGGGGGCTTGGGGCGCCGGCCAGGGAGCCCCTTGGTGGTGCGGCCAAGGTGTGTCCAACCCTCTCCCTCTCCCTCTCTTTATATAGGTGGAACCCCCAAGGGTTTGCCCAAAATCCGAATTAGAGTCCAACTCAAAAACTTCCATATGGGTGAAACCTAGGGGAAGTGGGATTGCTCCCTTTCCTTCCCCTATGGCCGGCCATGGAGGTGGAGTCCACCATGGACTCCACCTTCCCCTTTGGCTGGCCGGCTAGGGTTGGTGGAGTCCATCCGGGACTCCACCTTACATGGTGATTTCTTCCGGAAGGTTCTAGAACATTCTAGCCCCTTCCATAAATGCACTGGATCATTTCCAAACTTGGAAAGTGACTTTCTATATATGAATCTTATTCTCCGGACCATTCCGGAACTCCTCGTGATGTCCTGGATCCCATCCGAGACTCCGAACAACATTCGAACTCCATTTCATATTCCATATCTACTTAAAACGACATCAAACCTTAAGTGTGTCACCCTACGGTTCGAGAACTATGTGGACATGATCGAGACTCCTCTCCAATCAATAACTAATAGCGGGACCTGGAGACCATAATAGCTCCCACATATTCAACGATGACTTCGTGATCGAAAGAACCATTTACATACGATACCGATTCCCTTTGTCACGCGATACTTTACTTGTTCGAGGTTCGATCATCGGTATCTCCATACCTAGTTCAACCTCGTTACCGACAAGTACTCTTTACTCGTACCGTGGTATGTCATCTCTTGTGACCTAGTCACATGCTTGTGATACGTCTCAAACGTATCTATAATTTCTTATGTTCCATTCTACTTTTATGATGATACTCACATGTTTTATACACATTATATGTCATATTTATGCATTTTCCGGCACTAACCTATTGACGAGATGCCGAAGAGCCGATTGTCTGTTTTCTCGCTGTTTTTGGTTTCAGAAATCCTAGTAAGGAAATATTCTCGGAATTGGACGAAATCAACGCCCAGGGGCCTATTTTTCCACGAAGCTTCCAGAAGTCCGGAGAGGAAACGAAGTGGGGCCACGAGGCGTCGCCACAGTAGGGCGGCGCGGCTTACAAGGGGCCCGCGCGGCCCTGTTGTGTGGGGCCCCCGTGGCGCCTCCTGACCTGCCCTTCCGCCCACTTAAGGTCTTCGTCGCGAAACCCCCAGTACCGAGAGCCACGATACGGAAAACCTTCCACAGACGCCGCCGCCGTCAATCCCATCTCGGGGATTCGGGAGATCGCCTCCGGCACCCCGCCGGAGAGGGGAATCATCTCCCGGAGGTCTCTTCATCGCCATGATCGCCTCCGGATCGATGTGTGAGTAGTCCACCCCTGGACTATGGGTCCATAGCAGTAGCTAGATGGTTGTCTTCTCCTTATTGTGCTATCATGTTAGATCTTGTGAGCTGCCTATCATGATCAAGATCATCTATTTGTAATCCTTCATGTTGTGTTTGTTGGGATCCGATGAATATTGAATACTATGTCAAGTTGATTATCAATCTATCATATATGTTATTTATGTTCTTGCATGCTCTCCGTTGCTAGTAGAGGCTCTGGCCAAGTTGATACTTGTGACTCCAAGAGGGAGTATTTATGCTCGATAGTGGGTTCATGCCTCCGTTAAATCTGGGACAGTGACGTGAAAGTTCTAAGGTTGTGGATGTCTTGTTGCCACTAGGGATAAAACATCGATGCTTTGTCTAAGGATATTTGTGTTGATTACATTACGCACCATACTTAATGCAATTGTCTCGTTGTTTACAACTTAATACTCGGAAGGGGTTCGGATGATAACTCGAAAGTGGACTTTTTAGGCATAGATGCATGTCGGATAGCGGTCTATGTATTTTGTCGTAATGCCCCGATTAAATCTCATAGTACTCATCATGATATATGTATGTGCATTGTTATGCCTTCTTTATTTGTCAATTGCCCAACCGTAATTTGTTCACCCAACATCTGCTATCTTATGGGAGAGACACCGCTAGTGAACTGTGGACCCCGGTCCTATTCTTTACATCCGAAATACAATATACTTGCAATTGTTCTTTACTTGTTCTTCGCAAACAACCATCATCATCCACACTATGCATCTAATCCTTTGTTTACTGACAGCCGGTGAGATTGACAACCTCGCATGTTACGTTGGAGGAAAGTTCCGTGATTGTGTTATGCAGGTTCCACGTTGGCGCCGAATCCTCGGTGTTGCGCCGCACTACACTCCGCCGCCATCAACCTTCAACGTGCTTCTTGACTCCTACTCGGTTCGATTAAACCTTGGTTTCTTATCGAGGGAAACTTGCTACTCGTGCGCATCACACCTTCCTCTTGGGGTTCCCAACGGACGTGTCAACTACACGCATCAAGCAAATTTCTGGCGCCGTTGCCCGGGAGATCAAGACACGCTGCAAGGGGAGTCTTCCACTTCCAATCTCTTTACTTTGTTTTTGTCTTGCTTTATTTTATTTACTGCTTTGTTTGCTGCATTATATTTAAAACACAAAAAAATTAGTTGCTACATTTACTTTATTTACTGTCTTGCTCTCTATATCAAAAACACAAAAAAAATTATTTACTTGCATTTACTTTATTTAGTTTGCTTTATTTACTACTGCTAAAATGGGTACTGTTGAGAATACTAAGTTGTGTGACTTCACTAGCACAAATAATAATGATTTCTTATGCACACCTATTGCTCCACTCTGCTACTACAGCAGAATTCTTTGAAATTAAACACGCTTTACTCGAATCTTGTTATGAGAGAGCAATTTTTCGGTGTTAGTTCGATGATGCCTGCTTGCCCATCTTAATAATTTTGTTGAACTATGTGAAATGCAAAAGTATAAGGATGTAGATGGTGATATTATAAAATTAAAATTGTTTCCTTTCTCCTTAAGAGGAAGAGCTAAAGATTGGTTGCTATCTCTGCCTAGAAATAGTATTGATTCATGGACTAAATGTAAGGATGCTTTTATTGGTAGATATTATCCTCCCGAAAAATTATATCTTTGAGAAGTAGCATAATGAATTTTAAGCAATTAGATAATGAACATGTTGCTCAAGCATGGGAGAGAATGAAATCTTTGGTGAAGAATTGCCCAACCCATGGATCGACTACTTGGATGATCATCCAAACCTTTTATGCGAGGATTGAATTTTTCTTCGCGGAACCTATTGGATTCAGCTGCTTGGAGGTACCTTTATGTCCATCACTTTGGGGGCGGCAATAAAGCTTCTTGATGATATGATGATAAATTACTCGAATGGCACACTGAAAGAGCTCCACAAGGTAAGAAGGTAAATTACGTTGAAGAAACCTCCTCCTTGAGTGATAAGATTGATACTATTATGTCTATGCTTGTGAATGGTAGATCTAATGTTGATCCTAATAATGTTCCTTTAGCTTCATTGGTTGCCCAAGAAGAACATGTCGATGTAAACTTCATTAAAAATAATAATTTCAACAACAATGCTTATAGGAATAATTCTGGTAACAACTATAGGCCATATCCCTCTGCTAATGGTAATAGTTATGGTAATTCTTATGGAAATTCTTACAACAATAATAGGTGTCGTTGCCTAATCGACGGTACCTCGGAGGAGGGATCCTCACGAGGGGGAGAAGAAGTAGGGGCCATAGGGCGGAGTGCACACGGGACGGTGGTACGCGAGTTACCCAGCTTCGGAACACCTGCACGATGACGGGGCCTACTCGTCGCTTGTCCGGAATTATCCGGGCGCTTTCGCGTTGTTACAATGAGTTGTGGTTGTGCCTCTAGGGCTCCGGGATCCGGCTTATAAAGGCGCACGGATCTAGGGTTTACACGGAGAGTCCTAGCCGGATTACGCACGCACCTAACTACGGTACAATATCTTGCCGTGCACGTCACGGATCCGCCTTCCATATACGTCGTACTCGGATCCGGGTTCCTCATGGGCCTCCATGGATCCGGTCACTCCTATGTCGGTGCGGATCCGGCCTGCTCGATCCTGGGGCTGGACTTCTTCCTTCATGATCAACGACAGAATCGGGCCGCCCGATGGGCCACATGCCTCATCACCGTCTGTGGGCCACCCGGGCTTGCCGGATCTAGGCACTGTCGATGGTACACCTATGAAGTATACCCACAACAATAGGAGTGTACCCCCTGGTCTTGAAGCCATGCTTAAAGAATTTATTAGTACACAAACTGTTTTTAACAAATCTGTTGAGAAAAAGCTCGATAAAATTGATATTCTTGCTTCTAAGGTTGATAGACTTGCCTTTGATGTTGATCTTTTAAAATTGAAAGTTATGCCTAATAAGGATATTGATAATAAGATTGTTACTACAGCAAATGCCATCCAAGTTCGAATTAATGAGAATATTAGATTGATGGCTGAATTGCATGCTAGGTGGGAAAGAGAAGAAAATGAAAAACTAGCTAAAGAGAATAACGTAGCTAAAGTTTGGACTATTACCACCACTAGTAATGTTAATGATTCACATTTTGCTACACCTCCTACTATCAATGGTAAAATAATTGGTGTTGGCAATGTTACTACTCCTAGTGCAAAGCGTGCAAAATTACCTGAAACCTGCTAAAACTGCTGAAATTGATAAAGCTGCTGAAATTTTTCAAAATATTGGGGACAATGCTCCCATTGCTGTAGATCATAATGGTTTAGACTTTGATGATTGTCACATCTCTGAAGTTATAAAGTTCTTACAAAAGCTTGCTAAAAGTCCCAATGCTAGTGCTATAAATTTGGCCTTTACAAAACATATTACAAATGCTCTCATAAAAGCTAGAGAGGAGAAACTAAAACTTGAAACCTCTATTCCTAGAAAGTTAGAAGATGGTTGGGAGCCCATCATTAAGATGAGGGTCAATGATTTTGATTGTAATGCTTTATGTGATCTTGGTGCAAGTATTTACGTTATGCCTAAGAAAATTTATGATATGCTTGACTTGCCACCATTGAAGAATTGTTATTTGGATGTTAATCTTGTTGATAATGCTATAAAGAAACCTTTGGGGAGGATCGATAATGTTCGTATTATGGTTAACAATAACCTTGTCCTCGTTGATTTTGTTGTCTTGGATATTGAATGCAATGCATCTTGTCCCATTATATTGGGAAGACCTTTTTTTCGAACTGTTGGTGCCACCATTGATATGAAGGAAGGTAATATTAAATATCAATTTCCTCTCAAGAAAGGTATGGAAAACTTCCCTAGAAAGAGAATGAAGTTACCTTATGATTCTATTATTAGAACAAATTATGATGTTGATGCTTTGTCTCTTGATGTTACTTGATACACACTTTCTGCGCCTAGCTGAAAGGCGTTAAAGAAAAGCGTTTATGGGAGACAACCCATTATTTTACTTCTGCACTTTATTTTATATTTGACTCTTGGAAGTTGTTATTACTGTAGCAACCTCTCCTTATCTTTATTTTAATGCATTGTTGTGCCAAGTAAAGTCTTTGATAGTAAAGCCAATACTAGATTTGGATTGCTGTGTAGGAACAGATTTCTTGCTGTCACGAATTTGAGCAGTAGTCTCTGTAGAAAAATCAAAAAAATCTGCCAATTTACGTGCGTGATCCTCAGATATGTACGCAACTTTCATTCAATTTGGGCATTTTCATCTGAGCAAGTCTGGTGCCTCTTTAAAATTTGTCTTTACGAACTGTTCTGTTTTGACAGATTCTGCCTTTTATTTCGCATTGCCTGTTTTGCTATGTTTGATGGATTTCTTTGTTCCATTAACTTTCAGTAGCTTTGTGCAATGTCCAGAAGTGTTAAGAATGATTACATCACCTCTGAATATATGAATTATGCACTGACCCTCTAATGAGTTTGTTTTAAGTTTGGTGTGGAGGAAGTTTTCAAGGGTCAAGAGAGGAGGATGATACAATATGATCAAGAAGAGTGAAAAGTCTAAGCTTGGGGATGCCCCGTGGTTCATCCCTGCATATTTTAAGAAGACTCAAGCGTCTAAGCTTGGGGATGCCCAAGGCATCCCTTCTTCATCGACAACTTATCAGGTTCCTCTAGTGAAACTATATTTTTATTCCGTCACATCTGATGTGCTTTACTTGGAGCGTCTGTTTGTTTTTGTTTTTGTTTTTGTCTGAATAAATCGGATCCTAGCATTCTTTGTTTGGGAGAGAGACACGCTCCGCTGTTTCGTATGAACACATATGTTCTTAGCTTCATCTTTAATGTTCATTGCGAAAGTTGGACTATTTCATTCATTGTTATATGGTTGGAAACGGAAAATGCCGCATGTGGTAAATGGTTTAATGTCTTGAATAATGTGATACTTGGCAATTGTTGTGCTCATATAGATCTTGTTTAAGCTCTTGCATCATGTACCTTGTACCCATTAATGAATAACTACATAGAGCTTGTTAAAATTTGGTTTGCATGATTGATCTCTAGAGTCTAGATATTTTCCGGTTGAGGTGTTTGAACAACAAGGAGACAATGTAAAGTCTTATAATAGTTACAATATGTTCATATGTGAGCTTTGCTGCACCTTTTATACTTGAGTTTGCTTCAAACAACCTTGCTAGCCTAGCCTTGTATTGAGAGGAATTCTTCTCATGCATCCAAATCCTTGAGCCAATTACTATGCCATTTGTGTCCACCATACCTACCTACTACATGGTATTTCTCAGCCATTCCAAAGCAAATTAATTGAGTGCCACCTTTAAAATTCTATTCTTTGTCTTTGTAATATATAGCTCATGGGACAAATAGCTTAAAAACTATTGTGGTGAAGAATATGTACTTATGTGTCTTATTTTTAATAAGTTGCTTGTTATGCGGTAACCATGTTGCTTCAATGCCTTTACTTTGAATCTATTGCTTTATGAGTAACTCTTATGCAAGTCTTATTGATACTTGCCTTGAAAGTATTATTCATGAAAAGTCTTTGCTATATGATTCATTTGTTTACTCATTATCTTCATCATTGCTTCGAATCGCTGCATTCATCTCATATGCTTTACAATAGTATGATCAAGATTATGATAGCATGTGATACGTCTCCGACGTATCGATAATTTCTTATGTTCCATGCCACATTATTGATGATACCTACATGTTTTATGCACACTTTATGTCATATTCGTGCATTTTCTGGAACTAACCTATTAACAAGATGCCGAAGTGCCGGTTCTGTTTTCTGCTGTTTTTGGTTTCGAAATCCTAGTAACGAAATATTCTCGGAATTGGATGAAACGAAGACCCGGGTTCCTATTTTCGCCGGAAGCATCCAGAACACCCGGGAAGGACCGGAGGGGGCACCTGGGCCCCCGGACCATAGGCCGGCGCGGCCCGGCCCTGGCCGCGCCGCCATATGGTGTGGCCACCCCTTCGACCCTCTGCGCCGCCTCTTCGCCTATATAAAGCCTCCGTCGCGAAACCCCGATACGAAGAACCACGATACGGAAAACCTTCCGGAGCCGCCGCCATCGCGAAGCCAAGATCCGGGGACAGGAGTCTCCGTTCCGGCACGCTGCCGGAGCGGGGAAGTGCCCCGGAAGGCTTCTCCATCGACACCGCTGCCATCTCCACCGCCATCTTCATCACCGCTCGTTGCTCCCATGAGGAGGGAGTAGTTCTCCATCGAGGCTCGGGGCTGTACCGGTAGCTATGTGGTTCATCTCTCTCCTATGTGCTTCAATACAATAATCTCATGAGCTGCCTTACATGATTGAGATTCATATGATGATGCTTGTAATCTAGATGTCATTGTGCTAGTCAAGTGAGTTTTACTTATGTGATCTCCGGAGACTCCTTGTCCCACGTGTGTAAAGGTGACAGTGTGTGCACCGTGTGGGTCTCTTAGGCTATATTTCACGAGAATACTTATTCACCTGTTGAATGGCATAGTGAGGTGCTTATTTATATCTCTTTATGATTGCAATGTGTTTGTATCACAATTTATCTATGTTCTACTCTAGCAATGTTATTAAAGTAGTTTTATTCCTCCTGCACGTGTGCAAAGGTGACAGTGTGTGCACCGTGTTAGTACTTGGTTTATGCTATGATTATGATCTCTTGTAGATTATGAAGTTAACTATCGCTATGATAATATTGATGTGATCTATTCCTCCTACATATGCATGAAGGTGACAGTGTGCATCCTATGCTAGTACTTGGTTTAGTCTTTTGATCTATCTTACACTAAAGGTTACTAAAATATGAGCATTATTGTGGAGCTTGTTAACTCCGGCATTGAGGGTTCGTGTAATCCTACGCAATGTGTTCATCATTCAACAAAAGTGTAGAGTATGCATTTATCTATTACTGTTATGTGATCAATGTTGAGAGTGTCCACTAGTGAAAGTCTAATCCCTAGGCCTTGTTCCTAAATCATCGCTATCGCTGCTTGTTTACTTGTTTCTATCGCGTTACTACTGTTGCGTTACTACTTCTTGTTCTATCGTCTCGGGCAAAGCACTTTTCCGGTGCCGTTGCCACTACTTATTCATACCACCTGTATTTCACTATCTCTTCGCCGAACTAGTGCACCTATTAGGTGTGTTGGGGACACAAGAGACTTCTTGCTTTGTGGTTGCGAGGGTTGCATGAGAGGGATATCTTTGACCTCTTCCTCCCTGAGATCGATAAACCTTGGGTGATCCACTTAAGGGAAACTTGCTGCTGTTCTACAAACCTCTGCTCTTGGAGGCCCAACACTGTCTACAAGAATAGAAGCTCCCGTAGACATCAGCATGTCACTTCAGAAATTATCTTTGTTATCGTTTACCTACTCGAGGGCGAGTAGGAACTAAGCTTGGGGATTGTTGATACGTCTCAAATGTATCTATAATTTCTTATGTTCCATGCTACTTTTATGATGATACTCACATGTTTTATACACATTATATGTCATATTTATGCATTTTCCGGCACTAACCTATTGACGAGATGTCGAAGAGCTAGTTGTTGTTTTCTGTTGTTTTTGGTTTCAGAAATCCTAGTAAGGAAATATTCTCGGAATTGGACGAAATCAACGCCCAGGGGCCTACTTTTCCACGAAGCTTCCAGAAGTCCGGAGAGGAAATGAAGTGGGGCCACGAGGCGCCGCCACAGTAGGGCGGCGCGGCCTACAAGGGGCCCGCGCGGCCCTGTTGTGTGGGGCCCCGTGGCGCTCTCGACCTGCCCTTCCGCCTACTTAAGGTCTTCATCGCGAAACCCCCGATGCCGAGAGCCACGATACGGAAAACCTTCCCGAGACGCCGCCGCCGCCAATCCCATCTCGGGGATTCGGGAGATCGCCTCCGGCACCCCTACCGGAGAGGGGAATCATCTCCCGGAGGTCTCTTCATCGCCATGATCGCCTCCGGATCGATGTGTGAGTAGTCCACCCCTGGACTATGGGTCCATAGCAGTAGCTAGATGGTTGTCTTCTCCTTATTGTGCTATCATGTTAGATCTTGTGAGCTGCCTATCATGATCAAGATCATCTATTTGTAATCCTTCATGTTGTGTTTGTTGGGATCCGATGAATATTGAATACTATGTCAAGTTGATTATCAATCTATCATATATGTTATTTATGTTCTTGCATGCTCTCCGTTGCTAGTAGAGGCTCTGGCCAAGTTGATACTTGTGACTCCAAGAGGGGGTATTTATGCTCGATAGTGGGTTCATGCCTCCATTAAATCTGGGACCAGTGACAGAAAGTTCTAAGGTTGTGGATGTGTTGTTGCCACTAGGGATAAAACATCGATGCTTTGTTTAAGGATATTTGTGTTGATTACATTACGCACCATACTTAATGCAATTGTCTGTTGTTTACAACTTAATACTGGAAGGGGTTCGGATGATAACTCGAAAGTGGACTTTTTAGGCATAGATGCATGCTTGGATAGCGGTCTATGTACTTTGTCGTAATGCCCTGATTAAATCTCATAGTACTCATCATGATATATGTATGTGCATTGTTATGCCTTCTTTATTTGTCAATTGCCCAACTGTAATTTGTTCACCCAACATCTTCTATCTTACGGGAGAGACACCGCTAGTGAACTGTGGACCCCGGTCATATTCTTTACATCTGAAATACAATCTACTGCAATTGTTCTTTACTGTTCTTCGCAAACAACCATCATCATCCACACTATACATCTAATCCTTTGTTTACGAGCAAGCCGGTGAGATTGACAACCTCGCTGTTACGTTGGGGCAAAGTTACGTGATTGTGTTGTGCGGGTTCCACGTTGGCGCCGGAATCCCCGTTGTTGCGCCGCACTACACTCCACCGCCATCAACCTTCAACGTGCTTCTTGAATCCTCTTCGGTTCGATTAAACCTTGGTTTCTTACTGAGGGAAACTTGCTACTGTGCGCATCACACCTTCCTCTTGGGGTTCCCAACGGACGTGTCAACTACACGCATCAGCTTGCAAGCTAATCAGACGACATTCCACCGAGAGGGCCCAGAGTATATCTATCCGTCATTGGGATGGACAAATCTCACTCTTGATCCATATGCCTCAACTCACACTTTCCGAATACTTAATCCCATCTTTATAACCACCCATTTACGCAATGGCGTTTGATGTAATCAAAGCATCCTTCCGGTGTAAGTGATTTACATGATCTCATGGTCGAAGGACTAGGTAACTATGTATCGAAAGCTTATAGAAAGTTGAAATAAATGACTTGATCTCATGCTATGCTTACTATGGGTGTGTCCATCACATCATTCACCTAATGATATGATCTTGTTATTAATAACATCCTATGTTCATGATCAGGAAACCATGATCATCTATTAATCAACAAGCTAGTTAAATGAGAGACTTACTAGGGACTCTGGTTGTTTACACAACACACATGTATCAATGTTTCCGGTTAATACAATTATAGCATGGAGTGTAAATATTTATCATGAACACTAAGATATAACAATAACTATTTTATTATTGCCTCTCGGGCATATCTCCAACATATAACAAGATCAATCAAAGGGAGGAGATTTATTTGAACTAGCTATTATGTAAGATTGTACTTAACTGGTACTCTAGCCCCAAAAATTAGGTACTGCTCCAAATATAAAGACCATGGAATTATACTAAAGAATACTTAGGTTTTCACTCAAAATATATCAAGATAGATGCTTCTCACAATTTGCAAACTAAATACGGTAATAACAAACTTCACGTACGTGGAAAAAAATCCATGGATATACGCAATTACACCTCGATCTATTGATTGATCCTAACACCATAGGTATGAGCAAACAAAGGAAGTATTAAGACAGGAAGTCCAACTACGGTTGTAAGTTTAAAGGTCCCCATAATTGGACCCCCGCCCCCGCGCTTGATTAGTCATGATTAATACTACATGCATATTTAGGAATTAGGACAATGTTTCTGTCAGCTCCCGTTGTCCCTCTCACTATCATCATGCAACGGTGACAACCTTATGCATCCCCCAACATATGTGTGCACTCATATATCAGTACAAAAGATCATCATAGAAGATAACAAATACTTATATGCAACCATCACAAAGTATCTCACAATTGACAAGAACAAGTCACTACTCAAACAAAGACATAGAGGTACAATACATCATGGAAAAACGATAGATTGTCTCACACATCATGTTTGCCAAGAAATTACAAGGGGTAGATGAAGATGGTGTTGTTGTAGATGATGATGGAGATGATGAAGATGGTGCTAATGCCTTCACCGGAGGGGGGAGGAGTCCACCTGAGGCGATTTTGGCACCGTTCCCCCCTTCGATCTCCGCCGGTGGCAGTCTGCTGAATCTTTGTTTATGTGTTTTTTATCTCCTTCGTCGTAGCCTTGTCGAAACCCTTGGGGTCGTATATATAGTAGTTTTTAGGTCAAAAGAAGTCGGTTCGTGAAAAGATGAGGCGGAACAGACGCTTGATACGCGTACAACACGCGTCCGTTGGGAACCCCAAGAGGAAGGTGTGATGCGTACAACGGCAAGTTTTCCCTCAGAAAGAAACCAAGGTTTATCGAACCAGGAGGAGCCAAGAAGCACGTTGAAGGTTGATGGCGGCGAGATGTAGTGCGGCGCAACACCGGGATTCCGGCGCCAATGTGGAACCTGCACAACACAACCAAAGTACTTTGCCCCAACGAAACGAGTGAGGTTGTCAATCTCACCGAACTTGCTGTAACAAAGGATTAGATGTATAGTGTGGATGATGATTGTTTGCGAGAAAACGGTAGAACACGTATTGCGGTAGATTGTATTCGATGTAAAAGAATGGACCGGGGTCCACGAGTTCACTAGAGGTGTCTCTCCCATAAGATAAATAGCATGTTGGGTGAACAAATTACGGTCGGGCAATTGACAAATAGAGAGGGCATGACAATGCACATACATGATATTATGAATATTGTGAGATTTAATTGGGCATTACGACAAAGTACATAGACCGCTATCCGGCATGCATCTATGCCTAAAAAGTCCACCTTCGGGTTATCATCCGAACCCCTTCCGGTATTAAGTTGCAAAACAACGGACAATTGCATCAAGTATGGTGCGTAATGTAATCAATAACTACATCCTCGGACATAGCATCAATGTTTTATCCCTAGTGGCAACAGCACATCCACAACCTTAGAACTTTACGTCACTGTCCCGGATTTAATGGAGGCATGAACCCACTAACGAGCATAAATACTCCCTCTTGGAGTTAAGAGCAAAAACTTGGCCGAGCCTCTACTAATAACGGAGAGCATGCAAAATCATAAACAACACATAGGTAATAGATTGATAATCAACATAACATAGTATTCTCTATCCATCGGATCCAGACAAACACAACATATAGAATTACGGATAGATGATCTTGATCATGTTAGGCAGCTCACAAGATCCAGACAATGAAGCACATGAGGAGAAGACAACCATCTAGCTACGCTATGGACCCATAGTCCGAGGGTGAACTACTCACTCATCACTTCGGAGGCGACCATGGCGGTGAAGAGTCCTCCGGGAGATGATTCCTCTCTCCGGCAGGGTGCCGGAGGTGATCTCCGAATCCCCCGAGATGGGATTGGCGGCGGCGGCGTCTCAGTAAGGTTTTCCGTATCGTGGCTCTCGGTACTGGGGGTTTCGCGACGAAGGCTTTAAGTAGGCGAAAGGGCAATGCGGGGGGCCACACGAGGGCCCCACACGCCAGGGCCGCGCGGCCAGGGGCTGGGCCGCGCCGCCCTGTTGTGGCGGCGCCTCGTGGCCCCACTTCCTTTCCCCCTCGGTCTTCTGGAAGCTTCGTGCAAAAATAGGACCCTGGGCGTTGATTTCGTCCAATTCGAGAATATTTCCTTTGTAGGATTTCTGAAACCAAAAACAGCAGAAAACGACAAGCTGGCTCTTCGGCATCTCGTTAATAGGTTAGTGCTTGGAAAATGCATAAATACGACATATAATGTGTATAAAACATGTAGATATCATCAATAATGTGGCATGGAACATAAGAAATTATCGATACGTCGGAGACGTATCAGCATCCCCAAGCTTAGTTCCTGCTCGTCCGGCGAGGTAAACGATAACAAAGATAATTTACGGAGTGACATGCCATCATAACCTTTATCATACTATTGTAAACATATGTAATGAATGCAGCGATCAAAACAATGGTAATGACATGAGTAAACAAATGAATCATAAAGCAAAGACTTTTCATGAATAGTACTTAAAGACAAGCATCAATAAGTCTTGCATAAGAGTTAACTCATAAAGCAATAAATCAAAGTAAAGGTATTGAAGCAACACAAAGGAAGATTAAGTTTCAGCGGTTGCTTTCAACTTATAACATGTATATCTCATGGATAATTGTCAACATAGAGTAATATAACAAGTGCAATATGCAAGTATGTAGGAATCAATGCACAGTTCACACAAGTGTTTGCTTCTTGAGGTGGAGAGAAATAGGTGAACTGACTCAACATAAAAGTAAAAGAAAGGTCCTTCGCAGAGGAAAGCATCGATTGCTATATTTGTGCTAGAGCTTTTATTTTGAAAACAAGAAACAATTTTGTCAACGGTAGTAATAAAACATATGTATCATGTAAATTATATCTTACAAGTTGCAAGCCTCATGCATAGTATACTAATAGTGCCCGCACCTTGTCCTAATTAGCTTGGACTACCGGGATCATCGCAATACACATGTTTTAACCAAGTGTCACAAAGGGGTACCTCCATGCCGCTCGTACAAAGGTCTAAGGAGAAAGCTCGCATTTTGGATTTCTCGCTTTTGATTATTCTCAACTTAGACATCCATACTGGGACAACATGGACAACGAGATAATGGACTCCTCTTTAATGCATAAGCATGTAGCAACAATTAGTGTTCTCATATGAGATTGAGGATATATGTCCAAAGCTGAAACTTCCACCATGATTCATGGCTTTAGTTAGCGGCCCAATGTTCTTCTCTAACAATATGCATGCTCTAACCATTAAAGTGGTAGATCTCCCTTACTTCGGACAAGACGGACATGCATAGCAACTCGCATGATATTCAACAAAGAGTAGTTGATGGCGTCCCCAGAAGCATGGTTATCGCACAACAAGCAACTTAATAAGAGATAAAGTGCATAAGTACATATTCAATACCACAATAGTTTTTAAGCTATTTGTCCCATGAGCTATATATTGCAAAGGTAAAGAATTGAAATTTTAAAGGTAGCACTCAAGCAATTTACTTTGGAATGGCGGAGAAATACCATGTAGTAGGTAGGTATGGTGGACACAAATGGCATAGTGGTTGGCTCAAGGATTTTGGATGCATGAGAAGTATTCCCTCTCGATACAAGGTTTAGGCTAGCAAGGTTATTTGAAACAAACACAAGGATGAACCGGTGCAGCAAAACTCACATAAAAGACATATTGCAAAGAAATCTGTTACTGCGCAGCAATCCAAATCTAGTATGAACCTTACTATCAAAGACTTTACTTGGCACAACAATGCACAAAAATAAGATAAGGAGAGGTTGCTACAGTAGTAAAAAACTTCCAAGACTCAAATATAAAATAAAAATACTGTAGTAAAAACATGGGTTGTCTCCCATAAGCGCTTTTCTTTAACGCCTTTCAGCTAGGCGCAGAAAGTGTATATCAAGTATTATCAAGGGGTGGAGTATTGACATTACCTTGGGCTTTACCCTTACCTTTCTTGTTCTTTTTCTTACTCTTTGGCTTAGGGAATATATGTCTACCTCCGGGTGTAGAGGTGAATTTTAAGGTGCCTTCTCCCATGTCTATGACTGCTCCCAATAGTTTCAAGCAGGATCTTCCGAGTGTGATTTGTCATGTTCCTGCACATTCAATAACAAGATAATCAATGGATATTTTTCTCCCAAGAATGGTTGTATGCACACCCGCAGCTATTCCTTTAGGAATTATAACAGAGTTATCAATAAGAGTTATTCCTTCTCCCCCTTCAACAAATCCCCAAAGTTTCAAAGATTCATGATTACTCTTAGGCATTAGGCAAAATTCAGACATAATATCACAATTAGCATGAAGAGTTTGGTCACCGATAGCAATTTTAATAGTAGGATCCCATAATGAAGGTTCGAGTTCACTAAAACTTGATCAAGACGGTTACGAACATATCCATAATTTTCATTCAAGCGAGATGCACTTGTCTCAAAAGTGTTTAATCTATTATAAATGCTAATAAGGGTTGAATCAAAGTTACTAGGCTGAATCATGTGATGCAACCAACTTCTTTATGACATTAAAAGCTTGATCCCCATTGCAATGAAGGAAATCTCCTCCCACTACGACATCCAAGGCATATCCGTAGCGAATCATAAGACCAAAATAAAAATTACTAAGGAGCAAACTTAGAGTCATTTGAGGTTCAGTTTTACGATAAGAAGTAAAAATTCTGGACCAAGCATCTTTAAAACTCTCCTCATCCCCTTGTTTAAAAGTGAAGACTAATTCCTCAGATGAAGAAGTAACAGGTGCAGAACAAGACATGGTAACAAAAGTAAAATGCAAGTAACTAACTTTTTTGTGTTTTTGATATAGAGTGCAAGATAGTAAATAAAGTAAAGCTAGCAACTAATTTTTTTGTGTTTTGATATAATGC